>NC_091796.1:37643333-37968888 GCF_041296235.1 Equus asinus | reverse complement strand
TCCAGAAGCTGCCTTCATTGACGTTCCCTCCCTCCACCCCTATGACCTCACCCCACCGGGTAGACCTTCCATTGCCTGCCAGACTCCGTCTCAGCACAGGGCTCATGCCAGGGCCTGGGGCTTCAGACCTGCTCAGGGAGTCTCTGCGCTTCATCACCAGTTCTGAACTACGGCAGAAAGGCCACGGGAACAGGAGTCAGGGGAGGGGCACTCCCATGCCGGCGTCACCACTGGAGCAGTTTCCTATTGCTGTTGTTAACAAAATACCGCTAACTTGATGACTTCAAACAACATAGATTCATTATCTCTCAGTTCTGGAAGTCAGAAGTTCGATATGAGTCTTAGGGGGATAAAATGAAGGTGTTGGCAGAGCCACGTTTCCTCTGGAGGTTTTAGGGGTGAATTGGTTTTCTCGCCTTTTTCAGTTTCTAGAGGTCACCTGCATGCCTCAGCTCATGGCTGCATCACTTTGACCTCTGCTTCTGTTGTCACATCTCCCTCTTTGACTCTGACCTTCCTGCCTCCCTCTTGTAAGGACCCTTGTGATTATACCTAGATACTCCAGGATAATCTCCCCATCTCACAATCCTCAATCACATCTGAAAAGTCCCTTTTGCCATACAAGGGAATATTCACAGGTTCTGGGGGAATTAGGATGTGGACATCTTTGGGAGCCATTATACTGCCTACCATTGCCTCAACTCGCTGTGTGATGCTGACTAAAGCGTCCACCTCTCTGAGCCGGCCTCATCTTGTGTTTCATGAAGAATTTAACTAATTCATGTCTTTTAGCTCTAAAAGTCTGTGATTCTATGATCCAGGGCTCACCAGCATACTTTGGTGAGACGAGAGCTCAGGTCAAGTGGGGTCTCTTGGGCTATGGGTGGGAATGTCCCCGTGAAAGCAGACAGCATGGGGCTGAGACCAGGGCCTGTGGCTTCTCGGCATGTTTCCTTGCCTGAATTAGCCTGCTATATTGAATTTTATTCTGAGGAAACTTGAAGCAATGTCTGAAATATTTTTAGGAAATTAAGTTTTCTGCTTCTTTTATCTGTTTTATTGTGAGTAAAGCTGTCTCGTGAAGCAAAGGTAAATTCTTAGCTGTTCTTCATGATTTAGATTTGCAAATTCAGTCCTCAAAACTTGGTTTATTTTCCCTGAGATGCTTTACTTAGCTGACATAACACATTGTCTCCTATAACCACTGCCTTCAGCCACCCTCAGTGCAGTGGCTCATTTCCCCTCCCCAGTGATATTCTGGTAGAGCTCAGACCTTATCCTCGGCTCAGTCCACTTCATAGCCTCCAGCAAGGCTTCCTCCTCCCTTGTCCGGCCAGGCTCCCTTGAGGTGTGAGGAGTGGGGAAGGGTCTGCTTGGAGCATCTGCTTCCCCTCCCTCCCTCCAGTGGGTCTCGACTCCTCAGCATTAGGGTGGAGGGGTAAGCGGAAGAATGGGCCAGAAGGAGCTGGACAAGTGGCCTCCTTTGTCCAGTGCCTCGAGGTCAGCCCTGCTAGCTGTTGATGTGCTCTGAGGGGGTTATCCAAATGCTGGCTGCCTCGGGGGTGAGGCAGGGCCTCCCTACAGCACTCTTCCCTCACCTGGGGACATGGCACCTGCCCCACCCAGCCTCTTCCAACCACGCCCTGGCTCCAGGCTCCAGCCTCCAGGACTTCCCTCCTCCCCGCATGCCCAGTCAGCGAGCAACTCAATAACCACTGGACCCGGAGGAACCTCCATCATTTTGGCCACAATGAAGGGCAGGCCTGCAGGCTACTCCATTGCAGGTGGCCCCTCTCTTCACTGTGCCAGTTGTCATAGGTTCTTATCCCCCTGCCCAACAGGCATGCTGCGTATGTGGACAACCAACCAGAGAATGATGTGCCAGTTGCCCCTTCTTCCAATCATTCATTCACTCAGTAAACATTTATTGGTAACCAACTATGAGGCAGGCACAGCTCAAGGCACTGGGAATACAGCAAAGACATAAACCCCTGCCCTGGCGAAACTTACAAATAAGTAAAATATATGTTAGAAGGGGAGGGGAGAAGGGGTTGAATAGGGTAATAGGGATAAAAAGTATCAGTGGCGATGGGGAGTTTAAATGGGTTAGTCAGTGAAGGCCTCATGAAGAAGGTAACATTTAAAGAAAGACTTGAAGGAGGTGAGGAAGCAGGCCCTGTGGATATCTTGAATGTGCCAGACAGAAGGAGCTGGTGCAAAGGCCCTGAGGCAGGAGCTTGTGCAGGATATTTTATGAACAGGGAGAAAACCAGGGTGACTGGTGCAAAGTGAACCAGAGGAACAGTAGAAGGTGAGCTTGGAGAGGCAAATGGGTAGAGCAAGTGATAAAGGAGCATATAGGCTACTAGAAGGTCTTTGGAACTTACTCTGAATTCAGTGGAAAGACACTGGAGGGAACTAGGTAGAAGAGGCACATAATCTGACTTAAACAGGATTCCTCTAGCTGCTCTGGGGACAATAGACTATAGCGAAGCAAGGGCTGGAGCAAGGAGACCAATGAGGAGTCTACTGCAGCGACCCAGGCAAGGAATGACGGTGGCCTGGATCAGCGTGGTAGCAGGGTAGATGGTGAGAAATGGTTGGATTCTTGATATATTTTGAAGTAGAGCCAATAGAATTTCCTATCTGTTTGATAAGAAGTGTGAGAGAGTGAGAAGAGTCAAGATTTTTGACCTGAGCAACAGGTAAGACAGAGTTGCCTTTAACTGAGATGGAGAGAGAAGCAGACTGGGGGAGGGAGGTTATGTTAAGTTCGGATGTGTTCAGTTGGAGATGTCTGTTAGGCATTTGGGTGGAGGTGTCAGGAAGGCAGTGGATATAAATGTCTGGACTTCGGGGGAGAAGTCCAGGCTAGACGTATAAATTGAAGAGCCATCAGCACATCAGTAATATTTAAAGCCACGAAACACGGAACAGAATAGAGAGCTCAACATAGGCAAACACAAACATAGTCAACTGATCTTTGAAAAAGAAGCAAAGTCAATTAAGTGGAGAAAGGATAGTCTTTTCAACAAATGGTGCTGGAACAATTGGATGTCTATAGACAAAAAGTGAACTTAGACACAAATCTCCTTACAGCTTTCACAAAAATTAACTCAAAATGGATCATAGATCGAAATGTAAAATGCAAAACCATAAAACTTCAAGGAGAAAATCTATGTGACCTTGGGTTTGGTGATGAGTTTTTAGATGCAATATCAAAAGTACAATCCGTGAAAGAAAAATCAATAAGCAACAGTGGGAGTGCAGAGAAAGAAGAGAAGAGGCCCAAGGACCAGACCCACTGGGCCCTCTAACATTTCCAGCATCTCCATAAATAATTCTCTTGAACTCCCATAGTTTTAGGATGGGATGGGTTGGAGACACAAATTTGGAAGTCAGCAGAAATGGTATTGAAAGTACCTATCAGCCAGTACGAGGTCACCTGGATGGTATCCCAGGCAGAGGAGAAAAAAGGTGGAGAAGCAAGCCCTGGGCCTCTCCAACATTTAGATATGTTGGAGATAAGATGAGCATAGCCAGCCTAGCAAACTGAATAGGGAGGAGCAGCAAGGTAGATGAAGAGCCAAGGGACAGCGCTGTTCCAGAGGCCAGGGGAAGACAGTGTTTCAGGCATGGGAGAATGATCAATGTGTCAAATGCAACCCGTAAGTTATGACAGGCTGAGGATCAACTATTGAATCGGCCACACGGAGCTCACTGGCAACAACACTGTGGGCCATTTTAGTGGAGAGGAAGACACAAAGTCCTGCCCAGAGTGAGTTCAAGAGAGAACCGAAGAGGTAGGGATAGCTACTTTAGACAATTCCATCACAGAACCTTCTGAAAAGAGAATCAGAGATGATGGGCAGTATTCAAAGAGGAAGCCAGGTCAAAGAGAAGGTTTTCGTAAACAGAAGACGTTGCAGCAAGTTTGCATCCTGATGCAAATGGTCCAGGAGAGAGGGAAAACTTGACAGTCCCGGAAAGAAAAGAGAAAACTGCAGGAGCAAAGGGTGCATCAGAGAGAGGAGAGGGAGTGGTCCACACTCAACCATCTAATACGACAGGAAGTAAGGCATGATTAAATGCATCTGTGATGAGATTTCTAACACTGGACCAACTTCCTCATGAAGTCTGCTTTGTCCTAGCAGCTCCTATTCTGAGGAGCACCCAAGGGCATAAGTTACATCAATGACAAAGAATTTCAGAGGAAAGGAAAATAGTAAACAAACAAGAAAATCCAGGCATTCACCCTACTTTCTCGAGGGCGGCTCTACAATCATCTAGCAATATAAAAGTTTCGACTTTCGAGTCAGTCCATGACTCTAAACCGATCTTTCATAGAATATATTAAAAGATGATCAGCAATAGGTTATTGTATCTTTTAACCCAATAATTTTGTCAAGCTACCAAATTTTTTATTTTATGGGACTGAACATCAGCTCACACAAAAAATAGTCAACTTGTCTGGGTTTTGCTTCACCCCGAGTACAGGGCAGATGCTGTGTTTGCAAAACATCCCCTGCCTCACTGGGATAGAAAACTGTTCAGGGAGAAAGCAGATTGGTGATTACCTAGGCCTGGGGGTAAGAATGGGTCTGTATACAAATGGGCAAGAGGTTTCTTTTGGGGGTGATAGAAATGTTCTAAAATTAGATTGTGTCATTTACATACAATTCTTTAAATATACTAAAAACCATTGAACTATACATTTAAAACAGATGAATTTATGGTATGTAAGTTATATCTCAAAACAACTATTGAAAAAGAGAGGAAAATGTTCAGTGAAGAAATGGGTCTTGCAGGAGGAGGCTGGGAGAGGATGCTGCTGTGGTCCAGCTCACTTCTCAGAACCCAGACTTTGCTTTTGCGCTGTTGGATCTGGAAACACCAAAGTCACCCAGCAGGGTTCTGTCCAGTGAATAGCCAAGAGCTCCTCAAACAAAACAAGGTCTAGCCCCTGGTGTGTTTTGTCTTGGTTTAATCTGTAAGTACCTCACCAGCAATCTGCAAAGATTTTATCAGCTAATGAGGAGTGCAGTGTCTGGTGATCTCTGATAAGTAGTAGCGGTCTTTGGATAAATAGATGGAGCTCAGAAGAGAGAACCAACGCTGTGCTCATTTAACCATATTTTCGGTGCTTACCTTGCTCCAGTTACACAAAGATTCCCATTTTCTCCCTTAAGGTTTAACTCATTGTTATGGATTTGCTTTTGACTCTTTGGGGAACTTTGAATCGGTCCCAATCCCCTGCCCAATAGGGTCCCCTATATTGTGATAATCTACCCCCTGGATTATAGGTCCCTACTTCTGACATGCCGCTCAGCATGATCTCCTCTAGAAAATGGCCCCAAAACGACTTGCTTTCTCTAAACACTGAATTACAAAAGGGTGGAAGAGAGTGAGACTTGTCTAGCTCTTTCACTAGCTGCTCCAACCCCTCAAATCCCACACCTGTGGCTGCCTTTATCAGCACAGAGGCTCAGCAACAGCCCAAGTATATGATGCTATATGGCCAGTACATAGCAGATCGTGTAGGTTTTCTAAGTGGGTTTCTTTCGTCTCCCTCTGGTTCAAGGCTGTAGGTCTCCGGAACCGGGCCCTGCCTTCTTCCCTCGCTTCAACCTGCCATTGGGCTCTCTCTTTTACTGTCCTCGTGCTACTGACATCTTTCCTCTTCACTCACCTCTTCCCCGGGCCTGCATCACTGCATTTCAGAGGATCACCCTCCACACCAATCCTTCCTTCTGTTTGATCTGAGCAGTTGAGACCAGAGGCTCAAATCCTGGCTCTTTCGCTTATTCAATAAGCACCTTGGGCAAGTGATTTCACCCATCTGTGCTTCAGTTTCTTTGTCTGTTGTGAGAATTAAACAGGATAATACAAGGAAAGTGTCTATTACCCCCACCAGGCGCCTGGCAGTAAGGGCACAGTCATTGTTAGCTCTTCCAGGGTCAATGAACCATCCCACTGCAGTGCCTTCGGGGGATCTCCAGATTTGGGGCACTTTCCAGCTGTCTTCCATATCATTGTTTGTGGCCCAGGGATTCCTAGTTTACTGTCAGGGATCTTTTTCTCTTCTCTTTGGAGCTGTTGCCGAAGTTTATGATTGCTGGGCTGCCAACTCTGGATCCAAACGCACTTTCTGTAGCTATTTGCACTTATTCCAAGGCAAGGCGAGACCAGAACAGCCTGGGCCCCTGACAGCGGGGACTGCAGCTTTCCTGTCTCTGCTCTGTCCCCATTCTTCCTTGGCTCTCCCTCCTGGACAGAGCCGGAGTAGAAAGAAGAGCTGTGGAGCAAGCACCCACATTTGTCACCGCAAAACTCTTGTTCTCTCTAGGGAGTCATTTTCCCTTCCCAGCCCTAATTCTTTGCACTTTTAAACCAGAGCTATTATTACTTCTAATTTGCATTGAATGGTCCCTTAGCAACCATCCCACATTGAATGGGATATCAACCTGCTTCTCATACCGCTGGATTTACCAAAAGCTGAGCTCTACCAGAGTATAACTCAAAATGTGATAAACAGAAACATAAACAGCTTTCACCCCAACCACATACATAAATACCCTCCCCTGCAGAATGGCTGCACAACAGCGAAGTTGACTAGAAGGTACATTTTCAATGAATCCCATTTTTCCCCTGCCATAAATAAAAAAAAAACCCATAAAATTATTTACTCTTGAAACATTTTTGGACCTAAAACACTGCCACTGTTCTTAAAGTCTAAAATTATATATAATATTTAAATAAGATAGATTATTTCATAATACTTTTAAAAACACATTTATTAAGACTCCGCCTTTTCCAGAAAGGATATAAACAGTGGTATACCGGTAAACTAGCCCTCTGGAGGAAAAAGAAAGACCTGTTTTGTAGTGTCTGCCTATATCCACGGTGTAAATACTTGAAAGATGACTGATCTCAAGCTATCAACCGTTGAACAAGGTTCTCCTTACACTCTTGAATACTTAACAACTGCGAAGGTTCTAGCACATCGCCGGAAGGCAACCTAAGAGGATACATAAAATGCATGAAAGTAATATAAACAAAAAGTAGATGAGGGGCCGGCTCAGTGGTGCAGCGGTTAAATTCACACGTTCTGGTTTCGTGGCCTGGGGTTTGTCAGTTCGGATCCCAGGTGTGGACCTATGCACTGCTTGGCAAACCACGCTGTGGCAGGCATCCCACACATAAAAAAATGGAGGAAGAAGGGGATGGATGTTAGCTCTGGGCCAGTCTTCCTCAGCAAAAAGAGGAGGATTGGAGGCAGATGTTAGCTCAGGGCTAATCTTCCTCAAAAAAAAGTAAAAAAATAAAAAAGCAGATGAAAAAGAAGGAATGAAACAAGGATAGAGGTACCAAATGGAGCCAGGAATTAGTAAATATAAAAATGCAACTATAAAGCCCTATACACAGGTTTAATATTCACAATTGGCCTTAAGAAACTTCCAACACTGAGAGAAGCTTACCTGGTTCACAGTGTCCTTAAGATAAAAATAAGTCTCAGGCTGAGAAGTGCCGTTTCCTGTTCTTCAAGTAGATCACGTTTCTCCTGAGGGTGCCCGTAAAGCAAAGACTGCGTCACACAGTGAATGTCCTCATCAACATGAGGGTGATGGCCTGACCTTGAGACTGTAATTAGGCGAAAGCAATTCTGCAGGACGCTGGGCCCAGTCAGGGTCCGGGGATCAGCATTCTACATTCCCAGTTTGATCCCTGGCAAGTGCAGCTGTGGATGTATTCTATAGCCTTTGAGTAACCTTCCAGGCTTTTGCTAAAGACCAGACTGTGATAAGTTTGAAATTGCTCTCCCAGGCAGATCTTTCTACCTGAGGATCTTTCTAGAAATCCCAGTGTTCGCAACCTTCATGTGATGGGGATTCTGCCTCAGGGTCCCGATCAACAGGCTGGGCCCCAAGAACCAGAGCTTCAACCTAGAGTCAATTTATGTCCCATCCGGGTCGGTCCAGAGCTACCCTCAACCCTTTGAGCCTTGTAGTTTGAATGGTTCACCATTCCCTTTAAAGAGGGTGAGCCTTCTAGCTGGTCTGGTTCCCCAGCCCTGACCTGCCCTTCCAGTCCTCCCCTTGTCCTCCTCGGCACTCCTATGGCTAAGCTCGCATAAGCGCCTGCACATGTCTCCACCAACTGGCCCCATTGAGTGGGGATTCACATTTATTGGCACAGGCATGCAGCAACGTTTCTCAGAGCAAGAAACAGTCCTGGATCACTCGGTTGTCTTGCACCATCACCAAAAACACACTGGATTCAACAAATGGACTTTTTGGTTTCCTCATTCCTGCTTTTTTAGGTAGAAGTGAAGACAGGTGGGGAGAGGTGTTAGGCAGTTGTCAGTAACTACCAAAAGGATGACAACACCACCTAGGGTACACAGCACCTTTCCTGTTACAGCAAGAGCCTCAGGCCACCTTGGCCTGGTTTTCCTCACTGAGGACAAAGCCATCAAGGTCCGTACTTCAGTCCAAGCCCTGGTGAGACACAGGCACCCCGGCCTCACCCAGCAGGGGACAGGCACTCAGGACATCTGTGTCAGGGTACAGAAATGGCAACAGTTGTCTCCTGAGGCATGTTTCATCCTCCCCCAGTCAATATGCCGGTTCCTCTACCCTGGATCAGTTTACTCTTCAACCCGACACTGCCTATGGTGTGGCACACGGCCACGCCACAGCTCTGCAGGGGAAGTGGAAAGCCTCAGAGCTCCTCCAGGAAGAGGCACTTGACAGAGGCCAGTGTCTGGCCTTTTGTCCAGCAGTGGCAAAGATGCTGGAGGGAAGGAAATAGTCGTCTGCGTGTCTGGGCGCATGTGCTTGTAGGTGTATGTGCACACACACTTGCAGGGTTTCTTCTTTTCCATAAATTCTGATAGGCCTCTATTAAATGCTTACTTCAGACAAATGATAACCAGATAAAGGAAGCTACAGGAACTGCGAAAGAAAAACGTTATTCTCTAAAAAGCATTGGACTATTCCTTGGTTAATTAACAGGAAATGTGTTCAGAACCCTTTTGGAGCACTCTGCAGAAATGTATCAATTCCTTTAAGGATCTTTCTGGTGTAAAACAATTAGTGGATACACTGAGCCAAGCACCAGTCTGCTCCCCGGGCACGTGGAACCCACCTCTTTGTCTGATGCACTAAACTCAAATCTCAAATCAGCTGTTGGCTGGTTGATGGAGCCTATAAAACTGCAAACGTCTGGTGGAGAAATGTTACGTATAAGGAATACAACTGCAGGAAGCTTTCCACCTGCCCCATTCTGGAGGCATCGCAAGGCAAATTCTTTCCGGAGGCCAGCTAACGAGTGAGAGTGTTTTAATAGAACTTACAAGGCCCATCGAGCATAATTTAGCATTGTCCATCCCAAATAAATGGATCTACACACAGTTTTACACTAGTTCTCCTCATGGTAGGTCAAAGTCCTTCCCTCGTTCTCTGTTCACTAGCCTTGCCAGATGGAGTAAGCAATAAACCTCCCTCTCTGTCTTCCACTCCACTCCTCTCCACCCTACCGGGCAGCACCTGGGGACTTTGTGGAGCCTGACTAGTCCAGCCCAATCAGAGCACTCCCGTTCCTTTCACTGCCATCTTTTGTTCAGAGATGGGCTCCTGCAGAGTGTGGCCCAAGCACAGGGCCTTCATTAGAGGCAACTGGCAGCCCCCACCCCTGCCAAGGGAAGCCAGTCTCAAGAAAAAGCCAACACAGAGGAGAGTCAAGCTAGGAGAAACTAAGAGAAATAGATCTAGGAGCAGAACCCTGATCAAACCATACCTGGAGCCCATCAATTGTTCAAGTCACAAAACCCAGTGAATCTCCTCTAATGTTCAAGCCTGTGCATTACATGGGATTTTCAGTAACCTGGAACCAAAACCATCCTAACTAAAATACCATGTGTCTTCTGAATTATTAAACAATTAATAGAATGGAAATTACCAACATCTTGTGCAACAGGCTTTAGAAATCCTGGCTTTGAAAGGTGCTATAATTAGGAAGACTGAACAACCAACAGTGACAGTGCGTTTTCCTGGGGCAATGACTTTTCTAATAATTCGAGCATCATTTTCTACTTACACACTGCTTCTAAGTGGATTTGAGTCAGCTTACAATAAAAAGGCCTATATATTAGGAGAATTAAAATAAGAATTGACTATCTAGGGGAAAAATGGATGTATCAGTGAAGCATAATTGTTACACTGGAATATACAATTTAGCTCAGAGAGTCCTGGCAGCCAAGGTAAGGGAAAAAAAAAAAACAAAAACCCAGTAGCTTAATTTTATATAACACATCATCTGAAAAAGAAAAACATCCCTGTTTGCCAGAAGATATGACGCTTTTTCCCAGCAATAAGCAAGCTCTAGAGTGGCTGTAGTCAATTTGGAAAGTTTAGGCCCCTGAACCCTGACATTTGCTGAACCACTTGAGCTTATCTGTATTTAGAGGGTCAACAAAAGTGTCAACATTAATCTAAGTGCTGGTGGTATTAGAATGTTACCAGATTCTGGCAGAGAAATGTTTACATCAGTACTTGCAAGAAAGTACAGTGGATTGCAGTGAATTTTTGAAGAAAGTTCAAAGTGACATCAGCCCCACAGGGCTGCAGCCAGAAGCAGCAGGAGGGCACACTGAGGGCTTGAGGTCTTCAGCCTCTCTGCCACCCAAGGATGGACAGGGCAGAAAGATGGAGAAACAGAGGGATGAAAAAGGAGAGGGGAGAACATGTGGGGGAGTCCTCAGAGGAGCAGCTAAGCTGCAAGACTCTGATGTACGCAGCAGGAGAGAGAAGGCGTGTGTGTGCTGACACAGGGCTCCGCGTTTCCCTAGAGAAATATGGAAGCACAGAGAAGTTGGGCTCACCTTGAAAGAGAAAAGGGAGCTCTGGACACGATTTAGACTAGGAGACTCTTCTTGGGTAACCATAGCTAATCTTTATTGAGCACAACGCTCCATGGTTAAGTACTGTCATTGTCCCCCTGAGGATAATAATATCCGACGAGGAAAGTGATGTTTGGGTATTGGACTGAGCTCTCATGGCTAATTAGCGATGGAGCTAGGGGTCTGATGTGAGGTGGTCTGGCTGCGAAACCAGCTGTTCGACCCTGCCCATCCTATCCATCCGAGCCTACTGCCCACAGAGACAACCTCCACTCACACACTCTTTTTCTCCTCTCTGTCTCACTCTCCTCTTCCTGGAATCAGCTCCTTAAGAAACTACCTGCAGCAAAGCCCTCGTCTCAGGCTCTACTCACAAGCAGACCCAACCCAGAGAAGGTGTCATTGTGCAGGACCTCAGAGATCAGATTCTTACCCGATTCTTAGCGGGTTCATACTCTTTTTGCTAAAGCCACTGACCCCTGCTCTGTTCTGGAGAGAGAAGTTGCAGAGGAGCAAGAGGTTTTCAGGGAAAGATCGACTGAGTACTTACCCAAAGGCAAAGGATTTCAACAAACAAATATATCTGACCGAACTACACATTTTCTGAAGGTTGACTCGTCTATTTCAAAGTGAGTCACGACAGGCATCCTCAGACCATGGAGTTGTTGGACCATGTGTGGAGTTCTTAGATAAATGCATTTCTAAGTACTCTTTCTCTTGGGCAGTTGTACATGGGTAATGAATGGGTCTTTGTAGGACTGCATGCCAGTTTCCTTATAAATGGAGCACATGCCCCTGAATTTAAGCCACGCTGACTCTTTTTGCATATGCTAATGCTACAGGCACCCACCTGAAAAAAAAAAAAATAGAACCTTTGGTGCCTGAGAAGAAATCTAATCTTCTCCAAGCTCTCAGAGGTGTCACATTTTCACCAGCTGTTTGCAAAGTGTGAGCCAGTGCGCTAAGAAAGAGACTTTTCTTGATTGCATTGTATTTATGCAGCTGTATCCAATGGTCACTACAGAACCAGGGGTTTGCCTGAGGACAGCAAGAAACTCTACTGCTAGACAAGATGTGAGGCTGTTCCTGAGAAGGAGAGAGTCTAAGGTTACTCTTAGCTTTTTTCTGTCCATCACTATTATCTTAATGATTCAACTCATGGTCCGAGACATCACTCAGAAAATAAAATGCTATTAGAGAATTCATTTTGTGAGATGTTTCATGAGAAGGTTCTCCAGCAAGGGAAGGCTAGCTTCCTCAGACACAAGAGGGCAAGCTCCTTCTACTGACGCTGGTGTTTCTGAGCTGCTCAGAGAAAGACGGGACCCAGAGCCCTTTGGGAAGGGGCTTGGATGGGGTCCCAGTGTGCCTGGAACTCAGATCTCTAGGAGATGGCCATGGGTGGCTGGGTGCCAAGTCTCTCAGAGAGGTTTGATGAGTCTAGCTTTGCCAGAGTTGGAAAAACTACAGACGGGATCAAACAGGATCTAGATGCCTCCATAGCAGGAACTGTCACCTGCCAGGTTGACAAACCATTGTTGGAGTGATGTTCACAGGAACCACAAACCGGCAGGAGGGGCTGGAGCAAGTCCCTTCCTCCTGCAGCCTTGCAGTTTCCATCTGGCGCCCCCTATTGGCAGAGCCTGACAGGGTGTCAGCTGGAAAAGCAAGACTGAGGTTTGTGGCGTCCCAGCCCCAGCACCGCAGAGCACAGGAGTATGAGTTTGTAGCTAAGAGACAACAGCTTAATGACTGGCACGGCACTCTACAAGACTTCCAGCCTCAGAATACTAAAGCTTTAATTTTCAAATATACCCTGTGCTAGGAATTCAGTGAAAAAGTAAAATATCAAGGAAGCTGTGGAGGAACCGTAGTCTCATATTATGTTGGCAAAAGTACACTCAGCTCACAAGGCACGCTTTGTGTAACACCTGAAGATGGTGAGGGATGCATCTCCTGCATATTTTAGAGCTTCCGCACCGGTAGGGTAGAAGGGTAGGCTGAAGAATTGCACTGTGTTAGACAATGTTTGGGGTCCCACTGGAAAATCAAAGGACATGGATAATAGCCGAGAAAAAGGAAAAGGTGGGGTTTTTCTGGCATTTGAGAAAGTGTTGTGCACTGTGGGAAAAGATTGCTTCTGCTCATAACTCAGTAGTTTTGAAGAAAGCAGCCTTGTTAAATTGCGTCTAGGTCGGCAGCCCCACATTCTCCTTTGCGCTCTTGCGAGGGAGGCAAACTGGAAATCGGACTCTTCTGAGCCCACATGTGCCCCCCTCCCCAGGGCATTAACCGACCACGGTCCTAGGGTCACTCCCCATCCCCCAAAACAAAACAGTCCTTTCAAAGACACGTGTAAAGAGTTTGGAATGATTTCTGTTCAAAGGCACAGGACATGTGGATGTAAAGGGCTGAGATTTATTAATCCAGAAAACTGGGTAGTCAAGATGTTACTTGCAGTTGAGAAAGGAAAATCCACAAGTCCCGGGGAAACGGCCTCTGTGAGAAGATCCTCACTCACAGTCAATGCCTGAGAGGGTGAGGACTTTTTGAAAACCTCAGACAGAAATGGTGGCTCCTCTATGGACAGAGAGACCCTCCCTCCGCCTCCCGGCCTCCTGTCTAGAGGCCTTGCAGCTGCACACAAGAGGAGTGTG
Source organism: Equus asinus (assembly GCF_041296235.1). Lineage (NCBI taxonomy): Eukaryota > Metazoa > Chordata > Mammalia > Perissodactyla > Equidae > Equus > Equus asinus. The sequence continues at coordinate 37,955,331 of NC_091796.1, read as the reverse complement.
GCCTCCAGCACGGGTACCATGCAAGGCCGTTTCTTATCAAATGATGATAAAAGGACATTTAGGTTTAGGATAGGAAAATATGACAAAATTATGGAATAAATGTACAAGCATGTCTTGAGGGTAAATGCATTATGCACCTTCTAAAAGCCTTCACAGCTTTAAATGCCTATGATTATAGTTCTGAACTCCGCTATTTGTTTTTGTTGCATTTAACTTTGGCCACTTGCTTCTGTGCAGGGTGGATGTTTTTCAAGTTCAAAGTGAAAACCATGCCTTTATCTTTCTTATAAGGTTTCTCTAATCTTCACCTGGCAATCGTGTGCTTCTGGCAACAGACGCTTCTATCCCCTGACACCTTACGTTCCATTGTGACTCAACCCATCCAAGGAGATTTCAATGCTTTGCCATGCTTTAATGAGCTTTAGGGGGAGAAAGGTAATTATAAGGTGGTAACAGTCCTTTAAGAAGTCAGCTACCTCTAGGATATCTTTCCTCCTCTGAGGCTACAGGCAAAGAACCAAGGAACGGAGAGGTCTCCGGTGATTGGTGAAGCCACCCAAACTGTATACAAGCCTTTTGTGCACATAAGAGGTGCTTTTGTGAGAGAAGATGTCAATAGCTTTCACTGGATTTTCAGAGAATTTCCTGTCCTCAAAAAGGTCAAAATCTGTCGCACGAATGAATGGAAAAAAATTAATAAATGAATAAAATGTTACTCCGTCTGGCTTTGTACAACACCAAGAATGAACGCTAATGTAAACTATAAACTTTGGATAATGATGGTGGGTCAATGCGGGCTCATCAATTGTAACAAATGTCTCACTCTGGGTGGGGATGTTGATAATCAGGGAGGCTGTGTGTGTGTCGAGGGCAGGGGAGTATAGGAGAAATCTCTGCACTTTCTGCTCAGTGTTGCTGTGGATCTAAGACTGCTCTAAAAAGTAAAGTCTATTAAAAATTGTTGTAATAGGGCCTGGCCTCGTGGCTGAGTGGTTAAGTTCGCGCGCTCCGCTGCAGGTGGCCCAGTGTTTCGTTGGTTCGAATCCTGGGCACGGACATGGCACTGCTCATCAAACCACGCTGAGGCAGCATCCCACATGCCACAACTAGAAGGACCCACAACGAAGAATATACAACTATGTACTGGGGGGCTTTGGGGAGAAAAAGGAAAAAAATAAAATCTTTAAAAACAAAAACAAAAACAAAAAAATTGTTGTAATAACTAAAAATTTCTAGTAAAGCATTTAGTTTCAGATACAGCCTATTTGGAAATGATCGTTATACGGGATTGGCCAACCACGGTCCTGCCATCCAAGAGGATGCTATGGAGCCCTTAAAAAGAATGAAATGGAGCCACACATGCTGCAACGGAAACACATTCCAGACCTAGAAATATGCAAAAAAAGATGCCATAACAGTACATACAGGGTGACACCACTGGTGTTAAAATAGAAACAAATCATTCATGTGTATGATGTTGTTAATGCACAGGAAATTGCTGGAAGGAGGGAGGATGAGAGAGTCTTAGCAGTGGCTCCTACCCCTGGGGGATGGGAGGGAGTTCTCATACCCTCCTGTCCTGTCTGAACTTTATAAGAGTAGATTAACTTATAATAACTAAAAACTAATTGTTTTAGGAAAAGCAATTTTTTTCTTGCCTCATAATCAACAGACTGCACCGAGATGGGTGTGTATACTCTGACCAGCAGTTACAAAGCCCACTTCAGCCTCAAACTCACAAAATCCATCATCAATTTCTACATGTGATGCCACCTGACCCTCAGGTGTTACGAAAAGAAATGTCATATGCATGTAAGGGTGTGTCCAACTTAACAAATTATAGTGACACCTACATTTATATAGTGCTGGAAGTCCAGGAAGGGCAAAAGTCCTCTGCGAGGAATTTGTCTTTATGGAAGTAACATATAATGCAAGCAGTCATTTTAATGGAATATCATAAGCAGAATGGCAAACCTGTTGTCACTGTAAACATCTACCAAAAATATCAAATAAATGCATCAACAACCTGGAAAGTCCCTGCCCAGAGCTGTTAAGTAGGCAATTAGGAGAGAATCCACTTTACAAAAATTTTTAAACCCTCCCCACATGAAAGATCACCTTTGTTTGTACCTTTGGTTAAGGCACAGCCTAGAACAAATTCAGAGTGTGTCACTGGTTTTCCTCTCAAGGTGCCTTTGCCCCAGGGGAGCAGTCTAAGATCCATCTGAAAGCAGCTTTGGGGGATCATGTGACATGGAACATAGAGGAACACCCCACATGCCCAACCTCCCACTCACCCTAGATAGAGCAAAACCAGGTACAGACAGTGTGGGGAGACTTTTGGTTACCTTTGGTATTTGTATTTGGTATTATTATATACCTTTGGACATAACCAGATAACGTTCCTCTCAATTCACAATTTTGAAAAAAGTTTTGCAGTATTTTAGGAGAAGCTTTTAAATGTAGTCACATTATTGAAAATAAGCTTTTCAGTGGGAAAGAATTCTCATTCTACGACAGACATCCACGGGAAAGTATCACTCGACTGATGGCTAACTTTGCAAGATCATCGCGTGCACAGAGGAAGCACAGTTGCTTCTGTAAGTCAAATAAAACCGTAACAGTGATGGCTGCCATTCACTGAGCACACGGCAACGTTTACACGCACTCTCTCTCTAATGGTCACAGTACCCCTATGAAGTGGGTACTGTTTGCCCCATTTTACAGATAAGAAAATGCAGGCAGAGTGATAAAGCCTGCTCCAGGTCACACAGCCAGGAAGGAGTGGAGCTGGGACTCGATCCAGTTCCTGCAGAGCTCAGGGGCCACGCCCCTCTCCTGACGGGGCTGACTGGATGAGGGATGTGCAGCCACTCCAGAGCACAGCAGTGACCTTGTAGGGGCCTGGCTGGATGGTGATCTGAGCGAATTGGACTTCTCTGAGAACAGGAACTAGGCCGCCTGAAGCAGCAGGCAGCTGCGAACTCATCGTGTGCACAGAGAGGCGGCTGGGACAGCCTGAGGTTGTGCAGGCACAGAAGCTTTCGAGCACAGGAAGAAGGGCCAAGGCTGAATACAGGAGCATAGTCCATGGGGATGGCTCAATCCCATTAATGCCAAAACCTGAGAGTAACGATCCCAGAGGACCTTGCTCCTAAGGTCCCAGAGGTGCTTCTCCTGTCCCAAACTGCCACCAGGTGACTAGTGGCTGTGGACAATGGTTACCTCCCCTCCCTACCTGGGACAGCCATCCCCTTCCTTTAACAGACTTCTACTTTGTCCAGTGCAGCAAGGGCCCCAGGAATGAACCTCACTTCTTGGCCATCCTGGCATTTGAAGGCAGGGGCCAGCGACCGTGTTTCAGCACCATTCAGCAATGATTTATCACTATTTCTGGCAATTCTGTAGTCAGCAGGGCTTAGCTGGGTGGTCCTCGTGTTCCACGTGGTGTCTACCAGAACTCAGCTGGGGCTGGTACATCCAAGATGGCTTCATGCACATGACTGACACCTCAGCTAGGGTAGCTCGAATAGCTACCCTAGGGGACTGGCTAGACCTCACTTCACATGGTTGTTCATTTTTCAGTAGTCTAGTCTGAGCCTCTTTATATGGCAGCTGGATCCCAAGAGAGTGAAAATAGAAGCAACAAGGCCTAGTAAGGCCTTCCAATGTGTTCTATTGGTCAAAGCAAGTCACAGGGCCGGCCTCACTCAAGGAGAAAAAAAATAGCTTCCACTCCTTGATAAGAAAAGCAACATGAGCATATAAGAATTATTGGCAGTCATCTTTGCAGAAAATCTCCCACAAAATTTAAGTGTGAGTTGTTAAATCTTACTCAGCTTCCAGATGCCCTTCTGCCCTTCTCCCCTTCTTCCTGCCTAGAATGTGGATGTGATGACTGGAACTTCAGCAGCCATTTTGCAACCATGAGGGAACCTGGAAGATGGAAGCTACACACTGAGGATAGCAAAAAAAAAAAGGAAGGAGATGAGATTCCCAGTGAGATAGAGGATCTGCTACATGAGCCAAGGACTGCATACTTCCAAAGTGTTTATACATTCAAATATATATATATAAACCTCTATCTTACTTAAGCAATGGTTATTTGGTTTTTCCAGTGGGCACAGGCTCAAATGTGAACAACTAACAGAAGGAATCACATAACCCACAATACAACACTTCTTGTTTTTTAAAAAGTAACTAATAGCACATATTCTGATTAATTGCAAAGTTTCATTAGTGCCATATAAAGTATACTAAAGTAAGATTCAGGGTACAGGTTTAGTGACAAGTACCCAGCCTCTAAAGTACTAGGAGTCAGTCCCTGGGGGTTACGAAAAAGCATTAAGATGCTCCTTAATACTTCCATATAAACACTGCCTGAGAAAATACTTTCAATGTCTTTCAGCCAAAACTAAGCTTGAGTGCTTGAGTCCTAAACTCCTCACCATTTAGGAAGAAACGGTATGCAAAGTTTAAAGTTCAAAGTTCACATCCTCCCCCACCCTCCCAATTTCTTATTTCCCATTCAGTCAACAATCCCTCTCCAGTCATTGAGGCTTTATTGCCACATCTGATTCATGGACATGAAACCTGCCTTTTCCTCTCCCTTCCAAGTTTTGGAAAACGCCAAGCAAACAGGTAAGTTTTAAAACACAAGGACAGGAGTTTTTTGCAGATGTGGACAGGAGGACCCCAGGACTGGGAAGCTGAGAAGGGGGAAGGACAGTCAGGTATTGCAGGCCTGACTGGGGCACACAGATGTGAGTCAGCAATGACAAACAGCCTCTCAATCCTCAAAGACAAGGACAGGGGGAATGGCAGCATCCTAGCATTTTTTTCTTTTTTTTTTGAAAAGTAACTGAACTTGGCTATGTTATTATTTCATTTAGTTTCGTGCAGGGTTTGGCAAATGTTTTATTTGACTTTTGCATGTATTTCAAATTATTGGAATATTTTATATTCCCATCTATTTTAAACTAGTAATTAGCTATCGAAAAAAGATACATTCTTGAAATATATTTAAATATACATAATTAGAGTACTATTGGTACATAAAATATTATTGAGACTTAGAGTAATAAATAAGTTGTTGTGCCACTTTGCAACACTTTAATCCTAAAGTCTAATTATTTACACTAAAGACTTTTCTAGAGATCCCTCTTTGAATGTTCTTCAGGGTATGGAAAATACAGCGCCTGGCAATTTATCTCCTAATTCACTTGAACGTCTACATTTTATCATTTGATCATCTGTCAAAAGAAAACTTGTTGCCTAGATGTTGCGTGTGTCTTTTGCTACCATGATAACCTTAAAATTCCAGCCATAGCCAATGGATTCTTAACCGATGACCTCGCCTGACTCCAGCGGTCTGTTCAGGCTCCTGCCCCCGACAGACGTCACCCGGGACCGCGCTCCCTCTGCTAACCTGCGCACCCCACGCAGCTGTGGGATCCACAGGGTTCTGCTTCCATGTGGTTTCTTTTTTTGACTTCCCATCTCTCTGCTTCTTATCTTCCCGTTCTGCGCTTTCCGTTTCCAATCTCTCACTGCTTCAGCATCCACTGACTCTCTATCCTAAAACACCCCGAAAGCGGTGGCTGTTTCTTCCGTCTGCAGCTCATCATTTACCCAGACGGTTACTCAAAACTCGGGCACAGACCCAGGCTCTACGACTGGTTACAAAATAAACAGTTTAGCCAAGGTCCTCGAGGGCATGGTTAACGCTCAGCACTAATAAAATAACCACTCTCCCGCCCCTCCCACACACATCACTTCACGAGCAAGATTTATCTTACAAGGCTAATACTACGAAGTCACTTGGTGGAAGAAGGTCCTTTCAAATCTTCTGACCCCAGCCCTGGAAGACACAAGCGTTCCCAGGCCTGCACCCTGGATCCACTGCCGGCTTGGCTCTCCGCTTCAGCCCATTTTGCCCACTGACTGCTTGAGTCCTCTCACCGCCTCTCACCAAGACGCGAGGGTCGCCGGACGCAGGCTCACCTGTACCTGTCGCGGGCTCGGGCTCACCTGGTCACTCGCGGACCCGGGCGGACGCTCACCTGGATCACGCTCGCGCCCCGGACTCGGATCACATCGGGTCCCCCGCGGAGCGGCGCGCGGCCGCGCCTGGGTCCCCTCCTGCCTGCGCCGCTGCGGCCGCTCTGGAGGCGGCTTTGCGCGGCTGCAGCCGCGCATGCCGGGCCGAGCGGCCAGCAGGGAGTTCAGCCAAGTTATCCCGTGTGCCTCGAAAGAGATGGCTGCTGGGAACATCTCCACTCTATTTCGCGGAGTCTTTGGGTCCCGAGTGACCCTTCTAGGCCAGTTGCCTCCGCACACTGACCGAGATCGCCCCGGCGCTCGCCCCTTCTTTCCCTTTGGTTAGGGAATTCGCGGCGAGGCGCGGGGATCCATCCGAAACAGAAAACTAGTTTTTCCCCCTGCCGGTGACTGTGAGGAACTGCCGGCGGCGAAACAAACCTCCGGGTAAGGTTTCCTTTCCTCCCAGCAGCTGAGGTTGGCAAGGTCGTTCCCAGTCCTCACCATCCCCATAAAAAGTTTTGAAAACTTAACTTTTTATTCATTTTATTTTATTTTAAGTGACATATGAAGAGAAGGCAACTCATTTTTAGCCTTCAGGTCAATAAGAATGAGAAAAATTAAGACATTGCACGCCACCATTTTTTTGGTTTATTTTTTTAAAATTTATTATGGAGGGGGCTGGCCCCGTGGCCAAGTGGTTAAGTTCGCGCGCTCCTCTGCAGGTGGCCCAGTGTTCCGTTGGTTCGAATCCTGGGCGCGGACATGGCACTGCTCATCGAGCCACGCTGGGGCGGCGTCCCACATGCCACAACTAGAAGGACCCACAATGAAGAAAATACAACTATGTACCGGGGTTGCTTTGGAGAGAAAAAGGAAAAAAACAAAAATTTATTATGGAAAATTGCAAACATAAAAGTAGGCAGAAGAATCTAATGAGGCTCCAGTTTTTGGTAATCTTCCCGCAGATAACAGTTGTAAAATCTGAGCAAAACATTTAAAAAATTATTTGAAGGCCTTGGAGATTGACCAAAAGAAGGCAGACACCGGAGAAGAGACCAACTTTGAAAGATGACTGGAAATTATTGAGGTTTGTGAGTTTGTGGCTTTTTACCCAAAGGCAACCTCCAGTCCGTGAGCAACTCCACCTGCAGAGAGACAAAGCCCAACTGGCTTGAAGGGGACACAAAACAGAGTTCGAGGCCAACAGAAGAACTGGAAAGTTAGGGGGATAATCCACAGAGGCATCCCTGAGAGGGTGAGCCCCCAAATATGTGCTGTAGTAGTTTCTACTGCTCCCATCACAGTTTAGTGGCTTAAAACACACAGATTTATTATGTCACAGTTCTGGAGGCCAGAAGTCCTGTGCAGGTCTCCCTGGACAAAAGCCACTCTGTTCTTTTCTAGAGGCTGTAGGGGAGAATGCACTTCCCGCTCCTTCAGATTATTGACAGAATTCAGTTCCTTGTAGCTGTGCAGTTTCCTGCTTCCTTGCTGGTTCTCAGCTGATGGTCATTCCCAGCTCCTCCTGGCCACTGCCACATTCCTTGACTTGAAGCTTCCTTCTTCCATCTTCAAAGCCCGCAGCTGCAGGTTGAATTCCTTTCACACTCTGTCCTTCTCCATCTCATCTCTCTGACGCAGCCTGAAAAGGTTTTCTGCTTTTAAGGGACCATGCGATTAGATTGGGCACATCCCGATTATGCAGAATAATCTCCCCATTTTAAGGTCAGTAACCTTAATCCTGTCCTCAGGATCCCTCTTGCATGTAAAGTAACATATTCACAGCTCCAAGGAATAAGGACATGGATGTCTTCAGGGAGCCATTATACTGCCCACCAGAGTCTGCCCTCTGGTCCCTCAAAGATGTCACATCCTACTATCAATAATAACATTAAATATAAATACACTAGGCATGCTAACTAAATGACAGATTGTCAGACTGGATTATAAACAAAACAAGAGCCAATTGCATACTACCAACAACAACAACAAAAACGGGCTTTAACTACAAAGATATAAATAGGTTGAAAGTAAAAGGGTGGAAAGAGATACACTATGAAAACAAAAAGAATAAGAAACTGAAGTGGCCAACAAGTACACAAAAAGATGCCCAACATCACTAATCATAAGAGAAATGCAAATCGAAACCACAATGAGATATTATCTCACATCCATTAAGATGGCCACTATTTAAAAAAAAACAAAACAGATAATAACAAGTGTCACTGAAGACGTAGAGACACTGGAACCCTTACACACTGTTGATGAGACCATAAAATGGTACAATCACTATAGAAAACAGTATGGAGCTGCCTCAAAAAATTAAAAATAGAATTACCATATGATGCAGCAATCCCACTTCTAAGTACATATCCAAAAGAATGCCAAGCAGGATCTCAAAGAGATATTTGCATACCCGTGTCCACTGCAGCATTATTCAAAGTAGCCAAGATGTGGAAGCAACCCAAATGTCCATTGAATAGATAAATAAAATCTGGTATGTACATACAATGGAAGATTGGGCATCCTTTAAAAAGAAGGAAATGCTGTCATATGCTACCACATGGATGAAGCTCAAGGACATTATGCCAAGTGAAATAAGCCAGTCACAGAAGGAGAAATACTATATGATTCCACTTATATGAAGAATGTTAAGTAGTCAAAATCATAGAAACAGAAAGTAGAAAAGTGGTTTCCAAGGGCTGGGGGGGAGGGAAAACTAGGTTTAGTGGGCAGAGAGATTCAATTTTACAAGATGAAACAGTTCTAGAGATCTGTAGCACAACAGTGTGAGTATACTTAACCCTCCTGAGCTGTACATTTAAAAATGGTTAAGATGGTAAACTTAATATTATGTGTTTTTTACCACAATAAAACAAAAGAAATCTGAAGTGGCTATATTAATATTTCACAAAATAGACTTTAAGACAGAATATTATTAGAGATAAAGAGGGACATTTCATAATGATAAAAGGGTCAACAAATCAGGAAATTATGATTATAATATTATATAACATATTAATAAATTATAAATAATTTTGTATATAATTATAAATAATAAATTTATAAATAATATATAAATATAATATAATAATTATAAGTGTTTATGCACCTAGTATCAGAGCTTCAAAATACCTTAAGAAAAATTAACAGAACTAAAGTGAGAAATAAGCAAACCCATATCTTGGTAAAAAATTTTAAGACTTTGCTCACGATAATCAATAGAACAACTTAGACATAAAAAATCAATAAATATATAGATATATAAAAAACACTATAGTCCAGGGGTTGGTGAACTGTGGTCTATGAGCTAAATCCCACAAATAAAGTTTTATTGGAAAATAGCCACACTCATTCTATGTATTGTCTATGGCTATCTGTGGCTGCTTTCACAGAACTGAGTAGACGCATCAGAGACCATTTGGCTTGCAAAGCTTAAAATAATTATTATAGGCCCTTCATGGGGAAAGTTTGCTAATTTTCTACTCATCTCAACAGTGTTTGTGATTGCTTGTTGGAGCATTTATATAATAGCTGCTTTAAAGTCTTTGTCAGATAATTCCAACATCTGCACCAATCTTGTTGGTGTTTGTTAATTGTTTTTCCCATGTGAGTTGAGATTTCCTTGGTTTTTCATATGCCAAGTAATTTTGGATTGTCTCTTGGAAATTTTTAATACTACGTAATGAAACTCTAGGTCTTGTTTAAATCCTTTGGAGAATGTACATATTTTTGTTTTAGGCAATAGACTCGCTAGGTTCAGACTAAAAGTTCACCTGCCTTCCGTGAGTTACGGTTCAAACGTTAGTTCAGTTTTCAAAGCCCTTGCAGTGCCATTTGGATAGATCCTAAATATGTACCACTTGGTGGTCATCTGGGACCTGATCGATGACCACTGACCAGATCAGTCCATTAGTTCAGTTCTCAAAGAAAATTGGTATACTGATCAGATCCGTGAGCCCACAGCTCTGTGGTGAGCCCAGAAGTTCATATATGACTTTATGGGATTTTCCCATAACGTTAAGAAAGAGCTCCTTTCTCTCCACAATTTCCCCAGTACATTCTAGTTCCCCAAATTCCACTTTTTGGTTCTATGGCCAGAAAGCTGGGGCCAGAAAGCTACTCCACTGTTGTGTACTTCTGTGACTGCTCCCATCTTTGGCCAAGTGGTGGAAAACAGAAAGAGAGGGAACAAAAGCAATAGAGATCAGTCAATTGGAGAGGAATGTTTCCTTTTCTCAGAGTTTTGGCTCCTGCTGGCTTATAATGTGGCCTTTGCGGCTGCCACCATGGGATGGTTTGGGAGCTGGGGCTCAAGAAAATGAAGAGAAGAAAAAAAATGTGTGGAGAATTCCACACTCTCTCTCTGGTGTCAGGTATCTTCTGCTACTCAGCCAGACAAAGGGCTTCCCCTGGAACTCTACATGCATCCTAGTGCCCACTTCTGAGCTTCAGGCTGCACTGCATTCAGGCTAGCAGATATCAAAGGAAGAAAGATGATAAACTCACCTCTAGGTTCATTGATACGTCGTCTTCTTCTTCATCCAACCTGCTACTATTTACTTTTTATTCTTTCTATGGGTGCTCTATGCATCCTGCCCAGGTTTCATAGTCTCATTCAGTGAGAGACAGGATCGAGTGTGTGTCCTCCACCCTCACCCAGAACAAGAACCCCAATGCCAACGATTAAAGAGGGGATATCACTACAGATCTTACAGACATGAAAACGTTAATAAGAGGATATTATACACAAGTTTATGCCAATAAGTTTGACAGTTTAGATTTAATAGATAAGTTGCTTAAAAATACAACTTACCGAAACTAACACAACAAGAAATGGAATATCTGAATAGCTTTATATTTATTAAAGAAATTGAATTTGTTATCAAAAACCCTCAGAGAAAACCCCAGCCCAAGACAGTTTCACTAGTGAATTCTATCAAACATTTAAGGAAGAAATAATACCAATCTCATAAAAACTTTCAGAACACAAAGGATAAACGCACACTTTTCAACTTGTTTTATGAGACCAGCATAACACTGACACCAAAGACCTCACAAGACATAAATACAAAAATCATTCACACAATATAAGTAAATCAAATCCAACAATATACAAATACATCATGAAAAGTGGGGTTTATCCCAGGAACACAAAGTTGGTTTAACACTCAAAGATTAACCAATGCAACCCACCACACTTAGGAAATAAAGAAAAAAACATATGGATATCTCAAGTGATGCAAAAGAAGCATTTGACAAAATTCAACCCCATTTATGATTTAAAAAAATGTTTTTAACTCTCAGCAAACTAGGAACAAAAGAGAACTTGCTTAATTTGATTGCAGGTATCTATGAAAAACCTACAGCTAATTAATTCTTGATGAAACACTCAACACTTTTTCCCTAAGATTGGAAAGAAGGCAAGGTTCTTTGCTCTTACTACTTCTATTGTACTAGAAGTCTTGTCCAGATCAATAAGGCGGGGGGGAAAAGGGTGTATAGATTGAAAAGGAAAAATATACCTCTATTTGCAAATGGCATGATCATTTGTATAGAAAATCCTAAAGAATCAACAACAACAAAACTTCCAGATCTAATACATGAGTTTAACTAGGTCACTCAGGTAAATTAAGATGTGAGTCTAATTGAGTCAATATACAAAAATCAATAGAATGTTTATATACTAGCAGCAAATGTTGGGAAAGTGGAACTTAAAAAATAATCTCATTTACAATATCATCAAAAGCAGAAAATAGTTTGGAATAAATTTAATAAAATACATGTAAGCCCCATATACTGAAAACAACAAAACATTGTGAAGATAAATTAAAGAAGATTTAAATAAATGGAGATATATACTACATTCATGGATTTAAAGACTTGAGTTTAAGATGTCGATTCTCCCCCAAACTATCCCTAGGTACAATTCATTGTCGATAGGTTTCTTTTGGAAACTGGCAGGACAATTCTAAAATGCATATGGAAATGCAAAGAATCTAGGATATCCAAAGCAATCTTGGAAAAGTAGAACAAAGCTGGAGAGCTTATACTACCTGACTTCAAGGTTTATTCCAAAATTACAGCAATTAAGACAGCATGGTATACACATAATAAAAAGTTTTTTAAAAATAAAAAGAATAAATATAACAAACTCACTGCCAACGATTGTCAACTCATGGCCAGTCTAGTTTTATTTTCAACTCCTTCAACTTCCTTTCTGTCCAGTACGATTTTGCAGCAAATCCTTATTAAGGCCCTGCTCTGTGGCAGGCCCTGGGGTCCACATAGAGGGCAGCAAACACCAAGGCCAGCTGCCATGGCTTCACATTCCGGAGGGGAACAGGTAAACAGTGGATGAATAATAATTTCGGAGAGTGAGGTTAGTAGGACAACAATAAAAACCAGTTCTGGCCCAGAGTGACTTGGTGGGCGGGGGCGAGAGGCGGGTAAGTGTATGTGTTGGGGGGTGGTTCTTTACTGGGGTAGTCAAGGAGGGCCTCTCTGAGGGGGTGATATTTAAGCCAAGATTGGAATAATGAGGAAAAGCAGCCATGGGAAGGATCCTCATTCAAAGCAGGAAAAAGCAAAGGCCCTGGGGTAGGTCTGAACAGGACACATTGAGCAACAGAGACAAGGCCAGCATGGCGGGAGTGGTGTGAGGGTGGGCAAGTGAGACTAGGTGAGATCTGAAGTGGGGCAGTGGCCAGCCACACAGGGCCCTGGAGAACAGAGCCAGGCATTTGTGTTCCAAACACAGTGAGGATCCTGGAGAGGACTCTGAGTAGGGACACTCTACGTCCCCAAAAATGATTTACATTTTAAAAAGGCCACTTTATCTGCCCTGTGAAGAATGGACTAGGAAAGAGGAAGCAGGAAAAGAATATAGAAGGCTGTGGTAGGAGTGCAGGCAAAAAAAGAGGGTGACCAAGGCATGACAAGAAGTAGGCAGAGTCATGATTTCCTTCTGGTGGGGAGCCAGTAGGGTGGACCGGCTACAAGGGGTGGAAAGAGGAAGTGGCAATGGCATTTGGTGGGGCTGAGACAGAAGAAGACTGAGCGGCAGGGCAGGTTGGTGGGGGAAATCAAGAGTGCTGTTGGGCCCCACTGCATCTGAGGAGACAAGTTGCCATGCAAGTAGAGTTGCTGAGGAGGCATCTGGATATAGGAGCATGGTGCTCAGAGAGGGGAGAAGAGGAGCAGCTGATGGAAGGTGTGCTGGGAAGCAGCGGGAGTGCGTGTGCATACATGTATAGTGCATTTCTCCTTTTTCCTGCTTTATTGGTTAGTGAAACTTATAGAAAATCTAGAAACCGATGCAACTATGTTTTAAAAAAAAACCTTATATATGAGAAACTGAGATTTCACCTATGCTACAGAGTTGTGAAGATTACATGAATTAATACAAGTAAGATGCTTAGAAAAGTGCCTCGCATATTCGGTGTTCATTGCATATATTTTTTCTTTTACTTCAATTCCAATGGAAAAAGAGCAGTTTACCTAGTAAGGAATCTTTGCATAACTTGCTAACCATCTGGAAAACATGTCAGTTAGATGCTCTACCTTATACATTTTATATTGATTAAAGATGTGCATGGAAGAAATCAAACTAGAAAAGAATGAGAAAAACATTTGGATGAATAGTTAGTTGCGTAGCTTCAGCATAAACAAGGCCTTTTTAAGCTACACAGAAAGTGCAGACGCAATAATGAAAAGCATTTGACCACATACAAAAGAGAAAATGCAAACCATCAAAAAACATGTGAAAAGAGGCTTTGTCTCACTAGTATTTAGGTGAACCATTGGCCTTTGTCTTTTTGCCCATCAAATTTGACCCAGCTTTCTCAGACTTTGACGCTGGGAGTGTGAATTGCTGCAACATTTTTTGGATGATCTGGCAAATAAAAAATGTGCATATCACTTTGCTCATTAATTTCTCTTTTAGGAATTCAGACAAAAGAAATTAAAAGCACCAGCATATACAAGATTTTTGCTGCCACATCCTTTGAACAAGCAAAGTGCTGAACAAAATTTGAACGTTCATCAATAGGAAAATGGTTAAATAAATTATGGTTCGTTACACTTTGTACTACTGTCAGCTATTAAAAAGCATGTTTGAGAACTATTTCTATTGACCTGGGAAGATGTCTGTGGCCTGTTGCTAAGGAAAAGGGCAAGGTATGTAGTAAGGGACTAACATTCTATTTTTGGTTTTGGTTTTTTGTGTATGTTTTGTTTTTTTGTTGCGTGTGTGTGTGGTTGTTGTGATTGGGAGTGTTTATACGTTCATACATGTACTTATGTGTATAAGGACATAAAAGGAGAAGAAACGCAACTGCTAATGTTGATCACATCAGAAAAGCAGGATGGAAAGGTGGGAAAATCAGGCGCAATAACTTTTCTTTTGAAAAATTAAAATATGTTAATATAGATTAAATACATACTTTCTCTTTACAAACTTTTGTAGTGTTTGACTCCTTTCTGAAATTAAAAATGAAGGATAAATAAGGGTCTAGTATCCAGAACATACTAAAAAAAAACCTTCCTACAACTCAACAACAGAAGGCAAACAACCCAATTTAAAAGTGGGCAAAGGACTTGAACAGACATTTCTCCAAATTAGATATCCAAATTGCCAGCAAACATGAAAAGATGCTCAACGTAATTAGTCACTAGGGAAATGCAAATCAAAACCACAATGACATGCCAGTTCACACTTGCTAGGATGGTTAGAATTAAAAAAACAAAAAAACGGAAAATAAATGTTGATAAGGATGCTGAGAAATTGGAACCCTCGTTAAACACAGAATTACTATATGACCCCAATTTCACTTGTAGTTGTATATCCAAAAGAACAGAGAACAGCTACTCAAATATACATTCCTGTTCGTAGCAGCACTGCTCACAAAAGCCAAAAGATGGAAACAACTCAAGTGTCCATCAGTGGATGAACAGATAAATAATAGATGGTATATACATACAAAATAATATTATTCACCCATAAAAAGGAATGAAGTTGAAGCTGGGTACCTGAGGGTCACTGTAAATATTCAATAAGAACATGACTACCCTTCCACCTTGGCTCCAACACAGACACAGATGAAAAAAAGTTAATCTTGTTAATGTGCTGTTTTCTTGTTTAACCCGAAGGATGATTCAAGGGTAACAAGGATTTTATGAGTTTGTTTTGCAGAAGAAAAAGAATGCTTTCGAGAAGTTATGATCATCAGCTAACCAGCCCCTAGCTATCATGGATGCCCAAAAGTCTGGTTGTCAAAATGCTTATCTGGAGCAAAAGAAACACAGATTTCTGCTTTGTTTCTTCAAAACTCCTCCTCCCAAGCTCCTTAGCTCTATCAACCCCCCTGCTTTCTTTTCTTGTGGAGGCAGACTTGAGAGAACCTATCTTCCCATCTTCTGGTTTTAGCCAACTGGAGTAAACCTTTCTCCATCTCCAAGCACTGGTTTCTCAGTGATTGGCTTATTGCACACAGGGCACAGGAATTTGAGATTAAGAGGTTTGGTATCACAGTTCTGATGCATGCTACAAGGTGGATGAACCTCAAAAATACATTAAGTGGAAGAAGCCAGACACAGAAGGCCCCATGTATGATCCCATTTATATGAAATGTCCAGAGTAGATAAATCCATAAAGACAGAAAGGAAACTAGCGATTACCAGGAGCTGGGTGGAACGGGAGAATGGGGAGCAACCGCTAAACGGGTATGGGGTTTCCTTTAGGGTGAGAGAAATATTTTGGAATTAGGTTAACAGCAGTGTTTCACGTAACACTGTAAATGTACTAACCGCCACTTAATCATGTTAAAATTGTTATCTTTATGTTGTGTGAATTTCACTTCAATTTAAAACGGAAACAAACACAATAAAGACCAGCTCGCTCGTGCAGGCGCCGAGAACAGGCGGACTGAAGTCTCTCCTCCCAAGCGCCCAGCGGCCTCGTGCGGAGCGCGCATCCGCCTGCCGCGCGGCCCGAGTCAATACCCGGCTCAAGAAGCTAGAGGGGACGTGGGCTCGGGACTGACAACAGGGGTGTCAGAAAGGAGGCTATCAGGAGAGAAAGACAGACACGCCGGTGGGACAGTCAGCTCCTGATAGTGCCACCCCTGCCGGGTCAAGCAGCTTCAGCCAGGATCCGGGCCGGGGCCGGGGCCGAGGCCAAGCCCGATCCGCGCCGGGCCAAGGCGACTGGGCGGCGTTTGGAGGCGGAGCGGCCGCAAAGGATCCCGGAACCCGTCAGCCGCGGGCGCCGGTTTCCGGAGGGAGCTTGGAACCGCACGTCAAAGCCGGCACGCTAGGAAGCCGGCTTCCGGAGTCAGCTTTTGTCGCCGCATCCTGGTGGCGTGGGGGCGGCGGTGGCCATGAGGCAGAAGCACTACCTTGAGGCCGCGGCGCGGCAACTCCGAGATAGCTGCCCGGGCCAGGCCCGCTATCTCCTGTAAGACAGGGCCAGGCGGGCACGCGGGCGGCGGGCGGCGAGATGGTTTCCTGGTTCCTCACGGGTCTCTTTCTCTTTTGCAGCTGGGCCTACAGTTCGTCTCACGGTAGGGAGAACAGCCGCCCGCGCGTCCGGCGCGGGTCCGCCGCGTCGCCCCGCTTCCGCACGGCTCTCACACTGGTCCAAAAGAGAAACCCGATCCACCCACTGCCCTGCTAGAACCCCCCGACGATTCCCAGTTTCTGAAAAACCCAAATTCCTTGCTGTGCCTTACCTTGCCTAACCTACGAGCGGCATTTGACCCCCCCCGATCAGTCTTCTCTAAATAGTTTACTTACTTGGTTTCCAGGTCATCACATAGGTCACTCCTACCTCTTTAGCCAGGGCCGCTCGACCTGCGTTGCTGATTCCTCCTAATTTCCCCGATTTCTGTATAAATGTTGGAGTGTCCCAGGACTCGGTCCTTGGACCTCTCTTCTAGCTACACCCACTTCCTTGGTGACAAGTTTTCATCCGATCTCTTGGCTTTTATATTCCGTATACTGGGGACTTCCAAGTTTATGTCCTCAGTCCAGACCTCTCCCCCGAATTCTACACTCAAATCCAGATAACGTTCCTGACAACTTCTTTTGAATGTCCGTTAGGGCAAAATCCGTGCTTCACCCCCACAACACGGTCCTCCTCCATTTTGTCCCATTTCAGGAAATGGTAACTCCATCCTCACAGTTATTCAGCCCCAAAACCTGAGGCCATTCTTGACCCTAACAGGCTTCCTCCCTAAGCCAATATGCCAGCAAATCCTGTTGCTTTAAAATATATCCAAAATCTAACTACTTCTCATCACATTCTTCTTACTACCCTGGTCCAAGCCATCAGTCTCTGCCCTGAGTTACTGCCAGCAGCTCCCAGTGCATTTCTACAGGCGGCTCAATCTAGCAGCCAAAGTGAGCCTAATAGGAACCTAGGCCACATCACGTCATCTCTGCTGCAAACTCACAAATGACTTACCATCTCAGAGGACAAGTGAAAATCTTTTAAAAGGACTACAAGGCCCTGCATCGTAGGCCCACATGACCTCTCTGACCTGCTTTCCCTTTTGTTCTCTTAACTCCGACCACTGCTAGGCCTCCTTGCTGTTTCAGGGCCTTTGCAGCTGCTCGTCCTTAAGCCTGGAACTCTCACTTCACATATCTGTGTGGATTCCTCCCTTGCTTCTGTCTGGTCTCTGCAAATGTCACTCCACAAAGCCTTCCCTGGCTACCTTGTTTAAGATGATAGCAGCTCCATCACCATTCCCTATTCCCCTTTCCTATTTTTTTCTTCCTAGCACTTAACATTTGGTGCTGTTACTTCCTAGCTCTCTCCATGGATTGTCCTTTGTTCCCTGCTGTATCTCCAGCACCCGAAACAGTGCCTGGCACTTAGCAGTCACTCAGTAAATATGAATGAACTTTCCATTTGGCAGCTCTTTGTGGTGCTGTTGCATCCCTAGCACTTAGCACAGTGCTCACCAGTAAATATTCATTGAATAATGCATGGTGTGCCCACCTTCATTTTCAGCTGCGTTACCTTCACACCCCACCTTTCCCTGAATAGTTATACTTTCTTTTTCACTGTGCTTCAACCTGAAAGCTCTTTATCAGGAATGGCTGCCATCTCCAAATACAGATAGAATTTATAGTCATCTGTGATGACCTTTGTCAAGCCTTCTCTTTGAAGTGTTTCTGGCTGGTCCATGCAGTTTAATAATTTCCAGAACATTTTAATCCTATTCTGTTATAGTTCTTACCAGTCTGACCTTCATTTGCATAGGGCTCCCCTAGAATATGAGTTCTTTAAAGATAGCAACTCTCTCACTTCCACATTTGTGTCTTCATAGCCTAGCATGGTAGATAGTCCGTGAGTGCTTTCTTGATTGTATAAAGGGTCTGGGGCAAGTCTGTTGTCCTGTTACCTTGTATTGAGAGAGCTATCTGCAGACAAAGCCTAACCCACAAACCACAAGATTGTGCTGTTTACAAAAGAAACAAAATCACACTATAATTTATTTTGTGATAAACGTGTTTGTAAAATTGGTTAGACATACAGC
The DNA here is from genome assembly GCF_041296235.1 of Equus asinus. Classification (NCBI taxonomy): domain Eukaryota; kingdom Metazoa; phylum Chordata; class Mammalia; order Perissodactyla; family Equidae; genus Equus; species Equus asinus. Next base: position 37,936,744 of record NC_091796.1, on the reverse strand, counting down.
CTTTTTAACCTAGTGGCGAGTAATGAGTAGCAGACTGAGGCCTTAGAGAGTGGCTAAAAGGAGTGAATCCAGCAGCCAAAGTGAACCTAATAAGAATTAGAATAACTAGAATTACAGTGTTTTGCAAAATAAATTGCCAGTTCATCTTTTTGTAAATTCTCATATTTTGAGTTTCCTTGAGAATGTAATCTCATATTAAATTATATACTTTTTCACATTTATAATAGTGGTAGTTTGAGTTAAAATATTCTGATTTGCTGAATCATGAGTTTCATTTGTATAATTTTAGATGATAAAAGTGCTTTTGAAGGAACATGTCCATACTGTTTCCAGTTGCTGGTTCTGGATAACTTTCGAGTGCGCCTCAAACCCAAGCCCAAAATGACACCCAGAATACAGAAACTTCTTAATCGAGAAGCAAGAAATTATACACTCAGTTTTAAAGAAGCAAAAATTGTGAAAAAGTACAAAGACTCCAAAAGTGTATTGGTAAGATTTCAATTCTAGTTTGTATAAATAAATTAGAATTTTCTTTCACTTAAAATGAGATTAAGAATTAGCCTGAATATAACTCAGAGATTTGTAGTAGTATATTTAGATTGTCCAAGTATATAGATAAATTTTTTCTAGTGATTACTGTTACATCAAAAGTACAGCTTAGGGGCCAGCTCAGTGGCACAGCGGTTAAGTGTGCACGTTCCACTTTGGTGGCCTAGGGTTCGTCCGTTCAGATCCCGGGTGCGGACATGGCCCTGCTTGTCAAACCATGCTGTGGTAGGTGTCCCACATATAAAGTAGAGGAAGAGGGGCACGGATGTTAGCTCAGGGCCAGTCTTCCTCAGCAAAAAGAGGAGGATTGGTGGCAGACGTTAGCTCAGGGCTAATCTTCCTCAAAAAAAAAGTACAGCTTATTTTTTATTTTTCTTTTCTTTTTTTCTTTGTCTCCCAATTCCCCCCAGTACATAGTTGTATATTTTAGTTGTGGGTCCTTCTAGTTGTGGCATGTGGGATGCTGCCTCAACATGGCTTGATGAGCAGTGCCATGTCAACACCCAGGATCTGAACCGGCGAAACCCTGGGCCGCCAAAGCAGAGTGTGCGAACTTAACCACTTGGCCACGGAGCCGGCTCCTTATTTTTTATTTTTCACAATTACCTAAAACCAAACATCATGAGCTCTCAGTTGTTCCCAGATCTCATTGTTGAGCACAGTTATTTTCACAAATTTCAGGATTTCCTGAGCTGACCAATGTGACTGCACCTGAACTGCAGTTACCACTAAATTATTTTTTCAGTTAATGGTCCTCTTCTTCAAAGAGCAGTACCTTATGTACTAAGTACCAGTGTCACTTCTTCAGTCATCCCCATCCCCCCCTTTTCAGAGTATGTATTTAAGTTTATGCCCAACAAAAGCAAGTGCATCTTATGTTCATTCATTAAACATTTACTGAGGGTCTACTTTATGCCACACAACATTAATACGGGTGATATAAAATGGAATAAAAAACCACAATCAAATTACTTGTGGCTGGGGCTGGCCCAGTGGCGCAGCAGTTCAGTGCGCACATTCCACTTTGGTGGCCCAGGGTTTGTTGGTTCGGATCCTGGGTGCAGACATGGCGCTGCTTGGCAAGCCGTGCTGTGGTAGGCGTCTCACGTATAAAGTAGAGGAAGATGGGCATGGATGTTAGCTCAGGGCCAGTCTTCCTCAGCAAAAAGAGGAGGATTGGCAGCAGTTAGCTCAGGGCTGATCTTCCTCAAAAAACCCAAAACAACAAAAAAACAAATTACTTATGACTAACTATATGGAGACCAGTATCAGATACATTTTGTCTGCATGTTCTATGTTAACATTTATCAACTATTCAAGTGTCTCCTTACTACCAGGCACCATGCTGGGCACGGGACATTAAGACAGCTATGTCTGGCCCAAGACTACAATCAATATTAACTTGAATTGAAACTGCCATATTTAGATAGGTAAATATTTACCAGTATTGGACAGTAAGTGTATTTTGCTTTGTCATAAAATTGACTGTTTAATCTATATCCGGCCTCTTCAAAAAGTATAAAGCAACTTACATAGAGCTTTGATATATGCAGATCTTCCATTTGAATTTTCATCTGCTCATGACCATCACAGTACTTCTCAGCTAAGCTAGTTTTTATTAACTTTGTTGAGGCCTGGACTGAATCCTGTGCTTTGTGTCAGATAGGTAGAGGAAAGGCGTTTAACTATAAAATGGACCATTTCTTGAAAAAAAAAGTCAACCTGTGGAGCTAATGAAGTGAAGAGGTGGAAGAATGTGAGAGTTCATTTGATTGGTATTGTAAATTACGTTGGATCTATAGTTATAGAATCACTAAAGGTTTGAAGGAGTCACTTAAATTTTCAGTGATAGTTTGCCATGTTTTATTGGGAAAAGGCTTGGAGTTCATCTGCAAAAAATGTTAAAGGTCTACTGCTATTAGAAAGACATCCTTCCAGATGTTAAAGGACGTCATTCCCAGTTTCCTTCATTGCCCCCAAACATGGTTGTACGCTGAGAAAGTAGAGATTTTGTTACCTTATAAAAGTATTTTAAATTAAATACACGTGTTTAGCCATTAACTTTTTATTGAAGATTTTCTCATTTTAAATTTGTGTCTTGTCTCATTGCTGCTGCTATATTACAAGCTCGCTGAGGGCGGTCTCAGTTACTCACTCTGTAGTACCTGGTGTAGTCCCCTTACGTATAAAAATTTAATGAACATATAGTTTATTGGATTAAATTGTAAGAGAAATCAGGCCCAATATTTCTTTTTATGGTAGTTGATTACTTGTAAAACATGCAACAGAACCGTTAAACATCACGGTAAAAGCAGAAGCGTTCTATCAGCTTTGAAGAGCAATTCTACCACTCCTACAAGTAAACTCAGCCTGAAGACACCAGAGAGAAAGACTCTGAGTTCTACAAACCTGATTCGTGATATGTCTGGTTCCAAAGACAAGAGCCCAGCTTTGATTTTCAGGTATCTTAATTCATTAAACTATTTGAATTGCCACTGTCAACTCTTGAGTATTTCTTCCAATTTCCTCTGTGTAACATACATTCCCTAAATTTGCCATGCAATTCAGGCTTTGGCCCGCATTTTCCTCCATACCCTTTTCTCCTCTAATGTCATATACTCCCCTATCTTCCATTGTTATCTCTGCATATGAGTTCTAGGTATATTCCTCTACTTCCAACTTCTCCCTGGACCTGTTCCCAGCTGCCTTAAATATATCCACTTGACCCCCATACATGACCCCACAGCTAACTACTCAAACCTGCCCATCCTCCCAAGTTCCTTATTCTGTGAATGAACAGGTCCTTTCTAGACATTCTGACCTGAAATGGTGAGTATAATTGACAACTCCTGCTCCCTTGTTCTTGTCCAGTTGGTCACCAGTTTCTAGCCTACTTCCATGGTGCTTGCATCTGTTCCCAGCTTTTTCTCCCTCCTGCTGCCAGCCATTGAGGCCTTTATTCACCTTTTGTCCAGCCTACTACAGTAATTTCCTGAGTCTTCCTGCTGCTTGTTTCAGACCTTTCTAGTCTGATATTCTCCTAAAGCACAGCTCTGATTAGAAGCCTTTAGTGCCTCACTCTGTAGCATATGGGTCAAATGCTGCAGCATGGCTTTCTAGCCCTCACTGTCTGGCCCCAGTCTGTCTTGCTTTGCCTTAATTCATCCTGTGTGTCAGCAAAACCGAGCCACTCAGTTCACTTTCCTCCTCTCAACCTCTGTTCTTGCTATTTCCTCTATCAGAAATTCCTGCGGAAATCTAACTGAATGGGGATTTGTCAAATGATACTAAGTTAACTGTATGACTGGGCACATGTTTTATTTTTGGTAATCCCCCTCAATACTTTATTCATTATGATAGTCCATAGATTTAATTCCATAGAAACTATAAGGAATTTTTCAACATTGTGTTACAAAAGAGAAACTGAGTCTGGTAGTTTCTTGAACGTAGATAACAAAATTCAGCATGGACTGGATTATTTTTTCTTACTGAATTGAGTTTTATATTGGGTTTGACGTTTATAGAATTGGGTAAGAATTAAAATTTCAGTTCCAGTTTTCTCTGTATCCTTGATTCAATTATTTTGATGTTTGGTATGCTAGGAATTCATCACAGAAGTTTCCACTCTATTGGATAAATGTAGATAAAAGAAAATTCGGCATATTTCAAATAATTCACTTGCATTTAGACCAGACTGCTTTTTAGATATATGCAGGAATGAGATATTTCACATTTATACAGATGGGGAGTCAGAAGAGGAATCAGACTGACAAACTCCAAATAAGGATTTGGGGGGGTGGAACACAATTGGAGAGAATGAAATAGAATGAGGCATAAATACACACGTACCAGATGGGAATCATGTATTCAGTGGATATTTTTACAGGGCCTCCTCTGTGCCTGGTGCTGTTAAAAAGCACTGGAATATAGAATTAGTAGTATAAAGTGTCTCCTCTCTAGCGCTTATATTCTAGGGAGGCAGATACAGTGGACTGGTATCTACACGTGTAGGTTGCGATCCTTCACTTTTGAGAAAGGAAGTGATCTTGAGCTGTGAGGAAGAATGTGTTTTTAAGTCCTTGCTTAGAATTGTCATGAATCTTGATGTCAGACTCAAAGGGAACTCAGACCTGAAGATGCTTTACCTTTAGCCTTCTCTTTCAGGTGTGATAGAAGCTTCCAGAACCACCCAGTATACCTCCTAAATGTTGCCTATAGCCTATTTAGTGTGGAGATTTTTAACAAAATGGGAATGACTGTGCTGGATACAGCCACTGCTCGTGTGTGGCCATAGTACAGAAGAGTAGAAAATGACGCCAGTAGTAGTTACCTAGGCTAAGCGGGAAGGACACTTTTTAAACCGTCAGTGTCAGTGTGCCTGAGTGTGGTTTTATGTTTCTTTTCAGAACACCTACATCTGGACAGTCAACACCCACTTGCTCCGCGAAGAATGTGAGCAAAACAAAGAAACACTTCTCTCAACTAAAAATGTTGCTTAGTCAGAGTGAATCCCAGAAGAATCCAAAGGTGGACTTCAGAAGTTTCTTATCTTCTCTGTAAAAGGTGGACTAAGGAAATAAGAAATGTTTAATGCAGTTTCTGAAACTAAAGTTACTCAGAAAAACAGCTTTTTAAAAACTTCTATTCTTTAAATACATGGAAACTGGGGTCCCGGAGCACACTTTTCCTGGCATTCTTCAGTGTTTCTGGAGAAGATCCCTCAGAGTGAAGCACTGAGGCCTGCGTGCCCACAGGGCAGCTACGAGGGTCAGAATATAGGAAAGGTCCTCGTAAGTAGTACAGATATATATGCATGTTGAGTGGTTATATTATTATTTTCTCCTCTCTTAATCAGCATTTTCCTTATGTCGTTTTATTTCATAAGAAACTGGAGACATTTCTGGGAAAGTCTCCTCAGTCCTTTCTAGGCGTCTATAGCCTTATTGCTAATTCAGAAAAAGGGTCAAGTGTGTGTGTCCTAGTTTTCCCACAATCGTCTGCATAACTGTCTATTAGTAAAATTGGAACATTATTCCTATTTTGCATGCAAAAGTAAAAACATGGACCATTCTTGATTGTAGATGATTTAATCAGATACCAAAATTTTCATTTTTACAGCTTTCTATTCTTCCTATAGTAATATTTCACTGTTAAGTGGCATTTAATTTTCTCTGGTGAAGACTTACTTCTAGGTCTAAAATTTACATCAGAACATAACACAGTAACAGTTTAGCTATCTTAACTCTTTTCTGGAACGTAGATATACTTTTTTTAAATGATAGGCTAGGATTTTATTCAACTTGTTTTTTAAAAACACTTTAAATAAATGATTAGATACTTTAAACTATAACCTGTTTCCAAGCGTCTCTGCTCCTTTAAAGTTTAGAACTTAGATTTTTTTTCATTAGGGCTTGGCAGACTGAAAGGCCAAGGTTATTAACAAGAGTTGGTCTTGTAGTTGTGTGAAGTGCAATTACACTAACGAGTGCCAGCCTCAGAGAGGGATGGTGAGGGTCATCATTCGGAACTTCTTCAGACAGTTAGCCATAGGCTGCGGGAACTGAGCCTTCCCTTTGTGTCCGCAGCATCTAGCACAGTACTTTGGTCATGAAAAATACTCTCCCTTTCTGGCTAACTTCTCCCTGGAGCATCTTGAACTCTTCTTGCTCTTCTATTCGCTTACCCCTCTCCCTGATCACCCAGTCATAGTGAGCTCTTTATAGTTCTCAGAACGTACCATTTTCCTGCCAGCTTTGGGCCTTTGCACGTGGTTTTGGAGACTGCCCTCCACTTCAACCCCACAGCATTATGAGGGGCCACTCTTTTACCACAGTGCTGGTGATCCTGTAGTTTCCTGTTTCTGCCTGTGAGCTCTTTGCAGGCCTGGGTGATCTCATTTCCTGTGCCCCCAGCACCTAGTTTCTTGCCCAGCACATAGCACAAGCTCTGCAAATATTCCTAAGCTACTACATTTAAATTTGAATTTCTTAGCCCACTTGTTCCACACTAAGTTTAGAACTAAGGTCCTTTCCAGCCACATGACTGAGAAGTGAATAAGAAGTAGTAAAAGTAGGAATTCCTAGGTGGGGAGTTGTTCACCTTATCTCAGTTGCAAATGAAGGACATGGATTCTTGACTTTCTTTTCTGTGAGAGAAGGGTCTTTGGGCATCTCTAGAGAGAATATTAAAATTATCGTGTGGACATAAAACTCTCAGTAGAAAACATAGGACTTTATTACCTTGGAGTAAGCAATGGTTTCTTAGATATAACACCAAAAGCACAAGCAACAAAAGAAAAAATAGATAAATCAGACTTCATCACAGTTAAAAACATATGTGCTTCAAATGAGGACACCGTCAAGAAAGTGAAAAGATAACCCACTGAATGGGAGAAAATATATGCAAATTGTGAATCTGTTAAGGGACCTATATCCATAATTATAAAGAATTCTTAAAATTCAATTCTAAAAAGACAAAACATGGACAAAGAATCTGAGCATACAGTTCTCCAAAGAAAATAAACAAATGGCCAACAAGCACATGAAAAGATGCTCAATATCTAACAGTCTTTAGGGAAATACAAATCAAAACAATGAGATACCACTTCATACCCACTAGCTTGGCTAAAATTACAAGGATAACAAGTGTCGGCAAGACTGTGGTAAAATTGGAACTTTCACACATTGCTCCTGGGATTGTAAAATCCGGCAACCACTTTGTAAGAGTTTGGCAGGTCCTCAAAAAGTTAAACATAGAGTCACCATAAAAATGGAAACAACCCAAATGTCCATCAACTGTTAAATGGATACATAAAACATGATATACCCATAGAGTGGAATATCATTCAGCCATAAAAGTGAATTACTGATACATGCTAGAACATGGGTGAACCTTGAAAACAGGTTAATTAAAAGAAGCCAGATACAAAAGGCCACATATCTTATGATTCAGTTTATATGGAATAATAAATAATGGGAAGAATGAGGAGTAACTGCTAAGGAATATAGGGTTTTTTAGAGTGATGAAAATGTTCTGGAATTAGTAGCAGTGGTTCCACGACTCTTGAATATACTGAAAACCACCTAATTCTACACTTTTTTAAAAGGGTGAATTTCATGGGATGTGACTTGTCTCAGTAAAGCTCTTCTTAAAAAAATGAAAATAAACATTACCTAAAAAAACTAAAGTGTTGATACTTAGGTCTGAATGAAAATGATAGTCTTGTAAAGAGGCAGCAAATGTGCAGTGCAGGTCTCCTCTCACACGTGGGCCTGGTGAGGTCTGTGCTGTGTTCCTCCCAGGCTGAGCTCTGTGAGGGCTGTAAGCCCAGACGTAACTCAGCCAGAAAGCGTTCAGTATGCTTCTGTCTGTCCTGGGACTAAACTTACCAGTAAAGATAAATAGGAATTTTTCTGAATAAAAATCAATTTGCATATAATACTAGTTATTTGAAAAGAAAACCCCAATTTTTCTTTTAAAAAATATTATTACGGAGACAATTTTTCACAGACTACTAGTTTTAATTAAGTACAGTTTTTGTTTCCTATTTTGATGTTCAAATTGTTACATCTTGGCCAATGAGAGCCCCTTTTAAGCTGGCTTCTTTATTCTTTCAACCGCATCAGAACTTTGAAAGCATCCTTGCTTTTTCGCAAAGAAAACTTCAGGACCATCTTCATTCTCTCAGCCCTAAGACATGGAAGAAGCCACTCTCCAAGAAACCCTGCTACTTTTGAACAGAAATTAGTAGTGACACAGAAGCAGAATGTTGGGGATACTTTTACTGGGGATAGTAATGGTATTGCTACACTAGGCCACTCCAGACGCAGAGCTGGAAAAGATAATTTCTTAAAAGTTCTGAGTTCTCATATTTAAAATTTAACTCAACATTACCAAATGCCTACTTGAACGTTTTAACCCTTCAATCAAATAATAGTATCTTTTATAATTTGATAAACCATAAAATTATTCTTTTAATTAAAATTCTTAATTCTGACTAAGAATTACTTGTTTTGGTGGCAGTACAGCCTACTGGGTAAGATTGTGATCTTTGTGGTCCTGCTCTGCAGAACCTGGCTGTGCCATTTATTAACTGTGTAATCTTTGGCAAATTCTTAATTTCTCAGAGTCTGTTTCCTTATATGTAAAATGAGGATAATAGTACTTACCTGATAAAGATGCTGTGAGGACTCAATGAAATGGTACATGAAAAACACCTAGAAGAGTGGATGGCATATTGAAAGTCCTCAAGCAATTTGTGCTATTATCATAATTAATCAAAAATATGAGTATCAACATCAACAATAAAACCGCGAGATGAATAACAAGATCTAGCTTTACCCTCTGTGGTGGTTGTCCTTTGAATGCATCTCACTAATGATGTAGGCAAATTGTTTTGAAGGTATTGATAAAAATTTTTCGTTGTGATTATATTGACAAAGACTCTTGACCAAGCTTTAGACAGGCTTCTCTGAGCCCTTTTTTCTACCAGGCCTTGTCCTTGGGCCCTGTCTTGGGCCTGCCTAGCCCAATTTTAGCAAGAATCCTGCTAGGGCGGTTTAGTGAGAATTCCCCGACCCTTGATATCTGATCACCCTGGCCTGTCTTCAGCAAGAATCCTGTTAAGTCAGTTTAGCAAGAATCCCCCTGCACTTGATGTCTCCTCTTAGTAATTTTCCATCCACTGACCCCCTTCACTCTGCTCCTTGGCTACAATTCCCCAGCTGTCTTTGACATATTTGGAGTTGAGCCCCATCTCTCTCCCCTATTGGGATAGTCTTTATACCTATTGCAAAAGTCCTGAATAAAGTTTTCCTTACCCTTTTAACAAGTGTTGGAATAATTTTTTTCTTTAGCAATATGAACGCTTGTCTGATATATCTTCAGTTTAGTTATTTAAGTTCATGTTCAGTTCAAGGCGGTATGGAGTTCTAGTAAGTGATAGACTCACTTTGGTGACTGTTTTCTTGAGGTGGTATGTAGGTACTGGAGTTAAGGGAAGACTGATCTATGAATTCACTTTATGAAATGCAGAAAATCCAAGTGTTTGAGTCTCCAAAGTTACAGAAGGGGTCCTTCCAGCCTCACTTGGGTCTTCCTATATTGGCTCAATCCACAGTTGTAAGTCCAGGATTTATATACACAAGTTTCTCTGGCATAATTCCAAATCATCTTTTACTTTTCTCAAGGACAGAAACTGTAGCAACACTTTTAGAATCAACATATTCTTTTAAAAATTGAGCATCACAAAATGTTGGTTGTAAGTCTTGGGTACAATGATCAATTGGCATTAAGGTTTATAGTCAAAAGAGACTGTCACTGAGCTAACATCTGTGTCAATCTTCCTCTATTTTGTATGTAGGATGCCATCTCAGCATGGCTTGATGAGTGGTGCCTAGGTCCGCACTCAGGATCCAAACCTGCGAACCCTGGGCCGCCAAAGCAGAATGCGCAAACCACTATGCAACCAGGCTGGCCCCACCTACTTGCTTTTTAAAGAACATTTTCCCTTACTAACTTTAATATGCAATCACACATATGCATCAAATATAATTTACAATATTTAAAATGTCTTTGAGTCCTTGACTTTTAAAAATATAAAATATCCAGACATATCATTAGATCACATTCATTTCAGATTAGTTATTTCATCATTTCATTCTGAACTTTTAGGAAAAGATCACATAAAGCTCATGTAAAGGTTGGGTAGTGGTGTTAAGTACCCATGTTTTGGGTTTCTGTTTCAGTGTTTTGGAATTACGTTTACAGTGTACACATGTATCTCCTTGTTAGTATTAGCTAACTATAGTACCAGCTATTTTTTTCCATATACCCTCAGGGAAACACCAGGTAGGATACCTGATATTTAAATATAATTGTATATGATTAATAAAAAGAGACAAATGGAAGTTTTTTGGTTTAAAATTTCCTTTAACTTTTCAATTTTGTGGCCAAAAGCAGGCCGCTTTTTTTTTTTTTGAGGAAGATTAGCCCTGAACTAACATCTGCCGCTAATCCTCCTCTTTTTGTTGAGGAAGACTGGCCTTGAGCTAACATCCGTGCCCATCTTCCTCTACTTTATGTGTGGGATGCCTGCTACAGCATGGCTTGCCAAGCGGTGCCATGTCCGCACCCGGGATCCGAACCAGCATACCCAGGGCCACGGAAGCAGAATGTGCGCACCCAACCGCTGCACCACCGGGCCGGCCCCAGGCCTATTTATTTACTAGTGACAATTTTATCTTTTTTTAAAGCAGTTTTATGTTGAACTCTCAAGTCAATATGAGTAATGCTTCTGAATTTTAAATATCTACTCAAACTTCTGCTGTTGTCTTGATCAAACCCCTGACTTTCTGACAACTGGAACATAAAGGAACAGTTGAGTGGCTGGCTGGCTCCAAACTTCTGTTTAAAGATATAACTGGGACTTTTGGATTTGGGGAGAGCACCCTCCACCAAGATTTCAGTAAGTGCTGTGTTTCCTATCGATTCAGTAAGAATTTCACTCTTCCCCTGAGCTGCAAGCATACGTCTAAGATGTACCATCTTGTCTAGGATGAAAGTCATCATTAGAAAGAATGATTCACCCACAATATCACTGGCATGCCAATTCTATTCTAAAGAATTTCTAAACTTTTTAATCGTAGTAATATATGTGTATCAAATATGCTAGTATTCTCACTAGGCACTTTCTTGAAAACTACAGTACCTAAATTCACAGGAGAGAAAAACACTTGGACCAGTCACCCTCAGTTTTACGTGGGGGAATTTGATAACCTCAGTGAACATGTGAGCCTTCAGGCTCACGTAGGAGGAGTTATTAACTTCAATAAAAGCAGGAAGATATATTCCAACTAGTCAGTACTTAGGTTAAGCTATGAATAGCACCCTCACTCAAGTCTTTTCTTAAAGATCCAGGTCTGAGAGACACAGCCAAAGCTGGATGAGGGATGTTCCTCCAAGGAGAATTCGGATATTTTACTTCCGCTAGGACCTAGTTCTGGCTGTTGACTCAGACGCTTTACACAGCCAGAAATGGCATTCCTCAGATTGTGTGGTTAGACAAACTAGACATTGCATTTGCCCAACAGTAAATAGTTGTAGCAGCAAGAACAAGTGGCATGGTCCTTGGTCTACAATTGAGACAATCCGTCCCACTCTCCCTCTGTCAAAGGCAGTCAATCCCAGTCATGGCAACAATATAGTGAAAAAATCAGACTGCTCATCATGTTTCATTTTTATCTGCTAGCGTCTTTATTTTACTGGTCCATACTCTAACAATTGTTGCAACTGATTTCAGATATGGAGTCAGGTTTTATGAAACGAAACATGTTCTAGACATCACAGCATTTCCTACATGAACCGAATAAAAAACTACATCACCTTTTTAGCGACAGACAAGAAGAAGAAAAAAATATATGTATAAGTGGCTTGGGGTAGGGGAGAAGGGCAGGCAACAATTCTAAAGACAGCTTGTGGTGTTTGGCTCGAGCAGGACATGCTTGAAATCAGGCAACCACATTGTTCTTTAAAACCTCATCCTTTTTTCCAAGAGACCTACTGTAAACTTAGCCATGTTATTCAACATAAGTAAGATTTAATGCCTTCAGATTTCCATTGAGCAAAAAGTAAGTTTATATATACTATCTCATTTATCAGTATTGTTGAGACACAGGTAAAGAATACATCTTAAAATCTTTTTCATTGTTTATTCAACCCATGGTCAGTGGATCAGCCTTCAGAGATGAGTTCAAATGTCATTCATCTTTTCTATAAAGCTCTAATCAGCTATTCCCCACAGACATCAACCATTCTTTCCTCAATGTTCTATAACATTTTTTCACATGGCTAGTGTAGAACGTATGACATTGTAATATAGTATCTGTCTTCCACGTTAGATTCTGACTTCTATAAGGGCAGAGCTGTATCTTACTCATGTTTGAATTCTCTTGGCTTCTGGTATAGTCGCACCTGTCACATATTAAAGGCTCAACACATTCATTCAGAAACCTTAGAAACTACATGTGCTATATTAAATGGAAAAGAGGCATTTAGTTAGATATTATGTATCACTATTCATTGGGCTTCTGACAACTTAGGTTCATAAAATCTTGAAAAACTGAGGAAGAGTTCTGGCCTGGGTATTCTTGGGAAACTGCGAACTTTGAGAACATTCTCTGCCTACTGGTTACTTAAGTTCAGTTGGCATGGTTCTTAAAACTGTGAAGAACTCATCAAACTTTCCACTGAGACAGATGCAGGGAATTCAGATGTGAAATGAGTAATCCTAAAATTCATTTCACATTCCACTTTAGTTAGTGATCCATTTATCAAAAAGGCAGTAAAATATAGTTTCCATTTTTTTTGTCATCCAACAAATTGGAACAGGAATTAAAATGGCTAGACCTGGTGGTATAATTATACCAAGGGCTAATGAGTCTTTTAAGTAAGGCAGATGATGGTCAGACCCCAGATTGCATTCCTGTTTCTCCTCTCTGTCGTCCTCGGAAGAATTACAAGAGGTGTGCTAGACAGAGAAATGAACTAAGAAAATATGGAGAAATTTGCCAGGGTGAAGAGAGTGGGGTTCATGAGTTGAAATAAGGCAGATGAAAAGCATTTCTTGGCTTGTCAGGAAAGTACACTTTTTTTTTACAATTGCTTTTGTTGGACCAAGTCCTTTTACTCACTCTAAAGGTTTCCCATACGTGAGAAGAAATCTATCTGAGGTAAAGTTTTGGATGCCTAGGACAGGGGTGTGTAAGACAAACCTGCAACTTGAGTGTGCGTGACAATTACCTAGAGAGCTTGGTAAAAAGATATACTGCTGGTCCCCAACCTCAGATTTTCTGATTCAGTAGGTCTAGAGCCCAAGAATTTGCACTTCTAACAAGTTCTTAGCTGAGGCTAATACTGCTGGCCTATGGAACCAGTGGCTTAGAAGAAATATGAAAGTAAGCTTTGGTAATTCTCGAAATTGTCAGTGTATTCCATTCCCACTAGATTGTAAACTCTTTGAGAGCAGACATGCAGTTGAATAATCTGTGTATCTCAAAAGATTTAACAACATGCCTTAAACAGTAGGTATTCATTAAATGTTGTCTAGAATATCCTGGTCAATAGTTCATCCTAACTCTACTTTGTTGATGTGAATACAAATAATTGCTTTGAAGAAAAAATGGAAATCAAAGCAAGAACTTGCACAAATATTTGTACACCCACGTTCATAGCAGTAATATTCACAGTAGCCAAAAGCTGGAAGCAATCCACGTCTATTGACAGATAAATGGATAAACAAAATGTGGTACAGCCATCCAATGGAAAACTATTCAGCCTTAAAAAAGAGAGGAAATTGACACATGCTACAACATGGATGGACCTGGAAAACATGTTAAGTGAAATAAGCCAGTCACAAAAGGACACATATTTTATAATTCCACTTAGATGAGGTACCTAGAGAAGTCAAATTCACAGAGACAGAGTAGAATGGTGGTTTTGAGGGGCTGGAGGAATAGGGAGCTATTGTTTAATGCGTAGAGTTTCAATTGGGGAAGATAAAGTTCTAAAGACGGATGGTGGTGATAGCTGCACAACAATGTTATCAGTGTCCGTAATGCCAGAGTACACTTAAAAATGGTGAATTTTACGTTATTATTTTACCTCTATAAAAGAAAAAGCTGAGTGTTAACATCTTATCGCAAGCCCCCATCCGTCAGTAGTGCTTTTAGCTAAGATGTTGGTTTTTAATTTATTTTTTTAAGGAAGATCAGCCCTGAACTAACATCTGCTGCCAATCCTCCTCTTTTCGCTGAGGAAGACTGGCCCTAAGCTAACATGTGTGCCCATCTTCCTCTACTTTATATGTGGCACGCCTACCACAGCATGGCTTGCCAAGCGGTGCCATGTCCGCACCTGGCATCCGAACCGGCGAACCCCTGGCCGCCTAAGCGGAACGTATGCACTTAACAGCTGCACCACCAGGCCAGCCCCAAGATGTTGCTTTTTAACTTGAATACTTGCGTAATGTTATCATTTCACTGTAACTTGACATGTTACGCAAAATGTGGATTTGGTGATAGTGGAGCTGCTACAGATCGTATCAGTGTAACAGGCAGCATCATGTAGTGGTTAAAAAGCACAGGCTTGGAGCCAAACTTGGAGCTGGGTCTGAATCCTACTTTCACCATTTTTGTTCAGGGTAACACAGAATTTACACTGCCCCATATGTAAAACTGGAATAATCAGAGTATTGCAAAGGATAAGTGAAGTGCTTAGAACAGTTCCTGATGCACAGTAAGTACCATATATGTGTAAGCTACCATTATTTTATATTATAATTTGCATTGTAGGCCTTTGTTTCTCAAAGCGCAGTCCATGAATTACCTGCATCAGAATCACCTGGGTAGTTTGTTTAAAATGTCGATTTCTAGATCTATCCCAAATCTTCTGAAACGATCTCTGGATATAGGTTCCACTGTATACAACCTACTACTGCAAGGGGGGTAAAGTGGAATGGGAATGGGAAGCACCTGAATTCAGACAAAGTGACCAGAGGCCATCCAGGAATGGAGAACCAGGGGCACTGGCCAGAGGATACATCTCCCAAACTTTCTAGATGATAAATCACAGAATTTTCTGATTCAAAACGTGCCCTTTCTGCAAACGTCCCAAGTGAGTTTTATCAAAGAAGTTTGACAAACACTGCCCTAGAGATTCCCACAGATTTCTAGTATTCTCCAATTCTGCTTTAAATTCAAGGTGTGGCAAAAGGGCCTGTGCTCCAGGAAGGAGTTCAAGGTACCAAGTGAATCTGTTCGCTCAGAAGCACTTAAGAACTACTGAACCGTAGGCCACAAAAGATGTGGTCTTGTTCTCTACCCATAAAGAACCTACTATATAATGAACTGTAAAACGGATACTTTATCATCTTATTACCTGGAATTTTGAATTGTGAAGCAAGTCACAGACTTCAAAGTTGGTCTACAGCAGTCCCTAAACCCAGTGGCATCAGCATCACATTGCTGGAAATGTAAACTATCAGGTCTTAGCCCAGAAGCTCTGGGGTTGCGGCTCAGCAATTTGTAATTTAATAAGCCGTCCAGGTGACTGATGTTCTCTCAAGTTGGAAACCACTGGCCAAATAAATGGAATCTCTTTCGGCACTTTCTCCAACATAACGTTGCTCAATACTTCCAGTACTTTGCTTCCCTCCCAGTCCATTAATCTCTCCCCTCCCCACCGCATAGCCAATTAATCAGTCATGAAAATAATCTACACATTTCAAAAAGAACATAAAACTTTATTAAGAACATCTCATATTGTCATCAGATACAGCCAAAGAAAGAGGGGTAAAGAAACAGGGAAATTTCATCTTCCCATGTGCTATTGCCACCTCAGAACAGACTTCGTGTGTGCATGGCTGGAATTACAGATGGCAACAAATGCTCTGTATAAATAAATTCTCTAAGTAACACAATGCTCCCTTTGTACACAGAGAACCGGGTTTACTCTTTAAAAAGCTTTGATATAGTGCAACAACTACGAAACAAGACTACATCTGTAGGAGCTGTTTCTTAATAGAATACAAAGCAGTTCAGTAGCTTTATGTTATTTTATATAAATTTTTAGAATGGAAAATTCAGAAAGGACCTTCTAACTTTCCCAATTAATTTGAACTTTTGAGTTTTTAGATTTCTCAGAACAAGTTCAAAATCTACAGTATAACAGATGATTTGCTCATCTACAGTGACAATGACAAACTAGTTTTGTTCTTTTAATTCTGCAAATCAAGGTGACCAGGTCATCCCAGCTTTCACTGATTCTGAAGGAGTTCTTATAGAAAGACGCTGACTCAGAGAGCACGTCAGAAGGGGTACCAAAATAGCTGCATCTGGACTAGTTCTCCTAGAGGGGAGGTGGCCTATCGAGCACAGCCCATCTTCTCAGACTCCCGGGTTCCCCCATGTGGTTCTTTTATTTACTGTAGTGGCAGAAGGAGTAGAGGGAACACCAGAGAATCTGTTCAAATTGCCCTGTCAGACAGCTCTCTGCACTGTTTGTGGAGAAACGAGTGATGACATCCATTCAAACTACAGTACCCCTGCTACAAGTGTGGTGACACGCTTTTCTCTGGAGGGGCCAGGCCAAATCTAACCCCATTCTTGAGAAAATGTAGTCTACCTTTTAGAAAGGAAGACTTTACTGCTAAGGCTTACCATGTTAACTATCATAAGGCTGAAAACATAACTTCTAAACCAGACCATAGCATTTGTGTTTACAGTTAGTGAATTAACCAACAAGTGAAGGTTTGTGGAGGATTGGTCAAAAGGTGGCATGGGGGGTAGGATTCAGGTTGAGTACTATCACTTATCACAAATCGCATCAAGCTCTTTTAAAAAAATAATGCACTTTTATCATAAATATTTAGAGCAGATACTGTCATTAAAATCAATATCTAAGTCAGAAGTCTGTCTTAAATGGTGAAAATATTTCAACAAACTTCTAGTAGATTTCAAATCTTCCCAGGAGTACACAGTTATAAATTAGTTTTAAATGGAAAAAAATATATTTTGAATGGATAAATCACCACTTTAACAGATCATAAATAAGGTCAAGATGTTGAAAATAAATATACAAATTTTTGCTTTCACTTTAACAACAAAAACTAACATGGTATACTTTTATAACAGGTATAACCAAGTTTTTATAATTGTGCATTTGTTTCCCACCCCCCCCCCCCACCATGCTGAATCTTTTCCTTACATATCCTACACCTAGGGACAGAGGTACACAAGACAGATACCCCATGTGTGACTCTGGCTGCTGTACACCATATCCTTAATTAGAGCGACGTTACAAATGCTGGTTAGGATCTACTATTAGTAATTTGTCAACCACTTTACAAGTTAATTACATTCATGATTAAGTGGATTAGGTCCCCACGTGAGCTTTCTGTGGTAGTGTTCACAGGGAACCTAACTGCTATTGTTGCTGTGAGAAAATGTGCCCGAGTCCCAGAAGTTGACTAAAAAATTTTGGCATATAAACCATATACGGATGGGGACTACTTATCTGCGTGTCTGTTTTGGAGAAAGGTCAAATTGTTAAAAGAACTGTTTCCAGAACTAGTGACTATTAAAAATAAATATTTGCCTTCTCCTTCACATATAAATTCGTTTTAACTATAATCTCTACTACTGACAAAGACTGAAGCCATTCAGACTAGTGAGACATAATTGGCTTGTGGAATTTAAAAGGTGTTTTATTGACCATCTAATTTGAATCTGCTTACAATGAAAAGAAAAATGTCTAATATGTAAAGTAATGAATGGAAAAAATGTTTATCCTAAGTCATTATTGAGTACAAATCCACAGCTTAACAATGTGATTGAAAAAGAAAGCAGGAGAGCATGCAACTGCTCTAACACACAGGGTTAGAAATAAAAGGCAAAAGTACATTTGTTTTGGTAATTCTAAATATACAAATATAGTATTTACCAGATCTACCCTGTAGTGTAGCATTGCTTAATTTCCAAATATACAGTCATTCAAAAACCTTAAGGAAACATTAGAAATGTTCCACACTACTTTACTGAACATTAATGAATATTGTGTTCTTGAGATATTAGAGCTAAAAATACTATTGTTTTAAAGTTAAATGGCTAAAGGAATAATAAAAGTATCACTTTATGTTTCTTTTAATCCCATAGATGGCTTTATGTTAAAGGGAACAATTATGTTAAAAGGAGACTGATTTGACAAATGGAAATCAGTTCCAGAATCAGAACTGTCCTCTTGGTAGGATGTCAAAATTTATACTATCTCCAAAAGCATTTTCATATTAATCTACTCAAATAATTCTAAAGTTAATCAAGGGGGCCCCTATTTAACACTCCTTTTATTCTACACTGGCAGTTGGAATGGAACCCCTATAGTGCTACTGAGAAAAAAGTTGTCTAGACTATGATCTGACCCTTAAAATGACATTTATGTTTAGTGTTAAATTACTCACCTCTAGGGAATAAGGAATCAAAGACATTGAGAGGCACAAAACTGATATTTTGGTTGGGGAGAAGGGTGAAGATTAAGTTGGAACATTTAGTCCCTTCTACAATCAAGTCCTAACTATACCATAATAAAGTCTCAAACACCTCCTGATTAGTTCTTACCCTTTAGGAATTACATACTATATGGTGATTAGATACTGAAGAAAATAAAGAAAAACATTTGAAAATACATGAAGAAACAGAAACATGGAATTTCTCACAAGGCCCTGGATCAAAAAAATTTACAAAAAGATCTTTTGAAAATAATCACTATTTGTGAGCTTATTAATACAGAGAGATCATCACTTTGTTTAAACTAAGTCAATGTTAACTTACCAATAAAATAGTAAACAAACCAACAATTTAAACAATTTTATAAATTACTTGTTTCCTTTGTTAGTGTCACTCTCAACAATATACAAAAATAACGCTACAGGACTATCCACCTAACGTGTCTCCATCTCTTGCAAAGTCCTGGGCCCCAGAAAGAGACTGGTCATCAATCTTCACTGTAGATGTCCCCCGCAAAGGGCAGGTGCATGTGGCTGCCAGTGACATTGGGCAATCGAGATAAGTCTGGCAGGCTCTGGATCCGGGACCTGAGTTCTTTGCGCACCAGGGAAACTCTGGCTAACTTGCGCTTGTATTCCTGTAACATCAAACCACTTTCATTAGCATTCTGAGAGTGCAGAGAAGAGTGATCTAGCTAATGCTCTGCAGAAAATCTAGTACTATACTCAGTTATTGCTGAATAAAAAAGATGATTACAATGTGAGCTTTAGGATCAAAAGAGAGACTTTGGAAATAGACAACTAGGTAAATTCTATTGTTATGAAAAGCCACAATCTTAAGCTGTTGTTTCACACCGGTAAAAAGAAGACTAGTGTATTAATACACTTAACCTCAGCATAGAAGATTTTCAGGTGTCCTTGAGCTTGGATAAGAAAAATTACACATTTATTTTCACAAACCTAAACTGAAATTTAGCATTTATCCTATTGTAAATGTTGGCAACAAACCACAGGAGTATTATCAAGACCTGGGCGTTTGTCTCTAATAGAAACCAGTTGCTTTAATATTACATTATAGTTTTTTACAGCTATCTTGAAATATTGTTTACATTTATTGCTACTTTGAAATTATGGTAGTTATTAGACCAACCACTAAATGTTATTTAAAGTGTCAATAAAGAATAATACTTTACTGCACAAATTTTATTATTTCAATAACTGTACTTTAATATAACTTGTTTCCTTTGTAATGCTATGTATTTTATTTCCTACATTTAAAATATTTAACTTGAGAAGGGGTGCAAGGCTTCAGCAGACCACCGAAGGATTCCAATGGCACAAAAAGATTAGGACACCTGCCACAGCAGCCCAAGAAGTCGGAGACCAGTCAAGATCAAGTTTGGCTTAGAGGGAAACAGCCCATTCTCTCTAGTGGAAATATCTTCTTTTAACTGGTTTCCAGACTTCCACACGGGAAGAGAAGATCCTTCCATACTCAACTACCTAATTGAGGTGCGATGTAAAGGGGGGGAACCTAGAAAATGGGTGTTCTTCCTTCTAGAAAGAATAGAACATTTTCCCTCCCTCTGCCCAAGGCTGATCTCACAAAGAAAGCAGAGCCGGTGAGTGAAGCTTTCATTTTGAATAGAAGGCCTGTCCACAAACAGCCCTTTTTTAGTGTTTCTCAACTCTGACTACACATTAGAATCACCTAGGAAATTTTTGAAAAAACTCAGATTTTTCAAGAGAACTCCAGCCCCACTACATATCAATTAAATGTGAAGCTCTGGAAGTGGGTCCAGAACTTGTGAATTCTGTAAAAGCTGCCAAAAGCATGTTAATACACAGCCAGAATTGTGAGTCACTTCTCTCCAGTTTTTCTGCCTAAAGTGAAATCAACCAGTGAGATTTCTTTGTATTACTGAGTCTCTTCTTTTAAGGAATAACTACACCTGGGGCAAGGGATTTGTCAGAATTACTATATCCCAACACCTGGAGCAAGGGATTTGTCAGAATTACTATATCCCAATTACTAAGGGAATGGGGGAGAAGAGGATTCTGAAGCGCGGAGAACTGGGAACACCGGCAAGGAAAGCAGGCAAAGCTGAAAGCTGAGGAAGCTCAAGGGAGGCTCTGGTCACATGAGAGACATTCATTCTTGCCATGTCTATATGTCCCTGCCTTTCTAATCTATCAGGAAGATCAAGGTGGAGTAAAATAGAGTTTAACAGGGATCTATAATCTCAAGGTGTGATTTTTCCTTTTCCCTTTTCCCCTTCACCAGTGACACAGAATGGAACATCAGGTAGGTTTCAGCAGAGTAGCTCAGAGTGGTATATAAAGGAGAAGCACCAGGGTATTTCACATGCTAGATGCATACTTCTCGGTGGGATCTCGTTAGACGTCTCCACATTTAGCATGTTTCTTCGTCAGAACACACTGGTATGGAGGCAAACACGGATCTCCATCTGTCCCACTGTTCTTCGCTGAATAATTCTTGAATAAGTAATACCTAAAGCACTCTGGGGTCAGCCTGCTATGTTTAGATGCTGTTCAAAAATGCTCAGAAGTAACTGCTCTCTGTTCCTCTTGAGGTCAGCGGTTTTGAGAAATGTCATATGCGCATGTAGTGGTCATTACTGCCCACCCTATTTTCTAGAATCCAGATAAGCTGTTCTTCAATTATTAAGATTTATCTTAATACTTTGATTCAAATGATATGTGGCAATTAAAAGCCTTCAGCCAAATGGTATACACTGCAAACAAAAAATTGGTAAATAAAAAAAAAAGCTCCCATTTACTGAATGCCCATCACATGCCAGGCGTTAAAACATGAACTCATTTAATCCTCTCATTAACCCTATGAGAAGAGTGATTATCTTTCAAAAGCATGTGAAATCATACTTTCCCAAAGTAGGAACAAAAGTAGTCATCAAAAGCTTTCTGTGACTGTCACAGGCAGACTTTCATCCTAAAGACAGAGGATTTGAGTAGCTGTGGTAAACTGGCTGATGTTAGCCTGAAGAAATGGATGAAACCTGATTAACTACCCAATTGTATGATCCAGGCATTGTGCTACAAGTTTTAAATTGCCTCACTGGTGGTCTACATAGGTTGATTTCTTACAGCAACAGTGCTTATAAGATTCTGATGTACAATGATAGTACTTTTCTTCCATCAGAATCATCACAGTACCATGAATGTACTGTCCTTTTTCACAGCACTTTTAAAAAAGCGTTTACCTATTTACAATCCTCTCTGCCCCACAAGACCGTGAGTGTTGTGGCGGCAGTGCCCTGTATGTGGTAAGTATATATTTACTAAGCACTGGAGATAGTGATAACAAAACAGATGAGGTCTCCCGCCTTTCACAAAGCTAACATTTCAGGGGGAAGGAGGTATAAACATATAAATATTATGTCAGGTATAAATACAATGAAGAAAATAAAGTTGGGCAACAGGAGAATAAAATGGAGCAATGTGTGGGGGCCACTTTACAAGTAAACAAGAAAAGACAGGATTAAGAGTTCAAAACTTTTAAGTTTCAGAACCACTGACCTAAAGGAAACTGACTTCCAGCATGACAGCATGAGGAGCTGACTGACCCACTCCCCAGTGAAACTGGTGAAAATTTTTTTAGAAACCACAACAATCACTTAAAACCTCCAGAAATTACACTAAGGGCAAAGAACATATGAAGAAACATCTATTCAAAAAAGAAAATCTAAGAAAATTCAGTAAGAAAGACAAGAGGCTCTGGTATGTAAACAAAGACGCTCCTTCCCTGCCCACACCCAGCTCAGCAAGGCTCCACTCCAGACTGCTGCAGACAAGGTCACAGGGATCACTCTCCCTGCAGCTCCCAGTCAGAGGGCTTTATTCCTGGAAAGGGCAGGACATCAGCATTTCTCATCCTACCCCCAGCTACCTGTTGCTAAGGCTAAGTCTCAAGAGAATGTGTAGTTGAGAGTCTCACTTATGAAACAAAGGCTCCACCTTGCATATGACAAGCTGAGAGTAGCGGGGCACTGGTAACCCTTGCACCAACTGAGGAGGTGGTTGGTGCTCTCCACCAGAAGAGGCAAGCTGAGAGGAACATAAGTGGCTGCACTCCTCGCCTTCACCAAGAGCTCAGCCCCTATGGCAGGGGTATCACTCAAAGAAATGCTATTGTCGCCACCCCTAGTTCCCGGGCCCTGACTCAAAGATTTTGATGAGGGAAGAAGCAGGCAGTAAAACAGATAGATCCTAATCTCTTCACAAAGGAGTTATTTACAAAACAGAGCAAGGAGAAGTTCAAGCCTAAGGGTGCTGTCAAGAAAAGCGGAAGCTATGGTGAAAGGCAATTAGGAGGAGATTCATGATAGAAGCTAAACCATAGGCCACCAGTTTGCAGGAGAGAAACAGGGAATAAGAAAGCCGGGAGGAGCCGTCCTTGCATCAGAACAAATATCTAACACTGACCTCAGAAACAAAATCAGTATCTTGGAGAAATATCTGCACTTCCATGTTCCCTGAGCAGAACTCCCAACAGCCAAGATGTGGAAACAACCTAAGTCTCTGTAGACAGACGAATGGATAAAGAAGATGTAGTATATAATCATACAATGGAATGTTATTCAGCCATGAGAAAGAAGGAAATCATGCTATTTGCAACAACATGGACAAACCCAGAGGACATTATGCTAAGTAAAATTAGCCAGACAGAGAAAGACAAATACTATATAATCTCACTTATATGTGGAATCTAAAAGAAAAGGTGAACCCAGAGAAATAGAGTAGAATGGTGATTACCAGGGGTTGGGGTGACGGGGGAGAGATGGTGAGATGCTGGTCAAAGGGTACAACCTGTAAATTATGAGATGAGAAAATTCTGCAGATCTATGTACAGCATGGTGACTAAAGTTAATAATACTGTGTTGTGTACTTGAAATCTGCTAAGAGAGTAGACCTTAAGTGTTCTCACCACACACACACACAAGTTAACTATGTAAGGTGATGGATATGTTAATTAACCTGATTGTGGTAATCATTTCACAAAGTACAAATATGTCAAATCACCATGTTGTACATTTTCAATTTATACAATTTTATCTGTCAATTTTACCTGACTGAAACTGGAGGAGAAAAGAAAAGAAATAGCTCTCTTTTTTCTACTAGTAAACCAAAAAAATTACCCTAAGCATGAGAGAGAAAACACAAACATGGACCCAGTGGAACATATGTATGAGAGAAAGTAGAGGTGTGGCAGCCTAATCTGATAAGCCAATCAATAGGTAAAGCCACTACAGGTGTTATAAAACCCTTTCACAATCTTCTCATTCTTTTCTAACTAAACCAGCATTTTGGAAACAGCTTTCGAAATACTTATTTTTGTTTTAACTTAAACAACTTAAAGAGAAAGACCTGAATTTTAAAATTTAAATAAAAAACTGCCCAACAGCCAAACTATTAAAAAATTAAGCCTCCCCTCTTAACAATAAATACTAAACTGACATATACTGCTTTTACTGCAAGTGTATAATATTCTGGCTATTCTGTGGGTTTAAAAGGCTTTTGATGCAAATCAAAACCACAATGAGATACTACTTCATGCCTGCCAAGATGGCTTTAATCAAAAAGACAATAGAGAGGCCCCATGGCCGAGAGGTTAAGTTTGCACACTCCCTTCAGCGGTGCAGGGTTTTGCCGGTTCAGATCCTGGGCGGGGTCAGGGCATCACTCATCAAGTCATGCTGAGGCAGTGTCCCATGTGCCACAACTAGAAGGACCCACAACTAAAGAAAATATACAACTATGTACCAGGCGGCTTTGGGGAGAAAAAGGAAAAGATAAAATCTTAAAAAAAAAAAAGCCAATAATTAAAAGAAAAAAAAAAAGACAATAGAGCCACAGAGTAACATCAGCATCAGGGCAGAGTGGGCTCCTCCCTGACTCTCCCTGCTAAGATATAATGAAAAAGATATTCATAAACCAACAGAGGACATTCACACAACACAAAAGACGTCTGAGAGACGCACACAGCCAGATGTCTAAAGGTGGAGGTGCTGGACCACCAGGGGAAGAAGTAGAAAGAGGTAAGGCGATTTCCTTTCCCTCCCCCAAGGTGACCCAGGGTGCAGGACCTTGCAAGGCTTTGAGAAAAGATGGGGGAGGGGCAACTCTGCAGAAACACCTTTGCTGTCCAAGTTCCCTCAGAGCCCATGGGAAAGCCCCACATAGAGGTGGCTAAGCTATTGTGGGGGTGTCTCCATCAAGCCAGCATCCCAGGAGAGCAGATAGCAAGAGCAGAGTGAGAAAGTCCCTGGGATTGCACAGGCAAAAGCAAGCGCCATCCACCTCACCAGCTCAGCCTACTGGCCAGAGCACCCGAGCATATGATAGGAAAGCAGCAGCTGTGAGCGAGTGAGCCAAAAATCACAGATGGGCCCTGTCAGGATAGATTCTAAGGAAAGGCAGAGACATCAGGAGATCACAGAATACACAGATCCTGACCTCCTCCCCAGTGGCGGCAGGTGGACTCTGTGACCAGATACTATCACTACGTGAAGGCATAAATCCACACCATCAAACAGTATGAAGAAATATAGTAATACTCCAGACCAGAAGGAAGATGACAGGCACCGAGAAATCAACCCTGAAAACACAGAAATTTACAATCTAAGTGACAGAGAATTCAAAATAGCTATCATAAAAACATCAACAAGTTAGACGAAAACACAGATAGTTCAATGAAATCTGAAACAAAATTAACGAACAGAGGGAATTCTTAACAAAAGACATTGAAACTATAAGGAAATACCAATCAGAAATGGAGATGAAAAACACAAAGGATGCGATAAAGAAAAATCTGGACTCCCTGAATAACAGAGCTTATATTATGGAGGACAGATTTAGCAGTCTGGAGGACAGAAATATAGAAATGCTTCAGATGGAAGAGGAGAGAGAACTAAGACTAAAAAGAAATGAAGAAACTCTCCAAGAAATATCTGACTAAATTAAGAAATGCCACATAAGGATTATAGGTATTCCAGAGGGAGAAGAGGGGGAGAATGGAGCAGAAAGCTTGTTAAAATAAATAATAGCTGAGAACGTCCCAAACCTGGGGAAGAAGCTGGAAATACAAATGGAAAAAGCTAACAGAACTCCTAATTATATCAATGTAAAAAGACCTTCTCCAAGACATACAGTAGTAAAACTGGCAAAAGTCAATGACAAAGAAAAAATATTAAGGGCAGTAAGGCAGAAGAAAATAACTTACAAAGGAACCCCTATCAGGCTTTCAGTGGGTTTCTCAGCAGAAACCTTACAGGCTAGGAGAGAATGGAATGATAGATTCAAAATTCTGAAAATAGACTATCTCATTTATGAGATTTTTTTATGCAAAGCTCATAGTAACCACTAAACAAACAATCAGAACAGACACACAAATGATAAATAAAGAGAAACCTGAGAAAACCATCACAGAGAACTACCAAACTGGACTGGAAGTCCAAAATACATGGGACAAGAAACAAGGGAAATACAGAACAAATGGATAATGAGAGATAAAATGACAGCATTAAGCCCTCATATATGAATAATCACTCTAAATACAATGGACTGAATTTTCCAGTTAAAAAACACAGAGTGGTGGGATGGACTTAAAAACAACACCCAACAATATGCTGTCTCCAGGAAACAAATCTTGGCTCTAAAGACAAACACAGGCTCAGAGTGAAGGGATGGAAGACAATACTCCAAGCTAAGGGCAAACAAAAGAAAGCAGGTGCTGCCATACTTATATCAGACAAAGCAGATTTCAAGATAAGAAACACAACAAGAATCAAAGGGAGGCAGTATAAAATGATAAAAGGAACATTTCACCAAAAGGACATAACACTTTTGAATGTATATGCACCTAACACAGGAGCACCAAACTATATAAAGCAAATACTAATTGACCTAAAGAGATTATTTAGATTTTTTTCAATCAAATATACCATTCTCTTTTATTTGATACTGAACTCAAAAGTCTCAACTGATAGGGGGCTGGCCCCGTGGCCGAGTGGTTAAGTTTGCATGCTCCACTGCAGGCGGCCCAGTGTTTCATTGGTTCGAATCCTGGGTGTGGACATGACACCGCTCATCAAACCCCGCTGAGGCGGCGTCCCACATGCTACAACTAGAAGGACCCACAACGAAGAATATACAACTATGTACCGGGGGGCTTTGGGGAGAAAACGGAAAAAAATAAAATCTTAAAAAAAAAAAGTCTCAACTGATATACTTCATACTTCATGTTCAGCAAACATTTCTTGAGCATCTACTACAGAATGTACCAGTCACTGTGCTGGGAACACAAAGATGAAACATTATCTTTACCTACAAGAGCATACAATTTAATGGTCAAGCAAACAAATAAATAATAATGATAAAATATGATGTGTTCCATCAGAAGCAAAAACTACTTTCTATGATCTACAAGAACTGGAGGGTGGAGGTCTCTGCCACACTGAGCAGTTTAGGGAAGTGTTAATTCAGAAGGGAGGGGAGGTAAGGAGAACACAACAGGCCAAAGGAACAGTAAGACAACAGGGCAGAGAGGACAAAGGGCATGATATGTGCCCAACAATTCACTATTACCACAGTGCATGGTGCAAAATGAAGAAATTAATTGCCTTACCAAATATGGTTACTTTTAAGTTGTGAGAGGATTAGTCTGGATATAGTATAGAAGAGGATGAATCTGAGGAATAAACCCAGCTTGAGTTAACTACAACTGTCAAGGAAAGAAAGGACTAGACCCTGAACCAAGCCAGTAGTAGTAGTACAGCACTTCACAAGCTACACTGTATATAAAGTAGCAATGCACTTTACAAACTACCCTGTATGTATGTAACAGCTTAATTCAAAAGACAAAACAATGTCTAGTAAGAAAAATCAGCAAGACCTGAATGTAGTTCTGATGTGAAGAATGATGACGGTTCAGGCTTGACGAAGGAAGGGATGGAAGTGCTATTATCTGAGATAGCAAAAACGGGTAGAAACTCGTTTGCAGAAGATAAACAGTTCAGTTTCAACATGTTAAATGTGAGTTATCCTAGGGACTTCTAGTAGTAGGCACTTGGAAATGTGGTTCTAGCATTCTGGGCTAGAAATAAAGATTTGGGCTTTATCATCAGAAAACAAAGTCTATCTAAAACCATGAGATGCGTATAAGCTGACCAGGCTTATATGAGTGCATACATGGCAGTGTTTCTCAATCATTTTAAACTATTTTGCCTCATTCTCTTTCCACTCTATCTCCAGCACATCCACCACTGGCAAAGATTTTGTCAAACTTTGCTTTTTGTGATTTGTTTCAGAAAAAATATGTATGTTGGATGTAATTTTCTGAATTACCCATCATAACACACCACATCCCATGATCCTAATGTGCACCTAGAGGATGCTACGGCCCCTCCCTCCCCTGGTTGGGAACCATATAGGAAAGAAGAGAACTAAGCTAATGGCAGAATGCAGAAATATTCCCAGTGTTAATTAAGAAGGAATGCAAAAAGTGGTAAAAGTGAATCAGGAAAGAGTAGTAAGCATATATTTGGAAAGTTTTAAACTTTTTCTCTTAGGAAAATACTAGCTTTCCCAACACATGCTTTGGGTGCTGTGACTATAATCCAACTCTTTGAGAACACCACCATTTACATCCATTGTCTGAAGAACTCAGTAATTATCTTTAACCAACTCAGAACATCTGTTCTTTAAGTTCTTATAAGAGAATTCAATAACAAATTAGTTTTATATTGATAATTGAAAAAGGTTCACTTAAAGCATTTTATATTTCAAAGTTTAATGGATTCCCATTCTTCAAGTGAGGCTGCACACAGTGACTTACTTCCAGAGTAGAGTATGAAAAGGGGAAAAAAACACTAACTTCTCAATGGAGAAGGCTGACAAACACTACCTTAGCCAGGTGATCAAGGGCACATCAACACTGGTAAGTCATGCTGATAATACGAACCCTGGATAACATGTCATGAAAATGGCACTTTACCTCTGTGGTCTTCCACCCCAAAATACGTAACTCCAGTGTAATTGTGAGAAAAACATCAGACAAATCCCAATTGCTACATGCTACAAAATCCCTGAGCAATAGTCCCCCAAACTATCAAGGTCATCCAACACAAGGAAAGTCTAAAAAAGTGTCACAGCCAAGAAAAGTCTAAGGAGACATGACAAATAAATGTAATGTGATATCCTAGATGGGATCTTGGAATAGAAAACAGACATTAGGTAAAAACTAAAAAAATTTAAGTGAAGTATGGAATTTAGTTAATAATGTATTAAAATTGGTTCACTAATTGTGACAAACGTACCATAGTAATGTAAGATATTAACAATACAGGAAATTGAATGTGGGGTATACGAGAACTCTCGGTACTATCTTCATGGTTTTTCTGTAAACCTAAAATAAAAAGTTTATTAAAAAAAAGTCTAATGGACAAATTTATCCTCCCAAATTATCCAAACCACTTTGCATACATTATTATCTTAATCTTCACAAAAATCCTGCAACACAAGTATCACTATCCTTGTCTTATACATGAAAAAACTGAGATCTAGAAAACTAAGCATAAACTGCTCAAGATTCATAAATGCCAGATTTTAAGACCATTCATCAAAATTAATGAATAACAGGACGTCAGCAACATGGCGGCGTGAGATCACCTGGTACTCTCTCCCGCCAAAGTACAACCAAAAAGAGCAACTGCTTTCCAACCAAAAAGACAATCCTAATAACAGAAATCGTCAGAGACCCACAGCAGCCAAACGATGGAAGGCGGAGAGGCTGCAGCCAGCCTCGGAGGAGCTGGAACGGGGTAGGAGAGAACTTCACTCCCTCCCCTAGAGACTGGGATCACTGCCACGGGTAAGGGAGGAGTCGGGGAGGAGCCGCATCGGGGATTGTCCAGGACTCCCACCGCTGGAGCAGCGCAAACCCTCTAACAGGGGAAAACTTTCGAGTGGGGGAGCCCTAGCAAGCCAGGGCCCTGGGAGACCAGAAAGAGAGAGCTGATCCAATACAGGTCGGCATGAGTGAAAGTGCCCCTCCTCCCCCAACCCACACTGTGCCCCGCCATCTTGGCTGAAGGCGCAGGGCTCAGAAAACAAGCCTCTCACCCCATCTAGAGGCAACAGGGTGTAATTGCAGCCGAATAGCATCATGCGCAAAAACTGCTCTACCATCCAGCAACTTATAAAAGCTCCCAGTCCAAAAGGAAAACAATAAAAATACAGTAGGTCCTGAGGGCTTAATATCCATAATATATAAAGAACTCACACAACCCAACAACAAAAAATTAAACAACCCGATCAAAAAATGGGCAGGAGACAAGAACAGACATTTCTCCAAAGAAGATATACTGATGGCCAATAGGCACATGAAAAGATGTTCATCATAGCTGATCATCAGGGAAATGCAAATCAAAACTACACTAAGATATCACCTTACACCCATTAGAATGACAAAAATAACTAAAACTAATAGTAACAAATGTTGGAGAGCTTGTGGAGAAAAAGGAACCCTCATACACTGCTGGTGGGAATGCAAACTGGTACAGCCACTATGGAAAACAGTATGGAGATTCCTCAAAAAATTAACAATAGAACTACCATATGATACAGCTATTCCATTACTGGGTATCTATCCAGAGAGCCTGAAGTCAGCAATTCCAAAAGCCCTATGCACTCCAATATTTATTACAGCATTATTTACAATTGCCAAGATGTGGAAGCAACCTAAGTGCCCACCAACAGATGATTGGATAAAGAAGATGTGGTATATATATATATATATATATATACACAATGGAATACTACTCAGCCGTAAAAAAGAACAAAATCGTCCCATTTGCAAGAACATGGATGGACCTTGAGGGAATTATGTTAAGTGAAATAAGCCAGATAGAAAAGGACAACCTCTGTATGACTCCACTCATATGAGGAATTTAAACATGTGGACAAAGAGAACAGGTTAGCGGCTACCAGGGGAAAGGGGGGCTAGGGGGTGGGCACAAATGGTGAAGGGTTGCACCTACAACACGACTGATAGACAATAATACACAACTGAAATTTCACAAGATTGTAACCTACCATTAACTCAATAAAAAATTTAAAAGAAAAATTAATGACTTATAAACTAACAGATCTTAGTTATTCTTGGTTGAATGATACAACATTCACCATTCAAAAAGATGATACAATCAAAAACTATTCGAGATGTTTTGTAGAATATCATTTGTATTAAGTTATCCACATTCCCAGGCAGACATAAGAATATTGCAGAACTTTCTGCAATTTAAGATTCCAAATAATATATGGCCATTAAAACAATATATGAAAATTACTTTAAAAAATAATATGGGGAATCCTGTGGTATTAAGCCTAATCTGAACACAAAATTTTCTTGAATCCAAAAATGATACAAATTCCTTTTGTTCAAACTATTCCTCTGTTACTTGTCCAGAATCCTCATCCAATTTCTGTCCATCCTTCAAGCGCCAGCTTAAATCTCAAGCCCTCCCTTGAACCTCCCCTGATTACTTCTCGCACACCTGAACTTTCACTACTTGTTGACCAATCAACAATGTACTGCTTTGACATACTATTGACTATCCACATACTACACATATAGAATACACTTTAAAAAAAGGTTGATAATCAAAATGCCAAAAAATAATGGAAAAAAATTCTAATCATGCAAATGGTTGAAGTCCTTTCACACACATATATACACATATATATATTTCTTAAGAAAATTAAGTTCATAATCAAGAAGACAGATCTTTTTTTCATATAATGGTTTAGTCACATCCTTTTAAAAATTATTTTTGGCAAGAGGAGGATGTAAATAAAATGAAGAAGTTACCTGAGGGCCTTTCCTACTATGCAACAAATAAAATATTTAAACTTAACCAAAGAACCAACTTTGCATCTTTTTCCTCTACATATTCTGCTCTCCTTTCCATCTTACCCACCTTTGTTTGGCCAACAGCTATTTAAAAATTTTTGAATGAAACACAACTTAAGTCCATAACTATTAAGTATATCCTTCAATTAGTGTGTGTCTGCGTATCCATCTGTGTAATCAACAGCTAGATCAAAATATAGGCTTTTTCAGAACCCCAGGCCTCCTCATCCCACCTCTCCCAACTTTTAATCAAAATTTTCCAAACTTCATTTAGCTAACTGCCATCCTTCATAATGTCTTTATCACAAGTCACATATTTACTTAATATTTTTATTTAAATGAACTCATTTTATAATAGAGCTTCCTCCTAAGAAAGAACATCCGTACAATCACAGCTTTGTTGTGCTACTTTCTGTGCTGGCTTTGGATTTGATTCACATACTACAGTAAACATAACTATTAGAATAAAGGTTCTTAGGCAGCACCATGGCATGGGTGCCACTTTGGGAACCAATGCTTTATCTCATTTCTCAACTCTGTTTACATGAGTCAATTTACTTCTCCCTTACTATTCCCCTCATTCAACCAGACCCATTATTTCTGTCCTTAATTTACTGATTATCCTTTACGTGCCAGTGTCATCCACCACTACCCTAAAGCCTGAAACCCTCAAGTCTGACTAGTTTTTTTTCAGTCTCAGCTTTATACCAAAGCTCACTTCCACTGGTCGTATCCAAGCCTCTCCTCTCTTCAAAATTTTACCCACATGTTATAGTCCAGGTGAACCTTCCTTTTGTCTAGAAACCCTTTCAGAGTTCCTGCCTGCCATCCTCATTCCTGGCCACGAGCTGAAATCATCTCTGTACTGTTTTATTTACACACACACACGAATCTGTCTTCATCCCAATGGCAGGAACCTTCTTTATACTGCCACATTTTCTTTATACTTCTTTATACTTCAACATTAACGAATTAGGAAGAGTGATGACTTGTGCGCACTGAAAGTAAGTTAGAGCTAGCCTGAAATCTGAACCACTGTTAGAAAAGCTTTTCTTTACAGTTAGTAATGAGTATCTATCAAGTGTCCAAACCTCCATTCTACAAGACCTACTTCAAGACCACACTCCACCACAGAAACTTTTCCTACTCTAGCCTCACACTAACTTCATATGATCTGCTCTTATTCGAGTTACTTATGAACTTAAATATTACTATACTGTTTTCTAGTCTTCATATCCATAATTAGGAGGAAACACACTTTGTATCTATCTTACTTACAGTGTCCAGCAGAGCACTGGGTATGAATAGGCCCCCAGTCAATACTCCTGGGCATGAAGTCAGAAGATCTGGATACAAGCATTGCCTCTTCAATATACTACCTATGTGATCTTAGGCAAAGACTCCCTGAGATTATCCAAGCCTCAGCTGCTTCCTTTATAAAATAGAGGTATCTATTTTACATGGCTGTGAGCATTAAATAAGTTAACGTGGGTGTTTTCAAATTATGAAGTGCTAAATAATCGCAGTTATCATTCTGGGATGGCACCAGAACCAGCTTGCAGTAAGACCAGCTAAGAGAATCAATTCCCTGAAATTTGGAGTTATTCATTTTAGGGCTGACCCAGATACAGTTGCTTTAAATATAGTCATGCACGCATGATGATTTTCACTCAACAACGGACCACATACACAATAGTGGTCCCATAAGATAAGAATGGAGCTGAAAAATGCCTATCGCCTAGTGATGTGGTAGCCATCATAAAGTCACAGAGCAATGATTATTCATGTTTGCGGTGATGGTGGTGTAAATAAACCTACATGCTGCCATTCATATTAAAGTAAAGCACATACAATTATGTACAGTATATATTTGATAATGATAATAAATGACTGTTACTGGTTTATGTATTTACTATACTATACTTTTAATCGTTTAGATTGTACTCTACTTATAAAAAGTTTACTGTAAAACAGTAGTACTGTAAAACACAGTAGCAGCCTTATACATCTCATGTTTACCGCGTCTCTTGATTGCATCATTTTCTCTTGTGCTTGATTTAATTTCATGCTGTTTTGTTCATCACGGCCCCTAAGCGTACAAAATCCACTGCTAATGTTGCCAGTAAGAGGCCACGTTGAGTGATTGACCTGGAAATGACATTAAAAGTGATTAAGGACTACAAAGGTGGAAAATCAGTGATGGTTATTGCTCGCCAGTCAGGCATGTCCCACTCCCCCATAGTTACGATCTTGAAGAACAGTGACGGAAGCTGTTAAAGGATCTGCTTCATTGAAGGCAACAAGACTAACAAACATTCCAGAAGAGCCTATATCAGACATGATGAAACTTCTAATGTCTCAGATTGAAGACCAGGTAGAGAAGTGTATCCCTCTCAGCACTCTAACGATCACAGCCAAAGCAAGAAGTTTGTCTGTAACGCTGAAAGAAAAGGACCCAACTATGATGTTGAATCTACTGCTAGCTCTGGGTGGTTTAAATGATTCAAGAACCGTCATTCGTTACATAATATGAAAGTGAGTGGTGAGTCTATAAGTGCTGATGTGAAGGCAGCTGAAGAATTTTTGAAAACTAGATAAGCTGATTGTGGAGGAAAATTACTTGCCAGAGGAAATATTCAATATAGGTGGAAGCTCCCTATTCTGGAAACAGATGCCTGAAAGGACTTTCATCCATAAAGAGGCCAAGTCAATGTCAGCTTTCAAGGCTTTTAAGGACAGGATAACAGTCTTGCTTGGAGGCAATGTTGCAGGCTACAAATTGAAACCCTTTGTGATCTGGCACAGTAAGAACCGCAGAGTCTTCCAGTACATTAATAAGTACACACTACCAGTGTACTACAGGAGCAGTAAAAAGTCATGGATGACTCAGCTCCTCTTCCAAGATGCCCTCCTGAATTACTATGCCAGTGAAATGGAGAAGTACTATTTCCAGAATAACATACCTTTCAAGATTTTGCTTATTCTTGATAATGCTCCTGGACATCCTCCTTTTACTGGTGATTTTCATCCCAATATCAAAGTGGCGTTTCTTCCTCCAAACTCTACTTCTTTGATCAAATCCATGGATCAAAGAGTTATAGCAGCTTCTAAGGCCTACTACCTGAGAACCTTTGCCCAAGCTTTTGCTGCAACTGAGGAAGACGCTGATACAATTCTGGAAGGATTACAAAATCTATCACTGCATCAAGAACCTTGCTTGGGCTTGAGGTGATGTCACCAAGGAACATATGAATGGCACCTGGAAGACACTCAAGCGGTTCATCCATGACTTTAAAGGATTTACCAAGGATGAAGAGGTTGCAAAAATCAACAAGGCTGTGGCGGAGATGGCAAACAACTTTAACCTGGGCACAGATGAGGATGATATTGAGGAGCTCCTAGAAGTTCCTGAATAAATGACTAACGACGAGCTGTTGGAACTGGAACAGGAATGCATAGCTCAAGAGGCAAGAGAAAAGGAAACAGCAGAAAAAGAAGAATCTCCAAGAAAAGTCAGTGCAGAGTTTAGCAGCAGCTTTTCCAGACCTCAACAAGTTTGAAAACATGGACCCCAACACTGAAAGGTTTTCACTAATAGAGAGGAATGTTCACAGTGCATTATTTTCTTACAAGGAAATTTATGATGAACAAAAAAGAAACCAACCAAGCAAACCACCATGGACATATTTCTGAAGAGTGACACCTCCTCAAGAAGAGCCTCAGGCAGGTCCTTCAGGAGTCATTCCAGAAGGCGGCATTGTTATCACAGGAGATGACAGCTCCATGTATGCTATTGCCCTTGAAGACCTTCCAGTGGGACAAGATGTGGAAGTGGAGACAGTGACATTAATGATCCCGAACTGTGTAGGCCTAGAATAATGTGTCTGTTCGTGTCTTAGTTTTCAACAAAGAAGTTTAAAAAGTAAAAAAGAACCAATTTTAAATAGAAAAAATCTTACAGAATAAGGATGTAAAGAAATCAAACATTTTTGTACAGCTGTACAGCATTTCTGTTTTAAGCTGTGTTATTACAAAAGAATAAAAAAAGTTAAAAAAAATCAAAGTTTATAACGTAAAAATGTTACAGTAAGCTAAGGTTAATTTATTATGGAAGAAAAACATTTTTTAAAATAAACTTAGTGTAGCCTAAGTGTACAGTGTTTATAAAGCCTACAGCAGTGGAGAGTAACATCCTGGACCTTCGCATTCACTCACCACTCACTCACTGACTCACCCAGAACAACTCCACTCCTGCAAGCTCCATTCATGCTAAGTGCCATATACAGGTGTACCCTTTTTTATCTTTTATGCCATGTTTTTACTGTACCTTTTCCATGTTTAATTATGTTTCCATACACAAATACCATTGTGTTAGAACTGCCTACAGTATTCAGTACAAGAATACACTGTACAGGTTTGTAGCCCTGTACATAGCCCAGTGTGTAGTAGGTTATACCATCTAGGCTTGTGTAAGTACACTCTATGATGTTCATACCACACTGTGATGTTCACACAATGACGAAATCGCTTAACGACACATTTCTCAGACCGTATCCCGTCATTAAGCAATGCATGACTGTAAAAGTCTTAACTATTTCTGAATTTAAGTATTTATATGGCTGTCTTTTTCCTGCAGATGCTGCTAATAATTATGCTCCCCTCGCTCATACATGACTGTGCCCTTAAAAAAAAAACCACTTGGAGAAGTCCAACTGCATCCACATGTGGATCTTTAGTGGCCATTAAATGCTGTGGTCAACAACTGCAAGCATCATGCCTACCATGTTACAGCCCCTTGCTTCCTACCCACTTGCTGAGAGA
Organism: Equus asinus; assembly: GCF_041296235.1. Lineage (NCBI taxonomy): Eukaryota > Metazoa > Chordata > Mammalia > Perissodactyla > Equidae > Equus > Equus asinus. The sequence goes on along the minus strand of NC_091796.1, from coordinate 37,900,370 downwards.
CAGCTGCTATAGCAGAAAGACGAAAGCAACAAGTCAGGAAGCCCAATCCTGATTCTAATGAGCAAGCCGTGTGGCTTGTGCATGAAGCAAGTTTAAGCACAGTCCAGATTTCAAAATGCTCTGAAAACAAGGCTTATCAAAGTCATTCTCTTGCACTTTTCACTTATGAAATCCATCTTTAGGGTGTATTTCCAGCATAATATGATTGGGCTGGACAACACCCAGTTAAAAAAGATACACTAGGATTTTTTTCCAGCAAAAAAAACAGGGACATCCTAGCATGATGATTAAAGACTTTCCACTCAATAGTATTTCTTTTCTTTTTTTAAAGACTGGCACCTGAGGTAACATCTGTTGCCAATCTTTTTTTATACACACACACACACACACACACACACACATATTCTTCTCCCCAAAGTGCCCCCAGTACATAGTTGTACATTCTAGTTGTAGGCCTTTCTGGCTGTGCTATATGGGACACTGCCTCAGCATGGCTTGATGAGCGGTGCCATGTCTGCATCCAGGATCTGAACCAGCAAAACCCTGGGCCGCTTAAGCAGAGCGCCCAAACTTAACCACTTGGCCACAGGGCTGGCCCCTCAATAGTATTTCTCAAAGATGGAGATAGAGGTGCACTATTTCCATGTGACATCTTACCTCCACAGTATTCCAGAAGGTATCTATGCAAATATCGAAGCACCTTAATTTCTTTCTCAATATATGCATCCTTAGCTGAAATCTGATTCAGTTCTGGCCACTTAAAATTTATCTATTTTATCATTCTTAACAATTTTCACTGTAATTAAATATTCGAGAATTAAATATTCTTGGATCACAAAAAACTAATGTGGAAGGTAAAGCTGGTTATATTCATTCAAAATCGTATCAAGACCATCTTCAGAACAGATTATAGAACACTTTAGGCTGATGGTAACCTTCACACTCCTGGTTCCTTTTATTTGTTCTCCTGAAGATTCCTAAATGGTTTCATTCTTTGATGTCTATTTCATTATATCTTTTGCCTCTCTTAAGATGTTAACATACAAGTCTTTCTTAGATGACTTTCTTCAATAATTTTTTTCAGGATCCACCATAATTCACTCCAGTTTGCTTACCCTGGAAATGGGACTCTTTGCTAGATTAGATAGGAAAAGTTAATTGAAGTATTGATCAAGATTTTAAAAACTACAATTTTTTTTAAACAAGGCCAAGAAATTCCCTGATGTCAGGGACTTTCTGAGATCGTAGAGATTAGCCAAGTCTATCGCCATCTCCAGGAGAAAAAGTGCAAAGCAAGTAAAGATTTCAGTGCTCTGCCCTAACTTGTCTTCCAGAAAACAAATACCCAAACTTAGCTTGGGTTTGATATTTTTTTAAAATACGAAATCCAACTATCGAATTCTTTGTTTTTTCTCCCCAAAGCGCCAGTACATAGTTGTATATCCTAGTTGTAAGTCCTTCTAGTTCTTCCATGTAGGATGCCACCACAGCCGGGCTTGATTTGTAGGTATGTAGGTCTGTAGGTCCACGCCCAGGACCAAGCCAGTGAACCCTGGCCGCTGAAGCGGAATGCATGAATTTAACCGCTACACCACCAGGCCAGCCATTTCTTGTTTCTTTTCATATTATCCTATACCTCTCAAATGGAGCCATTTTCTTTGACTGTCTACAGGAAAGTTTTACCTTTTAGTGGGAAATACTTTAGTGTAAATGAATGTCATCTAACACATCTTACACCTTTTAGTTCCTCTGATGGCTTACTATCATTCCCTTGAGTAGATATCCTAAAAGCGGATTTTGCTTTAAAAATATCCTTGAAATAAGTAATTTCTCACCTGTGAAAAGTTGCAATTCTACTACTGCAAAGGTTCACTAACCTTTCAGGTTGTTAATAAACAAGGGGAAAAAAGAACGTTTTCTCAGGGACTAAGTTTTCTGCAAGGAACTCAATGCCTACCTGGCTATCAACTGAGTTTTGAAAAGTCAATAAGGCTCAATTGTAATGAGGGTAGATACTGTTATAAATAAGCTTCATACATTTCTAGATTTTACGTAGCATACTATGACCCTAAAGAAAATTTCCACGCGCTTACTAAATGCCAACCATTGTTCTAAGTGGTTCACTATATAAAGATAAGAATCTTTATAGGTAGAGACTACCATTATCAATGCATTACAGATAATGAAGCTAAAGCACAATTAACCACCAATTAAGAAACTTCCCCCACTCAACAGATGGGGGCAAAAAGGGCTTCAAACCTAGACAGTCTGGCTTCAGAGTCCTCATGCTTAACCATTATGCTATCCTGCCTCTCATGTCTTGGAATTATTATTGGGATGGGTATTCTGAAGAAGTATGTTATCCAATTGAAAGTTACCTTACATCAAATACAGGATCACCAGTGTCAGGACTAACAGTCACGTTCCTAAAACTCAAACTCCAATAAGTTAAGGAAACAAACTGTGACTTGTATTAGGTGGTCTAATTCTGCCATTAAAACGTCTTTGAAACAAACAGTAGTGGAGAGGAGTTGTTCTCTCATGAATAACAGAATATTGACCTCACTAGATTAATTTTTTAAACAAAGAGGGACCAATAATAGTAATAGCAGCAACATCATAGAGATGACACAAGGGTAAAAACAAGGCAAGGAACTAGCCAAATCAGGAATGATGATCAATATTCCAGGAAAGCTGAACCTACTAATAATTACCAGCTTTGACCTTGGGGAGAGTGAGTAAGCCAGGAACTGATAGGCAGCATGTAACTCAGGCTATTTCTCTATTTATTAAGCAACTTCAAAATCAAGCAAGGAGAAGGAATTTAAGGAAATCAGCTATAACAATCAAGTTAACTTTTCCACTTGTACTGATATTTAAACGAAGTAGACAATTAATTATGCTATTTTTAAATTACTTCCATTTTCTGTGTGACCTTTTAGCCTCACTCCCTTAGCACATATTATCCACTTACTGAAGAATCACACTACCTTGGGGTCATAAAGGTCAGCTAAACTGGTGTTTCCCAAATTGGGTGTTCACTGGAACACTGCTACACGAGGTTTTAATAGGCAGGCCATACCTCAGATTCTGGGCTGTCTGGGAGCAGAAAAAAAGGTTTCTTTGCTACATACCTGCTCTAATCCTCAATATGCCCATGTCCAGAGTGAAGCTCCAAGAATGGAATCTGGTTTTGTAACCTTCCTCAAAATCAGTCAAACAAATTTTTGCTGAATACGTACTACCATCTCCCAGAGAATACAATTGTACAGAATACAACTAAGCAAACATTAGACCTAGCATTTCTCTTGTCCTTGTCATTCAAGCTCTTCTTGACCACCTCCAACAAAAGTAAACTCATTATTTTATTTATCCTTGACTTTTGAAGAACAGTTTCACTGGATATAGAATTCTAGGTTGGAGGTGTTTTTCTTTCAAAACTTTTCACCCCACTCCTCCTTGCTCATGTGGTTCTGCTGAGAAGTCATTGTAATTCTTATTCTGTAGGTAAGATTTTTTTCCCTCTGGTTTCTTTCAAGGTTTTCTCTTTGTCTTTAGTTTTCTGCAGTCTGAATATGATATGCCTAAGTGTAAACTGTAGATTTTTTGGTATCCTGACTTGAGTTTGTTCTGTTTCCTGGATCAGTGGTTTGATGTCTGTCATTAATTTTGGAAATTCTTGGCCATTATTACTTTAAAATATTTCTTTGGCTTTATTCATTTTCCTTTTGGTATTCCAAGCACGTGTGTTACATCTTTCAAAATTGTCCTACAATTCTTTAATGTTCTGTGGTTTTTGTTATTCTTTCTTTTTGCATTTCAGTTTGGCAAGTTTCTACTGACCAATGATCAAGCTCACTGATATTTTCCTCAGCCAAGTCCAGTCTATTGAGGTGACCTCCAAAGGTACTATTCATTTATCAGGTTTTTTTTTTTTCTTTTTTTTGTAGCATTTGCTTTTGATTCTTAAGCATTTCCATCTCTCTACTTGAATCTGTTCTTGCAATGGTGTCTATTTTCCATCAGAGTTAACTCATGAATCAGTTATTTTAAATTCCTGGTCTGATAATTCCAAAATTTGGGCCATACACGAATCTGTCTCCGGCCTTTTGGCATGCCTTGTAATTTTTATGAAAGCTGAACATGATGATTAGGTAATAGGAATGGAGATAAATAGGTCTTCAGTGTGAGGTTTTACATTCATCTGGCCAGGAGTTGGGCTGTGTTTAAGGTTTGTCAAAGATGTAGATGGCAGAGGCTGCAACTCATTACTAAACAGTGCTGTCACATTAGGCAGTTTGGACAGAATGGTCTTGCTTGTCATCTGTAATACATCCACTGGTCCTAGTTCTGCCCTCTTAACTAAACCCAATTCCTCTCTTCTGATAGCTTTCAAAGTATCTGAGGACAGGTAGCACATAAATTATGCCTGTCTCCAAGTCTGATCTCTGATATAACCATTTCCTTCAACTGTTCTACAAGGTATTTTTGTTTCCATTTCTTTTGCCAAACTGGCCCCTGCCTCTGGATACATCATAGTAAATTAATTCCTTTTGCTAATGTGGAATCCAGAAATCCAGTTGTGGTTTAACCAGCATCCAATGAAACAGAACTTACTTTCCATATTCTGTGCAGTTAATTAGTGGTTTAACGCTGTTTAATACCAGCTATGTCACCAGGTTGATTAACAGCTACATGACCAGTGCTTTCTGCCATGAGTGATGCCAAATCAGGTCCTGAACATATTGATGCAAAGAGCTGATGGGAATCTAAATGCAGGATCGACAGTGGAAATGTTTAAGCAGAGAAAGGTGATAATGAAAGCATTGCAAGATCCACATGGATTCCCATTCAATTTGCACTGGTATGGATCAATGGTCATCACACTGTGAGTCTTGGGTGAGTATCAGAGGCAGCCCTAATTCAACTGAAGTTGTAAGCAAATTCACGTAGATATATGCATTTTTCAAGGGTGTGGCAACTCAAGAAAGGATAACATCTACGTTCTCATGTTCTACAATCTTTCCTTCTGAAGTTTCATACACACCCACACTTTTTTTAATTAAAGAAAACTAAATACACTTAGCTATTCCCAAAAGTCAAATGGTAACTAAAATCTCATTAGGAATTAGAATTAATATAAGACATATTACTATAGCATAATATGTCTAGCACATATTAAGTTGCCAAAATTTATCAAGTTTACTGATAATGAGCTGTCTACTTAATATTTGTGCATTTCATTGTACGTAAATTCTCAATTTTGTAAATGTATTAACAGTTTACTGATCCTAAAAAAACTCCCAAGAGTATTATTTTACATTGGAATAAGATGACTGGATATTAGAAAGGTTCCAAGAATGAAACAGGCTTTGCTCTGAAGCAGTGACTTTCTCCATAACCTGATCTAAACATGACCAGACGTGGGAGGTGCTTTACAAAGAATTCTTGCTTGAGGAGCCAGCCTGGTGGCACAGTGGTTAAGTGCACATGTTTTGCTTCGGTGGCCCAGGGTTTGCCAGTTCGGATCCCAGGTGAGGACATGGCACCGCTTGGCACACCATGCTGTGGTAGGCGTCCCACGGAGAAAGTAGAGGAAGATGGGCAGGGATGTTAGCTCAGGGCCAGTCTTCCTCAGCAAAAAGAGGAAGATTGGCAGCAGATGTTAGGTCAGGGCTAATCTTCCTCAAATAAACAAACGAAAAAAAGAATTCTTGCTTGAGGAAGTTAGGCCTGACAGAATTCTTTCTACGAGATTATGTTAGTCTGAATGACATAAGGCTCTCCTTAAAATTTCCACTGATTTAACTACGTAAGAGGGACACATTTTACTTTAACAAATCTGATGTGTGCAATGATATCAAAATTATCAAGACTGGGGCCAGGGGGCCAGCCTGGTGGCACAGTGGTTAAATGTGCACATTCTGCTTCGGTGGTCCAGGGTTCACCAGTTTGGATCCAACGTGCAGACCTACACACTGCTTGTCAAGTCATGCTGTGGCAGGCATCCCACATACAAAGTAGAGGAAGATGGGCATGGGTGTTAGCTCAGGGCCACTCTTCCTCAGCAAAAAGAGGAGGCTTGATGCCAGATGTTAGCTCAAGGCTAATCTTCCTCAAAAAAAAAAAAAAAAGACTGGGGCCAGCCCGGTGGCACAGCTGTTAAGTTCACACACTCCACTTTGGCAGCCCAGGTTTCACCAGTTCAGATTCCAGGTACGGACCTATGCACTGCTTATCAAGCCATGCTGAGGCAGGTATCCCACATACAGATGGGCACTGATGTTAGCTCAGGGCCAATCCTCCTCAGCAAAAAAAAGAGGAAGATTGGCAGCAGATGTTAGCTCAGGGCTAATCTTCCTAAAAAAATAATAATAATAAAGTAAAAAAAAAATTATCAAGATTTAAATTCTAGTTCTAACACAAATCTTACTTCAAAAGCAAGGAGCAGATAAATTAGATGGTATAGTTACCAATAATAGCACTCCCCCATTAATTACAATGGTGTACTGAAGGAACTGGACTTAGAAAGGCAATGAGGACTTCTGTTAAACAAATAACTTTCAATACTCTTGAAAGTAAACATCCCCCTGCTAAATCTGTGACATATACCTAATTTTTCAATAGGTCCAACAAATATAACTTATTTACCCTAACGGAGATAAGTTCCACTCCTTCCTGAAATGAAGGAAGCAAGATACAATAAACGCTTGCCAGCTATACTTTTAAGTTAAAAAAATCACTTTCACAAACATTTTTTAAAAGATGAAACTGAAGATACGCAACTGTTTAAAATAAAAGAACAAAACAGAGTGGAATACATCAAAACATTAATGATTGTTTCAGTGTTAGTACAAACTTGTGAGTGCTTTTTTGTTGTTCTTTTTCAATATTTTCCAAATTTATACATGTATTGCTTTTATGATGGGGAAGTGTTTTATGAAAAAAGGGCAAGGAAAGAAAAATTTTAACTCTGCATATGCTCTTACAAGTTGAATTAAACTACTCGCAAGTTCCCTACTATGAGATAAGGAATAGGGAAAAAGTCAAAAGCTTGAATAGATTTTACAAATCATTAGGTTTGATACATACATTTTGAAGATGAGAAAAGAATGTGCTTAATAGTACACAATTTCTTCAAGTTCACAGAGTAAGGTGTAGAACCCATAACTCCAAAGTCTCAGTTCATTACTGTAATCTACAGTCCATACTCACTGAAGACTAATCAAGATACAGACCCAAGTAGGATGCAAATCTGTACATACAGTATGGTTCTAACTGTTTAAATCTTTTATAACTATGTTTATTTACAATGATGTTTCCAACCTGATTTTTATAAGACTAAAGGAAATATATCAAAATATTATCAGGAGCTGTCTAAGCAGTTCTAATGTATTCATTTTAATGTAATTTATTTCATGATAAAAATTTAAATTTTAAATCATAATCTCCCCTACAACAGAGTTTAAGTGCAATAGCAGGGTTGCAAGTTAGGCACAGAGATGCTGGTAATTTTTTACCCATATTAACATATGGAAATGTTTCTTTTATACAGTATTGGGAGATTTCATTCAAGAGGCTGAAGAGTTCTGAGAATGTAAAAATAAGCTATTAGAGACTTCAGGAGCAGTTTCTTGATGAATATGAGATTGGTTTGGGTTTTTTTTTCCATTATTGAGTATAGAAATTCAAATGAAGGGTAACAGTGCTTATTAGTCAGAAAGGGGCAGAGATAATCAAATCTAGCCAGCAGATGACATGCCAGAATTCAAACTCTCTCACTAGCACTAGTCATCTAGATGCTGCACTCCTCCCTGTGGATGATAAACTGTAAGACAGGTCTAGGTAAGGAGTTGAGAAAAAAGGGTCACCTGGTATACATGACACCAGCTTCTGGGTGGAGATACAACACTAAATTCTTGCAGGCATTTAGAAAGCTGTACTGTTTGTTCCTGTATCTTCTTTCCTTTTCCCAATTTTCCTTCTGTCCTTCATCTTTTTTCTCTTTTACTTTGTTTCCATTCCCTTGCCTCATCCTGTGTTCCAATGTCAAAGGAAACTTTTAATATTGTCATCTTTTACAACTGTGAAATTTTCAGTTCTGCATTATCTACAGGGCATCTCCAACTTTCACACAGAGCTCCTTTTGTGTGAAATGTATACAAACTATATACTGATATACCTTATATACACTATTTATAATATATACACCATATACAAATAATCTTAAACAGCTTTTTTGGCATCAAATTGCCTTTCACACATTAGTTAGCAAACAGGTCAAAGCTGCCCCATGATGATGCTGCAGTTAGCATTTCAGTTTTATATAGCAGTCTGTGATTTTATGTGGGTACTGATACTTGTGATAAGAAAGAAGGATAGAAATCAGACATGCAAAGAGTGGCAAATATTTAGGTCCACTCAGATACTCCCTGGACTTCAGCTGGTCAACCATATATTCTGGACTAAAGGAAAGTGAGAACAGAATTTAATAATTCTGAATTGGGATTCGTCAAAAAATCCCAGGATCCAAATGCAAAGGGAATTTCACAAATCCAAAGAGGAAGATATAGCTTCTTTATATTTCACGAAAAGGCAAGATGGCAAATTGTTACACATCTTTTGCTTGACAGATTGAAGGAAAGTTGATGGGACTGCCATCAAAATCAGCATCACAACCTCCAGCTCAATCCAATAAAAACTATATCCTTCTTCCCAACTTGAAGAGCAGTTCTTCCTGACTAGTAAATGGTATTCCTATTTAACCATGAGAATGACATATTCTTTTAAAATTACATTGTCTATATTTAATAATTAATCTATGTCCTTCCTAATTCTACATCTCAAATACTACACAGGGGCTTAAAAAACATCAATAAATATAGTAAAGAATTTTGCTCACTGGAGAAAAAGAAATGTCCCTCATAGTATATGATTTTGTTGCTAAAGTTCAGTATAATTTATTTCTATTCACATTTTTTAGGAATGCATTATGTGCAAAGGTGAACGCTGACTTACTACATTAAGTTTAAGTTTCATCAGCACAATCTCCTTTTCCCAAAATCTCACAAAGGATCTCACTTGGTCCACTGTTCCATTCTCATTTCACAGCCATTATGACTTTAACGGCATTACTTATATTGTTTCCGGCTTACTGGCCTAGACCTCCCAAACATTCTTTTGTTGATCAGAACAAAAAAGTAGAGAGATTCTCATAAAATGGGTGTGAGGACACCCTGTTTTCTGATGGATACTAACTAGGGGGGGGGAGGGATGTCCAGGTAATTAGGCATTTTCAGTAATTTACACCACTGAGCTGGCTTTTTTCTATTAACTATTTCCTAGGGGAAAGCTCTCCCCTTTGAGCCTACTGTCTTAGATACTATCTTTCTGAAAACGCTGGGTGATTCCAGTGATGTTATCATCTTTAGGTAACTACAGAGAGTATGTACAACCTGCTTGGGTTGTCAGTAAGGTCAACAAGATCCAACATGGATTATACCAATGACTGGTTTTCCAGACAAATGACCTTCATCACTCCAGGGCCTCACCAGCCTGGAGGGAACACTGCCCTTTTCCTCTGCTCCAAGCTCCACTCAGACACACACTCCTCACCACTGCTACCTGGCCCAAGAAGGGGGGATGCACAGGAGTTGACTCTCCTGATTGTTTCCACTGCAGTACCTAGTCACTGTGTGTTATTCCAACCTCCTGCTTCCAGGTGTTCCACTTCCAGACAAAGAGAATTTGTGTAAATGCTCCCACCTCTAGGAGGGCACATGCCAGAGTGTGGTTGATTTATTCAATTCCTGTTAGTAATCCACCTTCTAAGAATACTGCCATTTGGGGGGGGGGGGGGCACCCATAGCATTCCTTCTCTTACAAGAGCAGAACCATTACATACATCATATAGAGCATATTAACTTCTTCATTTCCTATATATCTATGTCTCCATTTTATCTATACCTATCTTTTAAGCAATCTTCCCAATCATTATGAATAGAACGTGCTCTGACAATGGAAATGTTCTATATCTGCACTACCCAACATAGTAGCCAAGAGCCATATGCAGCTACTGAGCTTTCAAAATACATCTAGTGCTGAGGAATTAAATTTTAAATTTTACTTAATTTCCAATTTAAAAGCACACGTGCCTAGTAGCTACCTACTGAATAGTACAATTCTCTCTTTCTCTACATTTCACCTCAAACCCTCCATTTCAAGCGTCTCTCCCTCCGTTTCATTTCTCCCTCCTCACTTCATCTCCCTCTCCATTTATTCCTCTTTTCATTATATCTCTCTTCATATTTCATATTTATATAATAGATATGTAACACAATATGTATCTTTATTATACAGTTAAATGATAAAGACAGATTATACTAGATTTTATATTTCTTTATATTTTAACATACATTATCTTTTCTACAAGTTCTAGAAGGGAAAAGGTGCAACTCAGTATAACATCTTGGAAAGTCAAGGGAAGAATGCCTAAGCACCTATTCTGCCTTTGTTTTCTCTAGAGAATAGAGTGAAAATCTAATTCAGGCAAGGAAATAATGTGAACACTACACTTTAATTAAATCCAAGTCTCTTAACATAATTAATTACATTCCAGAACACTGGGATAAAAGGTAGAAAACACTTTAGACCAACTGGATTTCTGAGACAATTACTTCCAAGAAATCACAAAGAAGTACCAAAAGGGTGAACACAGGCAAATACTGTACCTAATTTGAAAAGAGGTAGATTCCATAAACAACAGACTAGTAGGCCTGAGGCAGGTAAGTCAGAATCTCAAAAAATGATTGAACATATTGTTTATAAAAGAACTCAGGAATCCAGGTGCAATCACTGAGATGCTAAGACTATAAGTAGCAATATATACACTTCCTTTTTGAGAGAATTATAGATATAAAAATACTGCAGACATCTTACACCCTTTTACAGTATCTGAATAAATAAGACATTTCACTGGTTAAATGATAAGGTAATGATAAATGATAAGCTAGCTAGAAAATCTCCAAGTTTTTTTTTTGTTTGGGGCTGGAACTTCTGAGGTACTGACTATATGCTGGGCAGTTTCAAGTAAATCCCATAATAACCATATAAAGCAGGAACAGTTACTACCCCTTTTGTGCAGACAAGGAAACTGAGGTCAAATGCTTTGCCCAATGTCACTGAGCTGGTAAGTGGTGAAGCCAAAATTTAAACTCAGGCAATCCAATTCCAGTCCCCACTCTTCACCACAAACCTAAACTGCCTCTTGAAGTGTTCACTGATCTAAGACCAAAGTCAACCAAGAAAAACTTCTAACCATAGGCTTATGTTTCTGGACTTATATCTTCAACACATAAGAATATTTTTACTTATAACTTAGAACATATCTTTAAGAAATCTGCAGAAGAAACAAAACCAAGAGAGCCAAAATAAGAAATAACAAAAGTCACATTTAAAAAAAAAACTCTACATGCTAAAATATTGACTCAGATAATAAAGACACATATATTTTAAAAACTAATTATAGAGCCAGCCCTGATGGCTTAGTGGTTAAAGTTCAGCATGCTCTGCTTCAGTGGCCCAGGTTTGGTTCTTGGGTGCAAAACCACACCACTCGTCTGTCAGTAGCTGTGCTGTGGCAACAGATCACATAGAAGAACTAGAAGGACTTATGACTAGAATATACAACTATGCACTGGGGCTCTGGGGGGCGGAAAGAGAGAGACAGGAAGACTGGCAACAGATGGTAGCTCAGGGTGAAACCTTTCCCCACAGGAAAAAGAAAAAGACCCAACTACATGAGAATTTGATGAACAACTCCAAAATTAAGAATGGGTCACATTAAAACAAAAAAGAGGTTTAAAGTAGTCCCAAAATTAGTATGGGCAAAAAAAGATGCCAATGTTACACGGTCAAAATATACACACTCCACACACATAAAACCACCCCTCAGAGCCTAGGAGTAAAAAACAGTTTATACGCAGGAAAAACAAATGCCACAAGTTATTTATGCTATAGTAAAGATTTTATTTACTATAACTTACTTAAATACTCCTTGAAGAATAGAAAATATAAAGACTCACCACACATTTTACTATAATTATTTACTTTGCTTACTGAAATGATCTTAGATCCTTTCTCAGAACCTATTACTTTCATCAAACATATACTTTCAAATATTTACTTGCATAATTCCTAAACACTTGGGTTAGGAAAAGTAATCTAACAGTAGAGAAAGAAAAATGGTTTAAGCATTCATTGCCAGCAATAAAAAAGCAGCTAACCAACCAAGAGACACATACTAAGGTTTATAAGAAGTAGACAACAGCTAATTAAACAATATTTTACATTTACATTAAATAGGGCCAAACATTCCCATACACTTGGCCAAGTTCTGGAGGTATGTTATGGACATTTATACTACTGATTCTCCTATGAGCCACTTTAAGAAAGAATGCAACCAGTGCCTTTTGGGACTCCCAGCAGCACGGAGAGGATCCAGGTAACACAATAACCAAAGCAGTACTAGATGCTGTGGCTGATGTGCTGGTCTAGTAGATGCAAGGTTCCAGTCAGGTCTCCACTGACTCGGCAAACTCACAAAACTGGCACTAACTAATCTCTGACTCTGATCCCCTTTCGACTTGCCCTGGAGGTGTAGAATCTGTGAACTGGCCAAGTAAGAGCTATAAGACATCCCTTTTGCCAACAGAGACCCATAAAAATCTGACTAAACAATCTCCATCCCCAACATTAGACAAGCATGCTGTAAGGAAGAATAAATACAACAAAAACAACAGCAACAATTAAAAACACCCATGGAAAATACTGAAGGAAAATGATAGAAAGGAGGAAAAATGATGAGAAAAGATGAGCAATGAAGTAAAGATTTGGAAGATTCGATATATATAAAATAGGAATTTAAGGAGAAACCACAAAAAATTGAGAAACAAAAATAAAAGGCAACTTAAGTTTTCCAATAAAAGGGCACATCAAACATCAAGCAAAATTAATGAAAGATCAATATCTTATGTATATGCTAATCAAAGTGTTAAATGTGTAGGAGAAAAGAAAAAAAATACAGTAACTAGGCCAAAAGCGAAAAAGGAAAAAAAGTGGGGGCCAGCCCCATGGCTGAGTGGTTAAGTTTGCATGTGCTGCTTCGGCAGCCTAGGGTTTCAGGGTTTCGGATCCTGGGTGTGGACCTAGCACCGCTCGTAAAGCCATGCTGAGGTGGCGTCCCACACACCACAACTAGAAGAACCCACAACTAAAATATACAACTATGTACTGGGCGGCTTTGGGGAGAAGGAAGAAAAATTTTAAAAAAGTAAAATAAAACACTACTAAAAAAAAAAAAGAAAAAAGTGGCCCAAGAATTCTATATTTCATTTGAGCCTAGCTGTAATGGGTGAAGAGAAAGGAAAGCCACCCTTATTATTTCGAATTATGCATTTTCACTATCAACAGTAGGTTGTAGTTTTTATCTTCCATTCAATATTTGTGGTTATCTCCCACATGTTCCTCAATGCATGAATGTACATGTGCACACACATATAAAAGTATATATTCGAACAAATACTTTTGTGAAATTTCTTAAATAAAAAGGTATATAATAAATTTCTAGCAACTGTTCAGAAAATGGAAAAGACTACTCTCAAAACAGTGTGCTTTGTTCACATCAGAAATATTCAAAGAGAAACTAACTAATCTGTTTCATCTTTTGGGAAATGTTCTAGAATCACTTCCAGTACTAGGGGGATCAAATGATCTCCAAACTCTGTCTAGTAACAAGTATCATCAACCTTAAACTATACTATGACATTACAACAAAAGACTAATAATCCAATTAAAAAATGGACGAAAGACTTGAATAGACATTTCTCCAAAGATAAACAAATGGCCAATAAGCACAGGAAAAGATGCTCAACACCACCAATTATTAGGGCAATGCCAATCAAAACCACAAAGGGAGACTGCCCCACACCTATTAGGATGGCTACTATCAACAAAAACAGAAATGATAAGCGTTGGTGAGGATGTGGAGAAACTGGAACTCTGTGCACTGTTGGTGGGAATGTAAAATGGTGTAGCCACTATGGATGGTATAGTATGGTACGGTGATTTCTCAAAAAATTGAAAAGAGAATTATCATAAGGCCCAGCAATCCCACTTCTGGGTATATACCCAAATGATTTGAAAGCAAGGACTCAAAGAGATATTTGCTATGAACCCATGTTCATAACAGCATTATTCACAATAGCCGAAAGGTGGAAGAAACACAAGCATCCATCAACAGATGAATGGGAAAACAAAATGTGGCACACACATATCATGGAATACTATTCAGTCTTAAAAAGGAAGGAAATTCTGGCACATGTAACATAGGTGAACCTAGAGGACATTACGCTAAGTGAAATAAGCCAGTCACAAAAAGACAACTACTGTATAATTCCACTTATATAAGGTATCTAGAGTAATCAAATTCACAGAGACAGAAAGAAGAATGGTGGTTGTCATGGTTGGGGGCGGTGGAGAATGGGGAGTTGTTTAATGAGTTTCAGTATTGCGAGATGAAAAGAGTTTTGGAGATGGGCTGCACAACAATGTGAACAGACTTACTACTAAACTGTACACTTAAAAATGGGTAAGATGGTCAAATTTATGTTATTGTGTTTTACCACGATTTTTTTAATGAAAAAAACTATACTATCACTTTAATTCTCCTAGAATTTCTCCTACGAACCAGTTACTTTTAGAGAATAATGTAATTTAAATGATCTAGTAAAATGCCAAGAACAGAAAAAATCATTATGTAAAATAAGGAATTCTGATACTTACTGTTAACTGTTATTCACACAGATTGGGTCACATGAATTTACATCAATAATATGTAAGAGTCTCACTTCTACCTCCCCTTGTCATCACAAAGGATGCCATTTTGTTTTCTTAAATCATAGCTGAACTGAGCATAAAAATCGTATCACCTTATTGCTTTAGCTTTCTTTTTTCCCCCTACTTCTAAGAATTTACAAGAAAATTACCACAGATAAGCAAAGATTTAGGTAAAAGGTGATTCAAAACAGTATTTTTCAATACCAAGAAACTGGAAAAAACAATTGCTAAACCATATGTAGCTGGTTAAAGAAATACGTCTTTACAAAAATGACAACTATTAAAATAAGAATATTTATAATTATGGTAAAGTGTTTACAATAAATGTGCAAAAAAGACAATGTATAAAATACCATGTACTGTATGACTTCATCTTCCAAATCTTGTCAAAGGTTACTCAAGGGATGATGAAATTTTAGGTGGTATCTGTGTGTACTTATCACTAGTTTCTAAACTGAGGAGCACGTACTACTTTTACAACTAAAAATAAAAAAGAAAACTTTCATTTATTGACCTACCTAAAACCAAAATCATTCTTTCCCCGCCCAAATTAGTCCCCTAGTTTAATACCCTTTCGGTTAATGCCAGAATCATTTGCCCCATGGTTTTCGAAATCTCATTTATCACTCATTCCCCCTCCTCCCCTACCCTCAGATCGAATTAACAAATTATGGTGATTCAACTGTTTCCCCATCTGCATGTTCATTTTCTCACTGCTATCATCAACTATAGTTCAGGCCTTTATGACCCACGACATAAAATTTTCTAATCAAGTCCTATCTAGTCTCCCTATTGCAAATCTTTCACCATTCTAACCCACTCAGCAACTACAATCAGGTTTTCAAACAGTGCCAATGCCACCACTCCTCTCTACCCTTTGGACTGTTATAGCCATCTCCTCAGGCTGACATTCAGTGCCCTTCACAATTTGGCTCCAATCTACTTTTCAATCTCATCTCACTCCTAAGAACTCTAAGCTGGTACAGTAACAACAAATGATAGCAGTGGATATCAGTTATTGAGCACTTACTTTGCCTCAGGCAGGATGCTAAATGCTTTATATGCATAAATCTTTAACCACAATGCCTCTACTGAAGGGTGCTACTATTATCACTTCAGTCCATGAATGAGTGAACAGGCAGAAGGCAATTACAGCTTAAACTCTTCTCTTTCCGTAAAAGAAAGAACACTGGCTTAAGGACTGATTTTATTCATGGCACCGGTTCTCCCAGGAGGTATCACTGCCGACTTACAAACTTAGTACTGAAGCACTGCTGAGGACTGTTCATTTGTTTTTCATGTTTTCTAACACATTGTTCATGTTTTATTCTGAAGGAAAAAAAGGGCAAATTTACAAAATTTTACAATTTTAAAATAGCCATTCATTCCTTTGTTCAAAATGCTCAGCTGCAGTCCTAGAAACTGAGGTCTGTGAACACACAAACCACTTTTTTTTTTTTTTAACTATTGGACTATACTAATATGACTTAAAAATTAGTTAACCTATTGTGCTGGATACAATTTTCTTCAAAAGTCTCAAGTATCTTTAATCATTTTTATTTATTAAAGTATCATTCTTTTCTGATTTAATCACAAGATAAATCACCAGTTTAAAATATTATAGACTTCTTGCAAATTACATTTGTATTCCATACATGCATTCATCATTTAGTGGCCTACTAGCATTTATTTGCTCAACAGAAACACCCGTGTGTGTACCAGGAGAAAGGTTTTGCTCCAAGTATATTGAGGATATGGCAATAAACATGAAAACAAAACAAAGTTCTTCCTCTCATGGAGTTCATGTTCTAGAGGCAGGTACAGAGGATAACCAACTATACAAAGTTTTAAATTTTCAAATAGTGATAAGTACCATGAAGGAAAAACAAAAAACAAAATGACAATGTAACACAGTGGGAGGGAGGGGACAGGAGGAAGGGGGGCAGGACAAAGGGTCAGTGGAACCAAATGAATGGAAAAGAGGTGACACAGCAACATAAACCTGAATGAAAAAAGGAACCGAGAAAAGCTCAGGAAAGAGCATCCCAGCCACTCTGTCAGCAATTAGCAAAACAAAAACCCTGATGTGAGAACATGCTTCACTGCTTTAAGAACAAAATGCATGCCTGTGAGATGGTACAAGATGAGGTTAAATGGAGACTCATGACTAGTGAGCTCAAAGCCATATATGGAGTTTAAAATAAGATCCAAAAGTGTACAGGGAAGCACTGGAGAATCTTTTTTTTTTTAAACAAAGTATGATGACACCTGATTTCTTCTTAAAAGATCAATCTGGCTGCAGTGATGTAGGGGGTTAAGAGAGGGAAAAGGAAGATCAGTTGTTAACAATCCAGGCCATGAATGACATCCACTTAGATAAGCGTGATTTGGCAGGAGTTATGAAACATATATATTATAGTTCTATTTATTTAGACACAAAAGGCCTTTCATTTATATGACAAATTGAACTCACGTTTATCTCCACTCTCTCCCAAAAAGCCACTAAAATAATAAAGCAATTTATAAAGGCATAAACCCACGAAAATGGAGATGAGGCAACCACAGTACACAGATGTCAGGAAACTTTTGGAAGATGGAAAAAACTGAAACAAGGGATAATGATCAAAAGTAATGCAATTCATCTGAGGAAGTCTGGACAGGCTCAGGACTTTGAGATAACCAAGCTCCTTAAAATGTAATGCTGAGTCTTAAGGCTGACAATAAGGATCAATTAAAAATCTTTACATCAATCTCTTAAAACACTTATCCCACAGAGCCAAAAGATGAGGGATAAGAAACCAAGCCAAATATCTGCATTTGGAGATCCAAATCACACAGATTAGAGGTAAGGCACTGTTCTGAAAACAGACGCCCTATGTTATCTACCCAGCAAATGTGATGCATTTTCTCTGGAGAGAATGGCTGAGAAGACATATAGATAATATTCAGGAATCATCAAAGACAATGATTTAGTACAATCTTACTGAAAGTCAGATTGGTAACATGTATCAAGTCTTTAACATGAATCAGCAATTTCATCTTTAGGAATTTATCACAAGAGATGATATATGTGAGTAAAAGAGTTAACTAGAGATGTCACTGCAATACTGTTTATAAGAGCAAAGCAACGGAAACAAATAGTCATAAGAACATACAGTAGTTAAATTATGATACATCCATACATTAAAAAGGAAAATAGTGACATGATAAAACACACATAATATATTACATGAAAAGGACAATATACAAAATAATACACGGAGCCAGTACATAGGCCTAGCCTTTTGCTTATGTCGCTTTTTTGCTACAATGAAAATAGATTACTTGCATAATCAATCAAAATAATTAAAAGATTTACATGGTTCTTGGAAAATGGCTAAATTAACCATAAAAAATTTTAGACTTAATAATATTTAGATCTCAAAAAATAATGTTAGAAACCATTAAGAAACTAGTAACATTTGCTTCTTTTAAAAATCCACATAGCTCCATCTTATCAAATTACCTCTAAATTTAAACAATATGGTTTCAATGGAAAACAGAGCAAAATGTAAAGAAATAACTGAATCACAGATGAAAGATTCCATAGTCAGTTCTATATACTTCTTACAACTATGCCCTTGAATAATATTTATAATTTGATGATAATCATCAAAAAGCTACATGCAGATAACACCTTCAGCAACAGATTTTTAAATCTGCATTTTCAGTGCTATATATTTAAAACATTATTTCCTACATTAATAGAGTGTGACACAGGAATTTCATTAAATGTCTTAGGCAAAACAAATTTATCTTAAGCATTTAAAAAAACGGAAATTAAACTTTTTGGAAAACAAAAAGTTTTATAAAAGTAAGCTCTCCTGAAAAACCTGGAAAATACTGT
This sequence comes from Equus asinus, assembly GCF_041296235.1. Classification (NCBI taxonomy): domain Eukaryota; kingdom Metazoa; phylum Chordata; class Mammalia; order Perissodactyla; family Equidae; genus Equus; species Equus asinus. Next base: position 37,881,589 of record NC_091796.1, on the reverse strand, counting down.
CTAGCAGATAAAGGACAGACAACAAAAGCAAACAGTATGTCCAAACACAGGGAAAAGGCCAAGTAAATTAAGAAATGTCTACTTAGCAAAATGTTGTCATTTAAAATATTACATATGAAGGCAAATGTGTATAAATAATAATTGAGAAGTAAAAAATTTATACACGGTAATCATGATTAGTTAAAATTACAGACATGAACAACACCAAAAAGTAACACAAACAAAAACCTAATGTATAATTAACAGTGGGTAAAACAAATGGGCCAGTGGAATAAATAATTGCATTCCCACTAATTATTAATCAATAAATGAGATGGGGACATTTCCTATCACTTTCAAACAATTAGTGAGATGCCTACATCATACATACCACGAACAAAAAGTTCTAATGAATAAAATTATTGGGGAAAAAAAGCCTACAGAAAAATAGCATAGTACTTTTATAGTTAGGAATTGAGAAGGCCATCTTAACTATGTCCAGAAAGCCCAGAATCTAAAAAGGCAAAGACAAATATTAATACACAAACAAAACCAAATAGAAAAGCAGTCAACTACATAGGGAATTCGCAGCAGAAATAAAAAGTCTAATAAATATTTTTTGAAGGTGACCAATCTGAGTGGAAAAAAGAATAATTTTTAGCCTATTAGATATGCAAAAACTTAAAGATCACTGACATTCAATGTGGGCAATGCTGCATAGGAAAAGATGCACTCACACTGCAAGGTGCTTAAAAACACAGGGCTTGAGTACACTATCAACACTTAAACATACATTTCCTTTGACCCCGCTATTCTATTTCACTTCTAAGAACCAATCCTGCAGATGTACTTGCACAACTATACAAACCTGGACCACCAGGATGTTTTCTGTAGTACTACTTATAATGCACAAAACTAATAAAAGTAACTCAATGGATGCAATCTGACATCATGAGAAGACAGACAGACTTAAATAAATATTCATACAATGAATAATATGTCCTCATTTTTTAAATAAAGTAAACCTAAATAGACTGACGTAAAAAAAGTAAACCTAAATAGACTGACGTAAGTCTGCAAAAGATAAACACTTTCCTCTCTGACAGCTTTCCTATCCTGACTTCTAGAACTTGGAACTATGATTTGATTTCTCCCTTTAAGAGCCCTCAAATTGTGATTTTCAATTTTCCATGGAAATCTATTCCATAGACTAGAAAATCAATTTTCTATGGAAGTCTAGCAATTTAAAATAGATGAATTTACTACAAGATAAACGGATTTTATAAAAGCATGTTTCCCTATACCAACTGTACCATGAAAAAGAAGTATTCAAAATAGAGCAACAAAGGTAAGACATAATCTCATTGAATATGGAACAATTTCTGATCTCTATTTTGCCCTCTCTCCAAAAATATAAAAATCAAAATGTCATTTTAATTCCCCTATCCATAAATGCCCTCCAAGATAATAAGCTGGGTGAACAATAGTTTATGCAATAATTTCGACTTCTGAATAAATGATTCCTACAGCAATCTATAAAATATTTTACAAATATAAATTAGACATTGTCTGTTTTAAGTTATCTGTTTAATAACCAGCTAGTCACAAGTTTAAAAAATGATGATTCATAATTTCCGAAGTTTTTTTAAACCTTCATGTTTTCATTTATCACAAATGCTTTAATAGCGGCCTCTTTAAGAAATATGAAATAGCCAATTCCTGAACTGATACTTTAACTTCAAGTCCCATTTTCAACAACAACAAAGAGCAATTAATGACACCTTACTACATGGCAATCACAGTTCATGTTCAAAGGTGCACAGTAACTGAAAACTATTTGATGATATCACAGCTGATATGGTAAGTAAAAATCTTGACATCTCGGCCTCAACTTCAAAGTCATGCCACCTACTTGGTACAAAAAAAAATGTCTAAATATCTCAAAGCATTTTCATATCTTCTGACAAAGGAATCGCTTAATTATAAATGATAATTTACAAAGAGTTCTGTGGAATAACTTCCTGGTTTATTAGAAATCTTAAGTATTTCTTTATATGTAAAAAACATTTAACATAATTTAAGTGGTTTCTTCCTATGATAAAATCTAGTCATGCTAAAACAATGAAGAAAGTTCCTAGAACACTTTACTTCAAAACAGTGACTGTGAGGAGGGGGTAAGCAGAAAGAGTTGGAGAGAGAGTGCTTTAGCTTTTGCTGTCACCTTACATTGCCTTAAGTAAAACTTGGAAGCAAATTACGCACTTTCGGTGGCAGATTCCCTGGGTTCTAAACAATTTACTACCTCTTTGTGACCCTGGGCGAGTTACTTAATCTGCCTGTGCCTCAGTTTCCTTATGTGTAAAATGCGGATAATAATATTTCCTGCCATACAGGATTCAATGAGCTGATGTATGTGAAGTGCTCAGAACAGTACCTAACACATCGTAAATATTATTATTGTCAGTCTCACCACCTGTAACTATCAACTATGAAATCTGGCTGGAAAGCACTGGGAAAAGAGGGGGTTGGGAGTAGTATCTGATTTTTTTTCTACACTTACATTTCAAACACAAAACTCTATTTTTGTAATCAGTGATAACCAACTTAAGTGAGAAAGCAGTATAAAGTAGAATAACAAAGTTCCGGTCTTCTTTACAATTTTCAAAAACATGAGACAATACAGGCTTTGGAGTTTGATATTTATTTTTAGCAGGAAGAATATGCTAATGATGATGACATCGTTAGAAGATACGCCCATGTCCAACACCTGCAACAGAAGCTCAATAGAAGTTAAAGAAACCATACCAAAAACTAAAGACAAAAATCGTATGACATTACTTACCCTTAATTCCACTAACAATGAAATAAGTAACAACATGTTTAAGGTTGAAGTTTCATCACAAGATCAAGAACTGGCAAGTTAACTATCAAATGATAGGTATCCTTTAAAAAAAGTCTATCTTTTCCTTTCTATGTAGAATTGGGCAACTTCTCTAAAGGTAGAGGCTGGTGCCAACAAACTACACTCTGAGAGTGTATATGTGAGCAGAGGAGGAGCAAACTGAAAAGAGGTAATGCTAAATTAAGAGCTGAGAATTTGGGGTGGGAGAGCCCTGCTGCTGATCCTTAATCAAGTGATTGTTCTCAGAGGTAGAAACAGCAATCACCTTTGGCACAATGAGAGACTGCTGAAACAAGAACTAAACACTAATAAATAAAAGTAAATAAAGACAGGCAGTATTATAACATACCTAAAAATTTACAGAGAACTGTCTCTAAATACAGTCATGCGCTGCAGAGTGATGTTTCGGTAAACAACAGACCACATATACCACGGAGGTCCCCTAAGATTGGTACCATATAGCCTAGATGTGTAGGAGGCTATACCACCTAGGTTTTTGTAAGTACACTCTGTGATGTTTGCATAATAATGAAATGGCCTAAAGATGCATTTCTCAGATCATATTCCTGTCATTAAGCGACGCATGACTGCAAATAGATCCAGACAAATTAGAAATTCTCCTACATATTATTAGAATAAGAAACTCCTATAGAAGTAAACAATTTAAACAAGAACTAGTCAAGTGAAAGATTCTATTAAATAAAATCAAATCTGGCCCATCCATCCCTGACAATGGCTACTCTGCTCAAAGAAAATATGGGAGTGTTTCTTTTTTTTATCCCTGCACCTCCAGACTTCTCATCAACAGTATTGATCATCGCTCAATTTAAAGGAACAATGACTTTCTCCCTAAGGGTGTATGAGCCAAGAGTGGGGTGGGACTATGTCAAGCATCACAATCAGGGATGGAATGGGGAGTAACTTGAAACTACCTTCCAAAGCAAAACTGATGAACTGTTCAAGGACAGGTAGACTAGCATACTCAAACAAATTCTATGCCCAAAGAAGTCCTTTTATTTTTCAATTGTACACGCAAAAGACTGCGTGTACTCAGAACAGGAATTAAATAAATACAACCATAATTTAGTGTAGTTGACACCAGATTTTATACCAACTGCTATTTTCCTATTATTTTTGTTCTTGAAGATAAGAGTTTTTACTCATGAGATGAATCACTACTACTGGAATTTCACATGAATAATTTTAAAATGCAACCAATTCTGCTAATTCCAAATTTCTAAATTTACTTACGCAGGTTAATTTGGGTCAAGTAGAAAGAAACCAGTTAATGCAAGGAGTAGCTTACCTGGGCCACTGTCTAAAAAGGTCTATGTCAAAAAAATGCAAAATGTGCAGGAACATTAAAATATTTTAAAATCCCTACTGAAAAAGTAAATAAACACTAAGAAAGGAAAAGGTTACGCACTTCCAATTTATGCTCTTTCTCTGCAAGGGCTTCCTTTTGACAACGAAGAAAATCTGCTAACATTCGAGTGAGTTGCTTCCTATCATCTATTTCAGCCGCCAATCTGCCATTGTAATCTGCCAGCAACATACATGCATCCTCTACCATTTTAGAAAGCCTTTCTCCAGATTCTTTATCTAAGAAAAGCACAGAATAATAAAATTATTACACAACAAAAACAATACCATATGCCGTTCCCTCACTCTGACTCCCAAAACAGTTCCAGACCACATTTTCTTTTCTCACCTGTTATTTTATCTAGTAGGGATACTTCTTGAACTTCAACAGGCAAAGAAGCTATCCTCTGATGAACTGCTGCATCACCTGAAGCTGCATTTTCTAGATCTTGTAATGCTCTAACGAGATCTAGAGTCTAAAAAGTTACACAACTTTAGAATCAAAATAAACGAAGCTTAAACAAATACAAAAGACTTGAAATTTATTTCATATTCCTTAATACTTACGGGTTATTTCCTAGTTCAAAGTTTCAAATATAAACTGCTTTCAAAGACAGTCCATTTCGTATATATATTAAGAAAAAGAAGCTACACTTTGTTAGGTACTGGAAACATATAAATTGGAAACATATAAATGAGACATGGCCCCTGGCCTTGAGGAGCTCATATTCCAGCAGTGGAGACAGATAGCGTAAAACTAATTCTCTGACTATTAAAATGATGAGATTACTTTATATGCCATATATATACAGTAGGAAAAGGGAAGGCAGGCTGTAATTTTAACCTGGAGGATACAAGTTTTAGGTATGATATATTCATTATATTATTATACATGAGAAGAATTTTCAATACTAAATTAGACATTGGGGGAAGGAGGATACACATCATCTTCTACCACAACATAGAAGAGTCTCCCAGATTCCATTTCTAATTGATGTAATTAAAGCACAAGAGAAATGTAGTTTTGGAATACGTTCAAATATGGTGTCTTCAACGATTCTATGGTTTGTTAATAAGATCATTAAAATATTACAAAGTTCCACATATTTGAGGACTAATATTTATATAATGCTTACATATAAAAATTATTTTATCATTAGGATATTTTAATTGCACCCTTTTCTTACCAGCTATAATTAAGAGGGAAGGGTAAGTCTTTGCCTTTGAAATTGGGGATTTCACAATTCATGTCTATAAAGTTATTCCAAAACAAAATGAGTAAACTTTCTTTTTACTAGCCTCCATCCCCTCCTACCTCCTTTTTTTCTTTTTTTGATCTCTAAGACTTGATCTTAGAACACTAGGAAATTACACACACAAATTATCAATTCTGTGTACATATTAAGATGATACTGATAGTCAGTTACCGATTTTTCTTTAAGCTATTCCCTTATAAAAAATGCTATCACTAGAGTCTACAACATAGCAAATGATTGAACATGACAAGAATGAACGGAATCTAATAAGAAATATACTATCCCAAGTGTGCTTTTAAATCCGTTACTATGTGTTTAAAATCTCAATATTTAAAAAAATAATTTCATTGTAAGATGTAGCCCCTCCACAATGAAAGTGAGCTTAAAAGCAATGACAATTACCAGGAAGCTTATTTCTCATGGTGCCCCAATTAACTTATATATTATTATTTTTAATCAGTCTTAAAAATTTCTAAAATTTTCTAGAGTTCTTAGAAGAAACCTGGCTTGATGGTCTTGACAATGCATGAATGCTTTAACTACAACCTACTTTCACCAAACCTTTGCATCCCTACCAAGTTCATTCTAAGTTCCCAATGCTGGGTCAAGGATCAAATAAGAATGCAAAGTTGTCTGAAACAACACTAACAGAGGAGAATAAAATGAGTTCAAAATGAATCCTACAAAGAGAAAATTTAGTCATTCTTATAAAGAATGACATAAATAAAATGGTCACTACAAAACTAAACCATGGAGAATTCAGCAGTACAACTAATCCAAAATGGTCATTATAAAATGAAAAGCAATAGCACTTTATACAAGTACTAGAGAAGTCAGACAGTTACTCAAAGATACTCCTAAGTACAACTGAGGTTACTTTTTCATCAGGGAGAATAGGAGTGGGTCAGACCCTGTATCTAGAACTCAGATAAACTACTATTCATGGAATCATAATGGGGCTCTTGGCACAAAGTGCTTCTCTGTTGTGAATTATTACCAAACTGGAAAGAGATACAAACCTAGAGTTCCTCCAAATCTTATGTTCTTATTACTTTTCTATTCAAGCTCTTGTCCATAGTGACCACGTAGGCTTCAGCATTCCTGTCACTGAGCCAAGAGATAGCTTGGTTCAGATCCTAGCTGACCTCCTTGGTCGGATTCTTTCTGTCTCCTTAGTACTAACACCGATATAGATCCACAGTTCTAGGCAGTAATCAGTTGTATCTTTCTTTCAAACTCCTTTCATGGGGGAAAGAACTCCATCCAGGCCCTGGTTCCATGCAGTGAGTTCGGGTCCAGTCCTCCAACTCCCAGAGAGCACTGTGAGCTTGTTACCCCATAACATACTAATTTCCGGCAACCTGTGTCTGCTTCCAGACCAAAGCTCAGTAGGAACCACTCCCTGGCTCATATATTGAGTTGTGTTTCTGTATCATTTCTAGCCCACGAAGATATTTACCTTGTTTTAAGGGTATGGCTATGTCTTCATTTTCTCCTTTTAAATTTTATCTGTCCCTCCTATATGTTTGAAACATAGAAGGAGGAAGCTTTAAGACTCAATGCCACATAATTAAAAATTAAAAATGTCTTTCTGGAATTATCTGATGGCTAAGGAATGCTATACTTACTGTACCAACCTGAGAGGACAAAGGGTACTAAGATAATGATTCTAATTCAAGTTATTTTACCATGGAACTACATGGTTCTATATAGTTACTAAAACCATATGAATACATACTTGTTGCTCTAACACTCATTTTTACATGTTTAAAAGCAAAAAGACTAAAAAGGGCAGTGTTTATCTCTAGGACTGGAATTTTTAGTGTACTTAAATCATAGAACAAAATAGCCTTAACACACAGTGTCTTATTTATTTAAAAGGAAATTGTTTAAATGGTGGATATGTCACCAGACCTAATTATACTTAGCAATCAGAAATACTCTTTCTATGCAAAATACAACTGCCTAATATACAATACACAACATACTGCATTAAACATAAACAATTTGTTGATCAGAAAATAAGAGATATTCACAGTTTCTTTCTTGTAAGAATTATAATAAAAATCAATTTATAGAAATAAAACATTGAAATTAATAAATCTTGGTGGCCACATGAAGTAATAGTAACGTAACTCCCCTAAGAGAAAAACTACCTGTGGTGGTTCACTTGGAGATCCCAGAGAGGAACAGTTTTCATTTTCATCCACCTTTATCTGTTCATAAGTTCGCTTCCTAGGCTTCTTATCACCATCTGAATTGAAGTAACATTTAAGTTTTAATGAAAGAATACATTTTAACGAAGAGATCATGATAAAAGATTATCATAAAAGATTGTACTTACACAGAGCTTGCTTAAGTTGTTCTAATACATCATTTTCATAAACAGATCTTTCTTCCCAAATAGATAACACTCTTCCAAGGTGCTTCTTACAACTTTCATCAGTTTCACTAAAGAAAAAATAAAAATATTAACAGTAAAACTGCATAGTGCTACGGAAAAGGTAATGATGATTTTAAATACAATTAGTCACTCATTCCCTGAAAAAAGTTACTGAGTACCACTATGTGACCAGTAGTAGTTCAGGGTTGAAGTGATCAAGACAGACATAATCCCCCGCTTCCCTTAAAGAGCTTATAGACATATTATTAAACAAATAATTACAAAAAATGTAAAAGTGTTAGTACCAGCTAATAGGAGTTTACAAAGATGCCCCTAACCTAATGGGGGCTGAACATGAAGCTAGGAAGATTTCTAATAGGTGATTTTTTAAATTTATTTAACAAACATTTATTGATCAATCCACTATCTTTGACACTGAAGATACAAATGGAGCTTTATGGCAGCTGTTATCTATAAGTGCCACAAAAGAGAACAAGGTGTTAAAGATACGTGTAACAGATTTCGCTCAGTTCCAGAAAGATCAGGAAGGGTATGTGAGGAAGTGATATTTAATCTGAGATCTGAAGATTGTGGATATACAGGACATTGGGAAACAGACTACTCTCAGCCACTTCCTACCACCTATATCACTATCACTGTAGACTAAGCCGCTATTATCTCTTGCCTGGATTTTTGTTAAGAGTCTTCTCATTGGTATCCCAGGTTCTACTCTTTCACTCTCTTCTCTACTAACGTAAATCAGATCATATTGCTCTCAATCCTCTTAGAGCTACCAATCATACCAAGAATAAAACCACAATTCTTATCCTGGGCCACAAGGTGGACATGTTCTTCTTCCTGGCTCCGTCTCAGTCCACATTCCCTAAATACATTCTCCCTACCTAGAATCCTTTCCTTCTAGAGTCAAATGGCTCATCCTTTCCTTTAGTCTCTGTTCAAATGCTATCTCCCCCAAAGAGTCATTCTTTACTTCGTGATATAACTGAGCAGCCAGCCCTAATGGTCTAGTGGTTAAGATTGGTGCATTTGGGGATGGCCCGGGGTTTGCCGGTTCGGATCCCAGGTACGGACATGGCACCACTTGGTAAGCCATGCTGTGGCGGGCACCCCACATATAAAGTAGAGGAAGATGGGCACGGATGTTATCTCAGGGCCAGCCTTCCTCAGCAAAAAGAGGAGAATTGGCAGCATGAGGAGAAGGAGGATGTTAGCTCAGGGCTAATCTTCCTTAAAAAAAAAAAAAAAAAAAGATTGGTGCATTAGCCACCATGGCCTGGATATTCGTTCCTGGTCAGAGAACCACATCACCTGTGTCCATCGGTTGTTACACTGTGGCAGCTGTGTATTGCTGTGATGCTGAAAGCTTTGCCACTGGTATTTCAAATACCAGTAGGGTCACCCGTGGTGGACAAGTTACAGCAGAGCTTCCAGGCTAGACCAGACTAGGAAGAAAGACCTGGCCACCCACGTGCAAAAAAAACTGGCCATGAAAACCCTATGAATAGCAGCAAAGCATTGTCTGATAAAGCATGAAAGGTGAAAGGACGGCACAAAAAGACCAGGCAGAGTTCTGCTGTGGTATACACAGGGTCACTAGGAGGTGGAATAGACTCGTGGGTACTAACAACAATAAATGACCACCGCCACACTCTCTCGTTCCTTCCCTGCTTCATGTTTCTTAATAGTACTTATCTTTTGACATTATAATATATATTCACTTATCTATCTAGTTATTAACTTTGTCATTCACTGAAATGTAAATTTCACTAGAAATTTTGTTCACTACTGTATCCTCCGGGTCTAGCACAGAGTAGGCAGTCAATAAATATTTTAATAAATTCTAGGGAGACATAACATACATAAAATCTTAGGCAGAAAGAACTAAAAGAGGTTGACTTAGCTTAAACTGTAGACTACAGGGTGTATGTATGGAAGAAATGTGACACAGGAATGGGATGAGGGAGACAGGGCCATGCAGACAGGAACATCTTAAGTCTTCCTCCGGACTTTAGACTTGATCTCTAGGACAAATGAGAACCACTCAAAGGCAAGGGAGAGTGTTATGATCAGCTCTGCAACTCTGACTAGAGTTTCCTAAATGGAGTAAACAATACCGGAGGCTACTTCTGCAATTATATAGAAATGACATTGTGGTAACTGGAATGGAAACAAATTTAAAGAACTGAAGGAACTATAAGTATTATATGGAATAAGGGGAGTGAAGAAGAAAGAAGAGTGGTATATATTATAAATCTCAATATTACAGAGAGTTAAAGATGACACATAATTTCTTGTGTGGGCATCTGGATAGATGAAGTTGCCATTCACGAAGAGAGTGAAGCCTAGAGGAGCAAGCTTGACAGGGAGCAAGGACATAAGGAGTTCGATATCAGACAGTGAGTCTGAGATGTTTGGAGGCATACAACTAGAAATTCGATTAAGTAAAACAAAGAAAAAAAAAATCCAGACTGCAGTGAGTTATTAGGGTGTGGATAACAAGAAAATACATGCAGCATATAAAATTGCCCAGAGGGCAAGTGAAGAATGTAACTCCAGAAGGGGCTCTAGGACTGAACTCTAAGAAACACTAACGTCTGAAAAGTTGGTTGAAGACAGTACCTAAACTGAAGGATAAATAATATTTATTTAAGAAAACAACATTCAGCAGTATTTCATACTCTTATAATTTTTAAAAAATGCACCCAGTGTGACTAAAATTGCAGGGCATTTGATGAGTATATTTTCATCCTTAAATCATTCAACACAGATCATCATTCACCACTGAATTCTATAATTTAGACTAATTTAACAGTCTACCCCAATAATGCTTACCAAGTAATCTAACAAATATTTGCAGAAAATGTTTGGAAATAAGCATTTAAAAAGGGCATAAGCCAAAGACTTCTACTCTCAGAATTTTTCCGTAGCAAAATTTTTCAACGAGTTTATGATTATTTTAAATATTCTCTATTTCCAAAGCATTTTAAAATGTTATGACATACACCCACACACTAGAAACCCTTAAAATCATTATAAGCAACATGAGGGGAAAGGGTACTAAGTTTATCCAGAAATATTAGTTGGAACACTGATAGCTTTATAAACACACGAATTTTCAATACAACACCTTCATTCATTCTTAATGAAGTTCACTTCAATATGGCAGTTGCTTTTGGTCTCTTAAAGGAAAGCTGTAATTCAAGTACTCCAAATGCCCACCTTAGCAACAGTTCAAAAAAAATTTTCCTTCACAGAAAGTATTTAACACATTTACAAATGCCATTGACAGGTAATTTCAAATGAAAACTTCAAAGAAATACATTCCCTGTTTTTTATTTTAATGGCTTCTGGAAAATTTTAGCAAAAGGACATATGATACATTTAAAACAGATTACCTAGTATCCAGAACAATTATCATACCTTGAAACATGCTTAAAAGCCTCCACTATAACTGGTGCAAAATCTTTTGTAAACTCCGGCCCCTTCCTTTTGCTGTTCTGAATGACATCATTGGCTAGGTAGAGAAAAGTAAGCTTCCTGTTTGGTTTGGCTGAAAAATAAAAAAATTTAAAAATCTACTTAAAATATCCTCACTTAACTTGAAATAACTTTCTCAATTCCTGAATTAAGCAGTTGAAAACTACGACAAACCTACTAACCTTTATGTACCATGTTCAACCCTAGTTTGTCATTGTACTACCAAACTTATCAAGTCACTATTCTGTAAGTCACCAAGATAACTACTCTCTGCTTTCTGAAGATCAATCATGTGAGGAAAAAAGAGAACTCAAGAGGCAGAGGTAGTCAATGAAACATCTTTTTATTTCCTTGGAGTTTTACTAAGTCACCCAAACTACTTATCCTTGACTGCTAGTCTTATCACTATTCCCAAACTAATAGTTTTATACACTGAAATCCTCATGCCTGTATAAAATTGCATCTCTGTGACTCCATCCTTGCTAAATTTTATTAAAACTATTACACAGTATATGAAATGTAGACATTTAAAATAAAATGGCGATTGGTCATGTTATTAAGATGGTACCCTAAATCTTGAATTTATGATTGTTAATACCCATGCTGATTTAAAAATCAATTATTAAGTTATTGTGAAACAAAAGAGTACAAAATGTAAAACAGGCTGAAAGAGACATCATTTCAATCAACTACATATTTTTTTGCTTATGAAATAAGTATTTGCCAAGCTAATACAATAAACGTTAGGGAGATGGGTGAAGTTTAGACTCTGTTTCCCCCTTTGGATTACATGGCCTTAAATAACTGAATTCATCTTGACAAAAATATGACCCTACTCACTACATTCCGTGGGCGTAGTCATCCTTCTAAAATCTTGTTGAACAAGATGTCAACCACTGTGGGCCAGAATACATTTTTATTGGTTACAATGTTAAGTGGCATATTACTATTGAATATGACTCAAACAAGATTCATATACAAAAGGAATATTTACTTGAATATAACCTTTTATACTGACTTTCCTTAATATAATTTTACTAGAATTAAACCTGAAACATTCAAAGTTGTACAATTATACTCAGAAGCATCATACTTTGTGGCATGCACATTACAATGGTGTAGGGACTTACATGCAGGACTGATAATCCACTGCACTGCTCGTGTGGGCCAGTTACTGGATTTAAGACAAAAACTTGGGCAGGCTTCATTTGGTACTGTAGATTTGAGCATTCAATTTAAAATTTAAGCGTTCAACATATTAAAAACCACTTCTGAGTTCACATCTTTCTTGAGGGGGAAACTAGCGGCCCAATCTTCTCACAAAAAACGGTAAAATATTGAGTCACAACCGATCAGACTTTACAAACCTGTGCCGTACATTGCATAACTTCGTCTGCCTGTCTAAAGTTGTGGCTCATCACTTTTCATGCTTTTGAAAGTCACTGGCACAGAATAAAGATAAGGAAGAGGCGGCAATAGCAAACAACTTCTGATTCTTCTGGCTCGTCTCATTAGATAAACCACAGTACAACTGGTTAAGATACCAGGACCCTTTCCCATGAAGATGATAACAATGGCAACTTTCCCAATATTCAACCCTGTCCCTTTTTTACCTACTCCTGCCCAAAGAAAAGGCTGGTATTATTTAATTCAAGTATTTGCCTTCTCAGCATCAAAGTGAGTTTAAAAACTCAAATTTTTATTACTACCTAATTGGGAGAGTGCCTGCAGTACTTTTGAGTGAGCACCTGATCTAATGGGCTCTTTTTCCTAAACAACAGTAACAATTATCAACTTTTACTATGTGTTACACAATACTCTAAGCACTTAACATATATTACCTAATTTAATCAAAAAATGTAAGGTACCATTATTTATCTGAAGTTAGCAGTTGAATAAATAGACATCAAAAAGGTTATGTGCCCACACTGAAATAACCAGCAAGCTATCAGCCAGGATTTGAATCCAAAAAGTCCAATTCCAAAGCACTCCCTCTTATCAACTAGACTATGCCTCCTGTAATAAACAAAAGAGGATGTTACCTTTTGAGAATATTAAGTAGCAACTCAATCAAAATATTTTAGAATGTTAGCAGCATTATTCACAACAGCCAAAAGGTAGAAGCAACCAAGAGTCCACTGACAGATGAATGGATAAACGAAATGTAGTATATACATACAAAAGGAATATTATTCAGCCTTAAAAAGAAAGGACATTTTGGGGCTAGGCCAGTTGAATAGTGGTTAAGTTTGCGTGCTCCACTTCAGTGGCCCAGGGTTTGCAGGTTCTGATCCCAGGTGCAGACCTACATACCGTTCATTAAGTTATGCTGTGGTGGCATCCCACATACAAAGTGGAAGAAGACTGGCACAAATGTTAGCTCAGCAACAATCTTCTTCAAGCAAAAGGAGGAAGACTGGCAACAGATGTTAGCTCAGAGCCAATCTTCCTTACCAAAAAAAAGAGGACATTCTTACACATCCTACAAAATGGATAAACCCAAAGGACATTATACTAAGTGAAACAAGTCAGTCACAAAAAGACAAATACTGTTTGACTCCACTTATATAAGGTGCCTAGAACAGTCAAATTCATAGAGACAGAAAGTAGAATGGAAGTTGCCAGGGGCTGGGGAGAGGGAGATATGGAAAGTTACTGCTTAATGGGTAAAGAGTTCTAGTTTTGTACGATGAAAAGAGTTCTGGAGATGGATGGTTGTACAAAAGTGTGAATGATATCACTAAACTGTACACTTAAAAATTGTTAAAATGGTAAATTTTATGTTATGCGAATATTTTACCACAAAAATGAAAAAGTATATATTTTACAATGTTTTTTAAATTCATGGGCTATTAATCTCTTATAAATAACTCAGAATGGTTTCTACAATGTACACTAAAGAAAAATTTACAAGATTTCAAAATACATTTCCCAATATATTCCAAAGGACAAACTCTGTACCAGAAGCATGGATTTGGTATGGGATGCAAATACCGGGACATTATTTTCATTTTTTTCCCTTGTAAAACCTAGGCTAAAATATGAGAAATACCTAGAAATTTCCATAATTTATACCCCTTTCTAAATTTTCTGAGAAAAAAAAATTTACTTCCATTTAAAACTATGTATACATTTACGTAGGGCAAGTTAATAAACTAATGGAACTAATCACAACAAGAAATTGCAGAAGAAAATCACAAAAATGATTTTCAAATGAATTGATAATTTGTAAATTAACAGAGCCATAAATTGTTATTAAACCATACAAAGTTAACAGAAAGGGCAAAGAAGTCATTTCATAATTCTTTAAAGAAAAAAACCATTGGCAACAGAATATAAGGCGAAATCATGGGTCTGACCTAGTCATTTCCTATGTTTCTATCGTTCACAGTGTTCGTTATAAAGACACCCATTTTCCAAATCTTCCATTCCGTCAATTAGCACTGACTTAATGTCTGCTGTGAGCCAGGGACCACGCTGGGCACACGTCAAAAATAACCTTTCCTGTTCACGAGGAGTCTGCAAGCTCCATACAAACTGGCACGTGATAGGTCACATCACTGAAAAGGTTAGCTCTCTTTTTTTCTTTATTCCTTCTCTCCTTTAATGCATCACACCAACACTGGAAGCAATCATAAATATAATATTATATCACAGTGTGTCTGCATGTGTGTATACTGCTATATTTGTACTAATAAAGTAGAAACCAAACAAGAAACAGTCAATATTTATACTGCAAGGAATCATTGTCTTATATCTTGCCACTCTGAATTAAACTCCGGTGGGTACTAACTATAGCCCCTTGTCCTGGGGCCTTAAATAAACAGGTACATCAAAACACACAAATAACAATAAAAACAAAATTTGACTAACATATGAGAACATAATATTATCTAAAAAGCTGACCATATCCCCCAAAAAGGCAATACAAATTCAGTTCATCACACAAGTAAGAAACAGTTACATAATTATTCACAAACAACTCAAATAAAAGAAAGATCAGTTACAAGGCTTCAAAAAAGAAGAGTCCGGGCTATTAGATAAACAATATGAAACGAACTTAGCCACTCAAAAGATTACAGAAATGTCCTCCAATATCACTAATTCATGATCAGTTCATATCTAGTTTTACTTATTCATAATCAGAAAGTGATAGGATCATTACTTATTTTCTTACACTGTACAGACCATATGCCTACTCATTCTGATATAATGCAGCAAATTGTAATCTAACTCAATCATCAATGTTTTTATGGAGAGTGAAATTTAAAACCAGAGTAGATGACAATGCTAATAAATACAACAAACAGCTAAAATTTTAATGTATCTATAAACATAAGAACACTTTTTCCAGGGGAAGCTTTCTACTTGGAGAGAAGAAGCAAAAAGCTGAATAAACAAATATATATATCCATGCATGTATACACACACATGCATGCACAAACGAGCACCACTGTAGGTCTTATAGAAAAAAATCAGAAGAAAAGCCATTATCCTGAAACAAAAAAGATTTATTAACAACTGTTGGACAGCCTCATTTAATTTCCTAGTAACTGAATCACTACAGACTAGAAGACACGCTCATATGGATGGACAGGTGACTGTAGGACAGAAACTACTTTAACTTAGTAATACTCTCTGCCACATAAAGTATATAATCAACAGACAATTCCTGAATGTATTCTATCTGTCCCAGACAGAACAAAGAGTTCAGTCAGACACAGCTGGCTGCTTCTTAATAGCTGAGGTGGGTGAAAAATGGACAGAGCTGGTGTATTCCTGTACCACTGCCAGGAGGTCTCAGATGTTTGGCAGCCCATAAATTACGCAAAATCCTTCAAAGATTTTCAATTGTTCTCCAGATAACACTTTTTCCTTAATATGAACTAAAAGCCCAAAAAGGTCTCTCTGCCATCTACACTATTCTCTCTTCATGCCTAATACTACTACTACTCCAACTTCTCCAACTCCTACCCATCCTTAAGACTTCAGTTAAATGGGTTCCTCTAGTTTTCCCTGATCATCCAGTACACATACATCAGGCATAAAGACACCCATTCGTTATAAAGACACCCATTTTCCAAATCTTCCATTCCGTCAATTAGCACTGACTTAATGTCTGCTGTGCATTCACAGGGCAGGCAGCCCTGATATGCTCTCATGGCACCCCATGCTTTTTCTATGGAGCACTTAGCCCAACTATAATTGTTTTTATTTAATCTAGTGCTTCCCAACTAAACTAAGTTCCATCAAAAGCAATAACTGTCAGTTTCATCTACCAATCTATGGAATCAAGCCCAGTAGCTGATTTACGAAATCAATCAATTTTGGCCTAGACATGTGCCTTTAATTATTTGTTCCACTAACTTGACTTCTGGTCTTAACCTCACCCAGCATAGCTAAAAGAGGAACATATGTAAAATTACACTGCTCCCAGAAACTTCAACTTCAAATTCAGATTATGAAAAACAAACCTACTTAAGAGATTTAGCTACTCTTGCGTATCTTCAATGTATTGAGTTCAAATATCTTCATTTTCCCCCTCCATTCTACACTTCTCACAAATCAATAACCTACAGAAAAATGGTCAAGTAGTGTAAATGGGAAGGTCAAAGAAACACAAATGTTAAGCAATTAAAACCGACTATCATTTTCTATCCATTAGATTGATCAAGATGAAAGTCTGACACTAACTAAAGTTGGCAGAGTATGGGTAAGATTATCACCTTTAGACATCTTCAGACATTGATGATTAAAATATAAATGAGCACAATCTCAGAAAAATAACTGGGAATATCTATGAAAAATGTACATGCACAAATCCCTTGACCCTGTGAATTTCACCTCTAGGATTTTATCCTATGAATACATTCTCACAAATGCACAAAAAATCCCTAAGGATATTCACGATAATATCAAGAAAGAGATGACTAAATAAATCGTGGTACATCTATACAATCCAATACTCTACAGTTCTTCATAAATGAGACAGAGATCGAACAACAAAAGACTCCAAACAGCCAAAGGATCCTAAGAAAAAAGAAAAAAGCTGGAGGTATCACACTCCCTGATTTTAAAATATAGTACAAAGTTATAGGAATCAAAACAGCATGGTACTGGCACAAAAACAGACACACAGATCAATGGAACAGAATCGAGAGCCCAGAAATAAACCCACAAATCTGTGGACAGCTAATTTTTGACAAGGGAGCCAAGAACATACAATGGAGAAAGGAAAGTCTCTTTAATGAAGGGTGTTGGAAAACTGGACAGCCACATGCAGAAGAATGAAAGTAGACCATTATCTCACACCATACACAAAAATAAATTCAAAATGGATTAAACACTTGAATGTAAGACATGAAACCATAGGACTCCTAGAAGAAAACACAGGTAGCACATTCTTTGACACTGATCTTAGCAGCATCTTTTCAAACACCACGTCTCAACAGGCAAAGGAAACAAAAGAAAAAAAAATAAACAAATGGGACTACATCAAACTAAAAAGCTTCTTCACAGCAAAGGAAACCACCAACAAAACAAAAAGACAACCTAACAATTAAGAGAAGATACTTGCAAACCATATATCTGATAAGGGTTTAATATCTAAAATATATAAAGAACTCATACATCTCAACAACAACAAAACCCAATTAAAAAATGGTCAAAAAAACTGAAAAGTTTTCCAAAGAAGATACACAGATGGCCAACAGGCACATGAAAAAATGTTCAATATCATTAATTATTAGGGAAATGCAAATCAAAACTACGATGAGATATCACCTCACACCCATCAGAATGGCTATAATAAACAAGACAAGGAATAACAAGTGTTGGAGAGGATGTGGAGAAAAGAGAATTCTCATACACTGCTGGTGAGAATGAAAACTGGCACAGCCACTATGGAAAACAGTATGGAGAATCCTCAAAAAATTAAGAATAGAACTACTACACGATCCAGCTAGTCCACTGCTGGGTATTTATCTAAAGAACACAAAAACACAAATGCATAAAGATACATGCATCCCTATGTTCATCACAGCATTATTCACAATAGCCAAGACTTGGAAGCAACCTACAGACTCATCAAGGGACATGGATAAAGATGTGGTATATATCTATACAATGCAATACTACTCGGCCATAAAAAAGGATGAAATCTTGCCATCTGTGACAACATGGATGGATCTTGATGGTATTATGCTAAGCAAAATAAGTCAGAGGGAGAAAGTCAAATACCATATGATCTCACTCATAAATAGAAGATAAAAACAACAACAAACAAACACATAGAGACAGAGATTGGACTGTGGTTACCAGAGGGGGAGAGGGGAGGGAGGAGAGTGAAAGGGGTGATTAGGCACATGTGTATGGTGATGGATTATAATTAGTCTTTGGGTGGCGAACAAGATGTAAACTACACAGAAATCAAAACATAATGATGTACACCTGAAATGTATGCAATGTTATAAACCAATGTTACCACAATAAAAAATAATAGGATTTAAGTTGTGACATAGAAGCAAAGAATTCAGTCTAAAAATTAATTCCTGTGGTTAAAAATAATGTAAAGATTAAACATTATTCTTAATAGGAAGTCAAATAATTTAAAGTACTATTAATATTACATACATGTACATCTCAGATAAAATCAAATATATGCAGAAAGTAAAACCAAAAAAAAAAAGAAAAAGAATTTGACAGAGGGGTCAAGAGTTACCAAAAATTAAGTCATAAAGGGGAAACACATGAGTTATATATTAAATGATTAACTTGAGCCTACAAGTTGAAAAGGGCTTCTGGGTAGTGCTGACTTGGTGCTCCACCAGTTGACTTTGTCCTGCAAGTGCGATTATCCATGATCACTCCTGTTTCAATGTTCGGTAACACACACACACACACACACAAAAGAAAATTCACCTAGGCCAGGCAAATAAACACCTTTCCCATTCTAAAGGACCAAAGGCAATTCAAGTTCCTAAAATAATTTTTAAAACTTTGATTTTGGTATATGCAACAAATAAATTTTAAAAATCTTGAAAAGAACAAACTTCATCCTAACCATTAGACCACTATACAAGACCCTGTCAACTGGAAGAGTTCTAGAAGAACACACATCACACTGTTTACTTATGTTATGCTTCTAGAGTGGAACTGAGATTAAAACTTTCTTAATCTTTTAAGAATAATATTGACTAGTTTCTTAAGACTTAGGCATTGTTCTAAAAGTTTTTTATGTATTTCATTTAATCTTCAAACAATCCTACAAAGTAAACTGTTACCCCCATTTACCAACGAAACAAAAACTGTCAAAGTAATTAAATGCCCTCAAAAAATGCACTGAAATCAGCAATCCCAGGACCCATACTGTAATCCCTAAGTAAGATTTTGCCAATAAAAGCAGGAAACACCTAAGATGAACCTGGAACATCCTGTCATGATAGCAAGCAAGAAAGCTATTAAAAACTACTGGGGTTGTATCCAAAAGACATAAGCAAGTCTCCAAGAGGTGCCACTGGCTAAGAGCATCAAAAAGAATGACTACAACAATGTGAAACACAAACATATAAAAATCCTTAAGTTCATTAAAAAACAAGGTGCTGAAGAACTAATTCAGTTGACAAAGGGGAAAAAAAATCAAAGCATTTATCCTGCTTTTCCTATATGAACTGTATTTCAGAGTCACCAATGATTGGTGAAGGAAAGTTCTTATACAACAAATGCTCAAACTTCAGTGTGCCTCAGAATTACCTAGAGGGTTTGTTAAAACACAGATTACTCCTTCCTACCCATACGGCTTCTGATGGAGGTCTGGGGTAGGGCCCAAGAATTTGCACTTCCAACAAACTCTCAGGTGATACTGACGCTGGAGTCTAGGGACCACACTTTTGAGAACCACTATTGTAGAATTCTGGATAACAAACCCAGAAAGAAAGAATTAGATACTCATAGTTTTGCAACCCCTGATAAAATGAAGAGTCTAACCTGAGAAAGACAAACACCATATGATTTCACTCATATGTGGAATATAAACAAACCCATGGACAAAGAAAACAGTTCAGTGGTTACCAGGGATAGGGAACGGGGAGTGGGCACAGGGGGTGAAGGCAGCACTTATGTGGTGACAGACAAGAAATAATGTCTAACTGAAATTTCACAATGATGTAAACTATTATGAACTCAATAAAAAAAAAATGTACAGTCTAACCAACCATCATCAGTGCCTACTAAAATCACTGTGTGAAAGGTGATGGGGAACTTTATGATGGATTTATAATGATGACAACTGAACCCATTCATCAATCTTACCCTTAAATATAAAACAACTCGACATTCTGTGTCTCTTAATATGATGCAACAGAAGTACCTAACAGCCAATGAGCTATTCCCTGGGAATGACATCGTAAGGATGGAATCAGCCAAGTGCATAAGGAGGGCAATTCTACAGTCCAGTCCATGTGACACAGTCTCAACAAATAAACTGCACGAAGAAAATGGGAGAGGGGGCATGAATATAAGAGACCTGTTAACCAAATGTCATGAATGAATCTTGCTGGATTCTATTTTGAACATAAACTATAAAGAGACATTTTTTTTTTTATTAATGTTATGATAGATTACAACCTTGTGAGATTTCAGTTGTACATTTTTGTTAGTCATGTTGTGGGTACACCACATCCCCCTCTGTGCCCTCTCCCCACCCTCCCTTTTCCCTGGTAACCACCGATCAGATCTCCTTATCAATATACTAATTTCCACCTATGAGTGGAGTCATATAGAGTTCGTCTTTCTCTGACTGGCTTATTTCGCTTAACATAATACCCTCGAGGTCCATCCACGTTGTTGTGAATGGGCCAATTTTGTCTTTTTTTATGGCTGAGTAGTATTCCATTGTGTATATATACCACATCTTCTTTATCCAATCATCAGTTTCTGGGCATGTAGGCTGGTTCCACGTCTTGGGTATTGTAAATAATGCTGCGATGAACATAGGGGTGCAACGGACTCTTGAGATTTCTGATATCAGCTTCTTAGGATAGATACCCAGTAATGGGATGGCTGGGTCATAGGGTATTTCTATTTTTAACTTTTTGAGAAATCTCCATACTGTTTTCCATAGTGGCTGTACCAGTTTGCATTCCCACCAACAGTGTATGAGGGTTCCTTTTTCTCCACAACCTCTCCAACATTTGTCACTCTTGGTTTTGGATGTTTTTGCCAATCTAACGGGTGTAAGGTGATATCTTAGTGTAGTTTTGATTTGCATTTCCCTGATGATTAGCGATGATGAACATCTTTTCATGTGTCTATTGGCCATATTCATATCTTCTTTTGAGAAATGTCTGTTCATGTCCTCTGCCCATTTTTTGATCGGGTTGTTTGTTTTTTTGTTGTTAAGCAGTGTGAGTTCTTTGTATATTATGGAGATTAACCCTTTGTCGGATAAGTGGCTTGTGAATATTTTTTCCCAATTAGTGAGCTGTTTTTTTGTTTCAATCCTGTTTTCCCTTGCCTTGAAGAAGCTCTTTAGTCTGATGAAGTCCCATTTGTTTATTCTTTCTATTGTTTCCCTCAACTGAGGAGTTACAGTGTCCGAAAAGATTCTTTTGAAACTGATGTCAAAGAGTGTACTGCCTATATTCTCTTCCAAAAGACTTATTGTCTCAGGCCTAATCTTTAGGTCTTTGATCCATTTTGAGTTTATTTTGGTGTGTGGTGAAAAAGACTGGTCAATTTTCAATCTTTTGCATGTGGCTGTCCAGTTTTCCGAGCACCATTTGTTGAAGAGACTTTCTTTTCTCCATTGTAGGCCCTCTGCTCCTTTGTCGAAGATTAGCTGTCCATAGATGTGTGGTTTTATCTCTGGGCTTTCAATTCTGTTCCATTGATCTGTGGACCTGTTTTTGTACCAGTACCATGCTGTTTTGATCACTGTAGCTTTGTAGTATGTTTTGAAATCGGGGATTGTGATTCTGCCAGCTTTGTTTTTTATAAAGAGACATTTTTGAGGGAATCTGGGATACTGAACACCAACTGGGTTTAAAATAGTCAAGAATCAAAGTTAAGGGGGCTGGCCCAGTGGTGCAGCAGTTAAGTTCACACGTTCCGCTTCAGCAGCCCAGGGTTTGCCAGTTCGGATCCTGGGTGCAGACCTACGCACTGCTTGTAAATCCATGCTGTGGCAGGCGTCCCACATATAAAGTAGAGGAAGATTGGCAGTAGATGTTAGCTCAGGGCTAATCTTCCCTCCCTGCCCCCGCCCTCAAAAGAGAAAGAAAGTTAACTTTGTTAGGTGTGCTACAATTCCTACAAATATATTAAATTTTAATTAATTAATTTAGTTTTTTGGTGAGGAAGATTGTCCCTGAGCTAACATCTGTGCCAAGCTTCCCCCATTTTGTATGTGGCTCCCTGCCACAGCATGGATTGACAAGCAGTGCGTAGGTCTGCGCCTGGGATTCAAACCTGCAAAGCCCAGGCCACCAAAACTGAGCATGCAAACTTAACCACTACACTGCTGGGATGGCCCCTAAAATTTTAATATAGCCCTTAATTTATCTATTATAAATATACACTGATATATATGGTTAAAATGCTTTGAAGCTGGGATTTGCTTTAAATAACCAGGAAAAAAGGAGGTGTCACAGTGGGAAGATTTAGGCAGATGAAACCAGAAAGACAGAACATTAATAATGTTGAAGCTGGGTAATGGGTTCATGGAAGTTCAGTATCTTGTTATCTTTACTTTTGTGTATAATTTTTAAAGTCTATCATAAGAAGTTAAAGACTTAAAAGTTGAGCATAAATAGTGAAATCTCCTTTCATCTCCACCCTCTCATCATAAATATGAGTTAATTATTTAGCGTATCTTTTTTGAACAATTTTATGTTCCTTTGGAAACATTATATACCTATTCACATATACACAGATATACACATACATAGAATATTTTCATGAATGAGATCATTCTACACGTTTTACAAACGCTTTCTTCACAATTCATATATCCAAGACATTTTTGTATTCATGAACAGATCTGTTACCAAACTCTTTTTAACAGCTTCATTCCTTTTATAATACCTACTCAGTCACATGATATGTAAGTTGTTTCAAATCTTTAATACTTTTCATCTTTGTAAACCTGAGCAAGTATGTCTATAGGATACATTCTGAGAGGCAGAGTATATAGATGGGAAGATACGCAATTTAAATTTTGACAGACACTGTCAAGTTGCCAGCCAAAAAGGCTGGTCTGAACTCTTCTCACATGAAAATGCTCATTTCTCACATCACCACCAACACAATACTATTAATGTTTAGAATTCTTGCCAATCTCTGGGGAGTAAAACGGTCATGCTTTTATTTGCAATTCCCTAAGTACTACTGAAGCTGATTTCTTAGTCATTTACATTCCTTCTTTTGTGAATTGCCTTTTCATATACTGCTACTCATTTTTCTACTGAACTTTTTCTTATCAATTTATAGGACCATTTTACATGTTATGAGTATTTCTTGTTTTAGATATTACAAATATTTTCTCCAGATCTGTTGCTTAAAATTGAAATTTGATATTTTCTGCATCTAGGAATTTTATAATTTTATGTAGCCAAATCTATTTCCTACATGACTCCTGGCCTATATCTTATTTAGAAAGTCCTTTCACAATCCAAGACTAGAAACAATTATAAATGCATAATATATCTTTTCCTTACACGACTCTAGTTGATTTTTTTCAATGTTATATCTTTAATTCAACTTGGTTAACTTTATATATGGAACTAGGTAGGAATCAAAGAATCATTTGTTAATATTCCCTCCCTTCTCTCAAGAATTTCAAGTTCCTAATTTACCAAATGCCCATATAAAATGGGTCTCCTCCTAAACCGCTACTCTGTTCCTTTCATATATATTCTTATTCCTGTACTGACATCCTACTCTTCTAATTTCAATGCGTTTACAGTCTGTGTGGATATGTAAAAGGGCACATTACCTCCATTATTGTTTTCCCTTCAAAATTTTCAAAATTCACAAGACAAAAACTGCCTTGGCTCTTCTTCCACATTTACTTTTCCCAATGATCTTTAGAACTAGCTTTAAATTTCTTGTAAAAAAGAAAAATAAAATTCTTTATAGATCGCCCTGAATTTACAAATTAATTTGAGGATAACGGACCTCTTTACAATGAAGTTTTATTTAGAAATTTTATAAACTACTGTACTGTTTTAAATTTTACAACAAAGGTCTATGTTAAAGTAAAAGTAACTGTTTAGCACAGAGTTACATTAAAATAAACTTGGTAAAATACTAATGCAACATGCAAACCAAAGTTGTGACAAATAAAAATGGCAAGCAATAGCATATATTGGAGTATATGAGGAAGCCTTTTGGTGTAAACCTAATTCGGCCTTGACCTTGTCTTTCCAAAAGGGCCTGACACAGTGGCCATTGAGCATGCATTGTATATCTGCTTTATATATTCCCTATGGCAAGAACAAAGGCCCTCGAGATAAAGGTGCAACTTCCCTCCCCCTCCCAACATTGGCATCCCCTTAAGGATTAAGCATCTTTCCTTAGGCTAGAAACTGATTGCTGAGCTCACCTGTGATCACCCAGCTCGAGATAAGAGACTTGCCTCCTTCTACACCCACTGAGATAGCAGACCCACTACCTGCTGTGTCCATCAAGCGCTGTGCCAACAGGGCAATCTTGTGACTACTGTGGGAGTGACATTTCAATCATATGTGAAACAGCCTGTTTGGGGGTATATAACCACTCTGTATACCTCACTTCCTTGGTGCCCTTTCTTCCCTCGGGAAGAAAGGCCCTGGGCCATGGTCCTCAGATTTCAGCTCAGAATAAACTCTCCTAAATTTTCATTTATAGATTGGTTATGGATTATTTTCCTTGACAGTATCCTATAATGTCAAAGACAAGAAAATACTAGTAGAAGGTAGTAGTCTCAGAGTTCCAAATGATGTGTTCCAATTCCAATATAATAACCAATTTGTAGGGGACTTCTGCTTCTGGGAAGACAGAGCAGATGTACTTTTGGCTATTCCTTCTGCAAAGTACAACTACAAATCCTGGTAATTATAAATAAAACAAATATAAGAAGAGAAAAGAATGCAGACTGACTAGGGACCTCAGGACCCAAGGAACAACACAAAGTGAGCTCCCTGTGTTTTCTTTTTGCCTCATTTATCTCAGATTGGGAGTTGAAGAAGTCAGCAACCCAGAAACCTAACAGACACAGACATAAAAAACTCCAACAAAAGCATTCTCACTCCAGCCAAAGAGTAAGGAAAAGGGCAGCCTAGCAAGACAGAAAACTTTTAGGCAATAACCAATCTACTCCAGCCAAAAACCACAGAAAAAAAAACTATGGCCCCACCCACATCCACACCAGCAAAGGCTAAAAGAGACGCAAGGCTGTAACATGGAGCCCAACACCTCTCCAGAGTGGTGCCAGAGAAGGCAAAGTAAGAAGCCAGTGGGGAGCCTGAACTCCCACTCGCAGCCAACAGTAACAAAGAGCACCTCCCTCCTGACAGGGTAGTGTCAGAGAAATCTAGCTAAAACAGGATTAAATAAGGTCCAGAGTCTCATAACATATTACCAGGAAAAAATGAAAATCTATAGATCAATCAAAATCATTCATAATACCAAGAACCAGGAGGATCTCAGACTAAATGAAAAAGACAATCAACAGTTGTCAACACTAAGACAGAGATGTTAGAATTATCTGATAAAGACTTTCAAGCAGCCATCATAAAAACACTTCAACTAGCATATGCAGATGTGCTGCAAATACAATATATCAAAATTTGTGGAATAAAGCTGAAGCAGTGCTGAGAGAGAAACTTGTAACAGTAAATGCACACATAAGAAAAGATGAGCAAGACTGAAACCAATAATCTATACTCCTACCTCAAGAACCTAGAATAAGAGCAAAATAAACCCAAGCAAACAGGAGGAAATAACAAAAATAAAAGCAGAAATCAATGAAATTGAAAACATAAAAACAGGAAAAGAGGGGGCCGGCCCCATGTCCAAGTGGTTAAGTTTGCGCGCTCCACTTCGGCAGCCCAGGGTTTCGCCAGTTTGGATCCTTGGTGCGGACATGGCACCACTCATTAGGCCATGTTGAGGCGGCATCCCATGTACCACAACTAGAAGGCCCACAACTAAAATATACAACTATGTACTAGGGGGGTTGGGGGAGAAAAAACAGGAAAAAAAAAAAAAAAAACAGGAAAAGAACCAATGAAACGAAGAGCTGTTTTTCCTCCCAGTTTTATTGAGATATAATTGACATACATCACTGTGTGAGTTTAAGGTATACAGCATAATGGTCTGACTTACATATATTGTAAAATGATTACCACATAAGTTTAGTTAACATTCATCATCTCACATGGATGCAAAAAAAGATTTTTTTTCTTCTTGTGATGAAAATTTTTAGGGCTTAACAACTTTCCTATATATCATAAAGCAGTGTTAACTACAGCTGTACATTACCTCCCTGGTACTTATTTATCTTATAACTGCAAGTTTGTACCTTTTGACCACCTTCTTTCAATGCCCCCTCCTCTCATCCCTCACCTCTTATAACCACGAATCTGATCTCTTTTTCCATGAGTTGGTGTTTGTGTGGGGTTTCTTTTAGATTTCACATATAAGTGACATCATATGGTATTTGCCTTTCTCCGACATTTCACTTGGCAGAACGCCCTTGAAGTCTATCCATGTTCTAGCAAATGGCAGCATTTCCTCACTGTTTTTATAGCTAAATACTATTCCATTGTATATGTACAGCACAACTTCTTTATCCATTCACCCACTTAGGTTGTTTCCATGTCTTGCCTACTGGAAATAATGCTGCTATCAACATGGGGGTGCAGGTTATCTTTCTGAGTTAGTGTTTCTGTTTCCTTTGGATATATTCCCAGAAATGGAATTGCTGGATCACAAGGTAGTTATATTTTTAGTTTTTTG
The DNA here is from genome assembly GCF_041296235.1 of Equus asinus. Classification (NCBI taxonomy): domain Eukaryota; kingdom Metazoa; phylum Chordata; class Mammalia; order Perissodactyla; family Equidae; genus Equus; species Equus asinus. Next base: position 37,854,213 of record NC_091796.1, on the reverse strand, counting down.
AGGATCCTCCATAGCGTTTTTCCATAGTGGCTATATCAGTTTACAATCCCATCAACAGTGCACAAAGCTTCCCTTTTCTCCACATCCTTGCCAGCATTTCTCTCTTGTCTTTTTGATGATGGCCATCCTAACAGACAAGGTGCTATCTCCTTGTGGTTTTGATTTGCATTTCCCTAATGACTAGTGATGTGGCGCATGAAAAGAGCTGCTGCTTTGAAAACATGGATACAAGTCACAAACCTCTAAGAAGAATGACAAAGAAAAAAAAGGGAACACACAAATTATCCGTATCAGGACTACCACTATAAACTACACAAATATCAAAGGGATAATGAGGGGATACAATGAACAACTCTAGATACATAAATTTGACAACTCAGATGAAAAGGACTACTTCCTCAAAAAACACAAACTACCACAACTCACTCAAAATGACACAGAAAATCTGAATAGCCCTATAGTTCTATAACAATTAAGGAAATTGAATTTGCAATTTTAAAATTCCCAAAAAAGAAACTTCCAGATCCAGAGGGTTCCCACCAAAGAAACCTACCAAAGATTTAAACAAGAGTTTTAAAAATTCTACACAATCTCTTCCAGGAAATAAGAAAGAAGGGAATACATTCCAATTCATTTTATGAAGTCAGTACTACTCTGATCTCAAAATGACACAATACAGAAAAAAGAAAGAAAAGAAAACCATAGATGAACAGCCCTTATGAAAACAGATGCAAATATCCTTAACAAAATATTAGTAAACAGAATTCAGCAATATATAAAAAGAATTAACAATAACAAACAAGTAGAATTTATTTTAGAGATGCAAAGGTGGTTCAAGATTTGAAAATTGATAAACATAATACACTATATTAACAGGCTAAAGAAGAAAAATCACATGATTATGTCACTTAATGCAGAAAAGGCTTTTGACAAAATTTAGCAACCTTTCATGATAAAAACTCTGAGAAACCAGGAATAGAGGGAAACTTCCTCAACTTGACACAGCATCTAAAAATAAAACCTATAGCTAACATTGTATCTAATGCTGAAAGACTGACTGCTTTCTCCCTAAGATAAGGAACAAGGCAAGAATGTCCATTCCCATCATTCTTATTCAACATTGTGCTTTGAAATTCCAGCAAGTTCAAACAGCAAGAACAAGAAATAAAAGAAGTCAGAAATGAAAAACCAAAACTGTCCCGATTTGCAGGTGACATGATTGTCTACATAGAAAATCTCAAGGAATCTACCAAAAAAACTTCTACAACTAATAAGTGTGTTCTGTCAAGTCACACGAAACAAAAAATCACTTGTAAATATACTCAATATATTAGCAACATGTGGACAGCAAAATTAAAATCAGAATACCATTTTAAATTGCTCAAAATAATTTACATTAAGTGTAAATACAGCAAAACATGTACAGGACTTCTTTGCTCAAAGCTACATAATGTTGATAAAAACATCAAAGAAGATCTAAATAAATGGAGAGAGATACTACGTTCATGGTTTGGAAGACTCAACCTAATAAAGATATTGTCAATTCTCCCTAAACTGATATAAGATTAATGCAACTCATCAAAATCCCAGAAAAATAATTTTTATTGATATGGACAAGATTATTCTAAGGTCTGTCTAGAAAGGCAAAGGAACTAGAATAGCTAAAACAATTTTGAAAAAGAATATGGTGGGATGAATCAGTCTACTTGATTTCAAGACTTACTAAATAGCTATAGTAATCAAGACTACTTGATTACTATGTATGGTATTGGTGGAGAGAGAGACATATGGATCAATGGAATGGAATAGAAAACCCAGACACAGACTTACACAAATATGCTCAAGTCAATCATGACAACGGCACAAAAGTAATTCAATAAGGAAAAGAGCCTTTTCAACAAAAGGTGCTGAAACATTTGAATATCTACATGCAAAAAGTGAAACGACTTAAATTTCATACCTTATACAAAAATTAACTCAAAAAACAGATCATAGATTTAAATGTAAAACTATAAACACTTTAGAACAAACACAGAAAAAAGTCTTCAGAATACATGGCTAAGCCAAGTCCTTAAACTGGACACTAAAAGGATAATTTATAAAAGAAAAATTTGATAAAGTGGGGTTAAGTAGCAGGTTTGCTGGGAGTGAAGTGGATGTGGCTATGGAAGGGCAACATGAGGGTTCCTTGTGGTGATGGGAATGTTCTGTAACTTGACCATATCAATGTCAATATCACAGCTGTGGTGGTGTTTTGCAATATCTACAGTTTTAGAAATTACAGAAAGCTAGTTTTGAACAATGTTACTATTGGGCAAAGCTGGCAAAGGGTAAACAGGATCTTTCTGTGTTATTTTTTACAACTGAATGGGAATCTAGAATTATCTAAAAATAAACTGTATTTTAAAAAATTTCACATTAAGACTTCTAGTTTCAGGGCTACAGAATCACTATACAAGCACTCCCAGAAGAGGGTGGCTGGAAGAAACTCCAGACACTATTTATTCTACATATCTATTTACAGACATTGATAGCAATATCATCGACTTAACTGCAAAAGGATCTGAAAGCTAAAGCTCTAAAAACTAAAACAATTACTACATTAAATTAGGCAAGATTCAGATTAAATAAGACAAAATTAATGTAAAGCATTCATGGTGTCTATCCATCTAAGAACAGTTCTCAAATGGTCTCAGGACCCCTTCATACTCTTACAAATTATAAAGAACTCCAAAGAGCTTTTGCTCACGCAGATTATTATCTACCAATAATTACCTTACTAGAAATTAAAACAGGAATTTTTAAAATATGTATTCGTTCATTTAAAAACAGTAATAAAAAATCATTACATGTTAAAATATAATATTTGTTTAAAAAATATATTTCCAAATTTAAAAAAAAAGTGAGAAGAATCATACTGTTTTATACTTTTGCATTTCTCCGGCTCAAGAGACTACAGCTGGATTCGTGTCTGCTTCCCTATTAAATATATCATGATATGTTGTTTTGGTGGAAGTAATGAGAAAAAGCAGGCCTCACCCATATGGTTGGTAAAAGTATTTTAATAGCCTTTACAGATAATTTGGATACTCTTCTTTGAAACTACACAAAACCAACAAGTTGTAGTTCTTCAAAGATTCTAGATTGTAATAAGAAATCTGAAAACATATCAATAAACTTTTTAAAACTGTTACATTAAAATCCTTTAGTCTATCATGCTCTTTGAATGTATCTTTCACTCATGCATAATTTTGTAACATCATGCATTGGTCTTTTGAAAATACTGGTTTGCTGAGTTACGCAGACATTCTAACTGTTTTAAGTAACATTTCATTAGGCAGTATCAAAAATCACATTTGTAAATATTACTCATTTCATGGGAAAAGTGTTTAAAGTATTGGGAAGTCATCAGGCTCATGGTAGCACATGCAAGTTTTCCAATATTCTAATTTTTCCTTGAAAACTTGAATTTTGTAATAGGCAACAAACTGTCGGTTGTCTTCCTTGACAAAACAGGCTCTCTAAATTCATTTTAGAAAAAGCATCTGCTGAATACCCACGTCTGAACAACCAGTTTCTCTGTCAGTTGTTTTTTCAAATAAAAATAGTTTAGCTCACAACTCAGTCACACAGGCGTATTTACTCCAGAATGTTCAGTACATAGTACTTTATGTATACTTCCCATTTTGTCACAGATTAATAAAAAGCTGTGCACTTACATCTAACATTATACTCAATAACAAAAGACTAAAAGCTTTTCCCCTGAGATCAGGAACAAGAGAAGAATGTCTTCTTTCACCACTTTTATTCAACATAGTATTAGAAGTTCTAGCCATGGCAACTAGGCAAGAAAAAGAAATAAAAGGCACCCAAATCAGAAAGGAAATGGTAAAATTATCTTTTCACAGACATCATCATCTTACTTGCAGCAAACCCTAAAGATTTCACCAAAAAAGTGGTTAGAGCTAATAAATGAATTCAGCAAAGTTGCAGGATAGAAAATCAACTAAAAAATCAGTTACATGTCTATAAGTTAACAATGAACAATCCAAAAAGGAAACTAAGAAAACAATTTCATTTACAATTATATCAAAAAGAATAAAATACTTAGGAATAAATTTAACCAAGGAGGTGTTAAGACTTGTACACTGAAAACTACAGAACACTGTTGAAAGAAGACATATACTGAAACACATCCCATGTTCATGGATTGGAAGACAACATTGTTAAGATAACACTACTCAAAGTGACCTACACAAGAAATGCAATCCCTATCAAACTCCTAACGGCATTTTTGCAGAAACAGAAAAACTCATCCTAAAAGTCATATAGATTCTCAGGTGATCCCATATAGCCAAAACAATCTTAAAAAAGAAAATTAAAAGTTGGAAGACTTAATCCTTCCTGATCTCAAAACTTACTAGAAAACTACAAACTACAGTAATCAGAATAGTATGGTACAGGTATAAGGACAGACTTATAGACCAATGGAATAGAGACCCCAGAAATAAACCCTTGCATATACAGTCATCACTAATCATTATGGAAATGGAAATTACAACCACAAGCAGATCCCACTCCACACCACTATGATGGTTTTCAAAACAAAACAAAAATAACAGGCACTGGAGGATGTGCAGAAATTGCAACCCTGGTGCACTGCACATGGGAATGTAAAATGGTGCAACCACTGTGGAAAACAGTACAGCGGTTCCTCAAAAAATTAAACATAGAATTACCACATGATTCAGCAATTCCACTTCTGGGTATGTCTCAAAAGAACTGAAGAAGGGACTCAAGCCAATACTTGTACACCCACGTTCCCAGCAGCATTATTCATAACAGTCAAAAGGTAGAAGCAACCCTAGTGTCATTAACAAATCAATAAATAAAATGTGGTGCAGGCATACCTAATTTTATTGCAATTCACTTTATTGCACTTCACAGATACTGGTTTTTTTTAAACAAATGGAAGGTGACAACCCTGTGAGCAAGTCTATTGGTGCCATTTTTCTAACAGTATTTGCCCACTTTGTGTCTGTGTCACATTTTGGTAATTCTCAAAATATTTCAAAAGTTTTCATTACAAGCATGTGCTGCATTAACAATGTTTCTGTCAATGACAGACTGCATAGACGATGGTGCCTAAGATGAGTACCATGTAGCCCAGGTATGTAATAGGCTATACCTCCACATTTGTGTAAATGCACTCTATGATGTTTCCATAATGACAAACTCGCCTAACAATACATTTCTCAGAATGTATCCCCATCGTTAAGTGACATACGATGTATTATTATATTTGATATTGTCATCTGTAATCAGTGATCTTTGATATTACTACACTAATTGTCTTGGGGAACCATGAACTGTGCCCATATAAGACTGTGAACTTAATCGATAAATGGCATGTGTTCTGACTGCTCCACCGACAGGCTGTTCCCCTGTGTGTGTGTCTCTCTCCTCAGGCCTCTCTATTCCCTGAGACACAACAATACTGAAATTAGGCCAATTAATAACCTTACAATGGCCTCTACGTGTTCAAGTGAAAGGAATAGCCATATGTCTCTCACCTTAAATCAAAAGCAAGAAATGATTAAGCTTAGTGAGGAAGGCAAGCAGAAAGCCAAGATAGGCCAAAAGTTAGGCCTCTTGAGCCAAAAAATTAGCCAAGTCATGAATGCAAAGGAAAAGTTCTTGAAGGAAAGTAAAAGTGCTACTCCAGTGAATACACAAATGGTAAGAAAGTGAAATAGTCTTACTGCTGATATGGAGAAAGTTTTAGTAGTGTGGATAGAAGATCAAACCAGTCACAACATTCTCTTTAGTCAAAGCCTAATTCAGAACAAGGCCCTAACTCTCTTCAGTTTCATGAAGGCTGAGAGAGGTGAGGAAGCTGCAGAAGAAAAGTTTGAAGCTAGCAGAGGTTGGTTCATGAGGTTTGAGAAGCTCTCTCTGTAATATAAAAGTACAAGGAGAAGTAGCAAGTGCTGATGTAGAAGCCACAGCAAGTTATCCAGAAGCTCTAGCTAAGATAATTAATGAAGGCAGTTACACTAAACAAGAGATTTTCAATGTAGATGAAACATATATTGGAAGAAGATGCCATCTAGGACTTCCACAGCTAGAGAGAAGTCAAGGACTGGCTTCAAAGCTTCAAAGGACAGGCTGACTCACCTGATAGGGGCTAACGCAACTGGTGACCTTAAGTTGAAACCAATACTCATTTATCATTCTGAAAATCCTGGGGCTCTGAAGAATTACGTTAAATCTACTCTGCCGGTGCTCTACAAATGAAACAACAAAGCCTGGACGACAGCATATCTGTTTACAACATGGTTGACAGAATACCTTAAGCCCACTGTTGAGACCTGCTGCTCAGAAAAAGAGATTGCTTTCCAAATATTACTGCACACTGGCAATGCACCTGGTCACCCAAGAACTCTGATGGAGATGTACAACAAGATATTGTTTTCATGCCTGCTAACACATCTGTTCTGCAGCCCATGGACCAAAGAGTATTTTTAACTTTCAAGTCTCATTACTAAAGAAACACATTTCATAAGGCTATAGTTGCCAGAGACAGTGATTCCTCTGATGGGTCTGGGCAAAGTAAACTGAAAATCTTCTGGAAAGGATTCACCATTCTAGATGCCATTAAGAACATTTGTGATTTGTGGGAAAAGGTCAAAACATCAACATTAACAAGAGTTTGGAACAAGTTGATTCCAACCCTCATGGATGACTTTGAAGGATTCAAGACTTCAATGGAGGAAGTAACTGCAGATGTGGTGGAAACAGCAAAAGAAATCGAATTAGAAGTGGAGTCTGAAGATGTAATTGAATTGCTGCAATCTGATGGTAAAACATTAATGGATGAAGAGCTGTTTCTTATGAGATGGAATCTACTCCTGGGGAAGATACTATGAAGATTGTGGAAATGACAACAAAGGACTTAGAATATTACACAAACTTAGTTGATAAAGCAGTGGTGGCATTTGAGAGGACTGACTCCAATTTTGAAAGAAGTTCCACTGTGGGTACAATGTTATCAAACACCACCAAATGCTACAGAGAAATCATTCGTGAAAGGAAGAGTCAGCAGATTCCACAAACTTCACTGTTGTACTTTTAACAAACTGCCATGTCCACCCCAACCTTTGGCAACCACCACCTGGATCAATGAGCAGCCATCAACATCAAGGCAAGACGCCCCACCAGCAAAAAGATTATGACTCACTGAAGGCCCATGTGATGGTTTGCATTTTTTAGCAATAAAGTATTTTTTAATTAAGGACTGTACATTTTCTTTTTAGACATAATGCTATTGCACACTTAATAGTCTACAGTATATTGTAAACGTAATTTTTATATGCGCCGGGAAACCAAAAAATTCGTGTGACTCACTTTATTGTGATATCCACTTTACTGTGGGGGTTTGGAACATAACCCACAATCTCCCTGAGGCAATGCCTGTATACACATACAATGGAGTATTATTCAGCCTTAAAAAGGAAAGAAGTTCTGACACATGCTACAACATGGATGAACTTTGAAGACTTTATGCTAAGTCAAATAAGCCAGTCATAGAAGAGCAAACTTTATGATTTTACTTATATGAGTTACACAGAGTAGTCAAATTCACAGACAGAAAGCAGAAGAGTGGTTGCCAGGGGCTAGGAGAGGAGAGAATGAGGAGTTACTGTTTAATGGGTATACAGAGGTTCAGTTTAGGAAAATGAAAAAAGTTCTGGAGATAAGAGGTGATGATGGTTGTAAAACAATGTGAAATAGACTTAATGCCGCTGAACTGTATACTTAAAAAGTGATTAAAATTGTAAATTTATATTATATATAGTTTACCACAAAAAAGAAAAAAAAGACTTTATGTACATCTTACCACAATGAAAAAATACACACCCACACACAAAAAAAGAGACGCACTCAAGGGTCAAGATTTAAAAAAATTAGTGATCCAAACTGCTCTGATGAGCACAGTGAGGAAAGTGACATATTTTTAGCTGTGAGTGTGTGGTGTGAAAAATACAAAGACGACTGGGACAGTGCGGTGCCTCTGCTTGGAGTAATGATTAGGCACTACTAGTTTTCACTCACCTTTGCATTCACACCATCAAAGCTCATGTCAACACAGTGAAAAGGAGGAAAAATGTCTTAGTAGAATTATGAAAATAATTTTTACCTTGTGGACCCATACATACCCTAAAATAGTCTTGGTCATCCACTCAGGGGAATGTGCTGACCACACTTTAAGAACTACTTTTCTAAGAATGGATAAATATGAGAGGAGCAGAAAAATATGACAGACTAAATAAGCTAGAAATTTTTCAAGTCTTTCTCAATCAGGGAAATGTTTATAACTAGAGTTCATTCTTTGCCTTAAGATGTCAGAAGTTCCTAAATCAGGCCCTATCTTTAAAAGGCCCTATCTTTAAAAGAAATAGCAAAACATCCTGCAATACTCCTTCCAACTCTTAAAAGTCTCAGATTCTACATAATTTCCAATATTCATTCAATAACTCATTCAATAACTCACTGAGTATCTACTGAATGCTAGGTTGTGAGGGAACAAAGAAATAGGCTCACTCCTCCAGTAGTAAGAAACTCAATACCATTAAAATACAGTATGACAAATGCTATAATAATAGCAGTAAAAAGTACTCGGGAGGTGATACCACAGAACATGTCAGAGTAGGGAGAACAAGTATATTTGAAGAAAGAAAAAGAATGAAGAAAACTGAACAAAGCATAGGGACCTGTGGAACACCACCAAGATGACAGACACACACATTATAGGAGTCCCAGAAGGAGAAGAAAAGGGTGCATAAAGAGTATCTGAAGAAATATGGCCAAAAACTCCCCAAATTTTGGTGAAAACATGAATTTACAAATCCAAGAAGGTCAAGTAGGATAAACCCAGAGATCCACCCCAAGACACATAATCAAACTGTCAAAAGTGGAAGAGAGCAGTTTACACCAGAGCTTGGAGGCTTGGGGAACAGAGTAGAAATAGGAAAACAGAAGAGTATATAAAAGCACATAGACACATAAAAGTGCAAGGTATTTATATCATTTTTCTATTGAGAGAAAATTCACAGAACATAAAATCAACCATGTTAAAGTGTATATTTCAGGGGTATTTAGTACATTCATAAGGTTGTGCGACCATCATTTGTATTTAGTTCCAAAACATTTCTGTCACCCCCAAACCTGACCTCATACCCATTAAGCAGTCATTCACTCCTCATTCCTCCTTTCCCCTAGTCCCTGACAACCACTTTCTGTCTTTGTGGATTTACCTATTCTAGATATTTCATATAAATGGATTCAAAGAATATGTGACATTTGTGCCTGGCTTCTTTCACTTCACATGTTTCTGAGGTTCATCTACCTTGTAGCAAGCATCAGTACTTCATTCCTTTTTATGGGTGAATTAATATTCCACTGCATTGATATACCACATAAATCCATTCATCCACTGAGAGACACTCAAGTGGTTTCCACCTTTTTGGTATTGGGCATAGCACTGCTATGGGCATTCCTGTAAAGTATTTGTTTGCATAATTGCTTTCAATTCTTTTGAATATATACATAAGAGTGGAATTACTGGGTCATATAGTAATTCTATGTTAACATTAGTAAGGAGGACAACTGGTTGTTGAATGAGACTAGACACAACTGGGAGGCTACTGCAAGAGTGCTAGTGAAAGATGAGAACCTGAGCAGTGGGATGGGAAAGGAGATATTGCTAAAATTGCAATAAAAAAGCTGAAGGTGAGGCATGTACAGAGGGGTCAAGACAACCTTGAACTTCTGAGCTTAGGCAACTGGTAGACAGTAATGCCTTTCACTTAAATAGGAAAGATAGGAAGAGCTACAGTTTGGGACAGGAGTGGGGAAAGATGACATAAAGGGTTACTTTATGCTAGTTGCATTTGAGGTGCTCAAGAAATACCATTCAGAAACATTGAGACTGGGGCTAAAAAAGAGGATTATTGAATCCTCAGCATATGGCAGAAAGTAGAAGTAACATCTAAAGCATCAAATTATAAATACATAAAATGAAATTACTTTTTAACCATTAAGGGTTTTCTGCCACAAGCTAGTTATAGCATATCAACTGCATTTTAAAAATTCTAAAACCATAACTTATTTGGATTAAAACCACAATAAATATTAGTTGATTTACTAATTAAACTGTAGTAAACCCAGATGAAGTGCTATAATACTCAGGGTTCTCCTGAGAAACAGAACCAAAAGGTAGGTATGTGTGTGTGTAAACATATAAAAAGATTACAGTATTATAAGGAACTGGCTCATGTGGTTATAAAGGCCGACAAGTCTCAAGATCTGCAGTCAGCAAGCTGGAGACCAAGCAGAGCTGATGGTGTAGTTCCAGTCCAAAAGCCAGCAGGGTCAAGACCCAGGAAGAGCTCATGTTTCAGTTTGAGGCCAAAGGCAGAGAAGAAGGCAGTCCAGCAGCAAGATCATTCCATCTTACTCACAAGAGGGTCAGCCTTTTTGTTCTATTCAGCCCTTCAACTGAGTGGATGAGCCCCACCCACATTAGGGAGGGCAAGCAATCTGCTTTACTCAGTCTACAGATTCAAATGATAAATCTCAGCCAGAAACACCTTCACAGACATACCCAGAATACTGTGTGACCAAATACCTAGCCACCTCATGACCCAGTCAAGTTGCAACATAAAATTAACCATCACAAGTGCTGTTCAAGATGATAACTCATGATACTCTACTAAGAAAACTGAATTTTTTGATAGTTCAAAGAAAACATGGATCTTGATTACCCAAATTTCACTTGTTTTAAAGAATAGTCTATAAAATAGAACAGTACACATTATGATTTGTGCAAATACTAAAGAGACAACGACAGTGTGTTGAATTAAATAAGGTTTTTAAAACAGAATTCGTTTTCTTGAAGCAGAACGATAGTCCCTGAGATAGACCAAAGTGTGCCATCACAAAAATCAACCAATGCAAATCATTTTCCCAATTTACAAAAAAAATTTGATGCAAACCTTTTCAGTTTTAAATCTTTCTGCATAATGTAACTTAATCCTTTGACACTTCCTTCTATTAGCCTGTACTAGAATTATGTAAGATGCATTAAAATTAGACAGTCATTTTGAACTTAAATATGCATTTCATGGCAGTCTTTATGGAGCTTTACAAAGCATCATGAACACCCGGAACGTTTGAGAATCACTTATTTAAACAATTACAATAAATACATTTAGAATAAAATTGTCCAGTTCTCAGCCTAAGAAGATTCACCATTATAAAAATGTGAGTTCTTTTTAAGCTAATGAACAAATTGAAGTAATAACTCCAAAAATACCAAAATGTTTTCTTCCTATAAATGACAAGCTGATTTTAGCACTTATAAGGGGAAAAAAGAAGAATGTGCAAAAAAAGAAGAGTAATTTGCAGCGGGCAAGGTAGGAACTGGGGGGAGATGTCCTACCAAATATGAAAACATAAGAGTGACAGTGGTACATGAGTAGACAGACAGACCAATGGAAGAGAATGACAGTCTAGAAATACGCTAAACACATAAGAAAACTTAATATACGATGAAAGAGACATTTCAAACGGGTGGGGGTAAAAATGAACTTAAAAAAAACAGTGTGCTACACTAAGGTTTATCACTTCTATCAGGGTCTTTTAAATCATCAGCTGAAACCATTAAGAAAATATCTAGAATATTTAGTAACACAAATTAATATTCATAAATTGTAAAAGAAAAAGCTGACACATCCTAAAGTTCATGAATAGAGTGACGGTTATATAAATTTTGGTGCATCCATAAAACGGAATATAATGCAGCCCTTTTTTAAAAGGAGGATACAAACATCTAATATACAAATACTTTTGACATGAAAGGTTGAAATGAAAAAAAGCAGAGCACAGAGAAGTCTATATAATACTCTACCATTTGTCTAAACAAGAAAGAGAGAAACTATAACATGAGTATATGACTGTATATGCATAGAAAATTCTAGAAGAATCCATACACTGGTAACAGATTGATTCTGGGTAGGGAAAATGAATGGGTAGGGAAAGGAATGGGAAAGAGCCTTACTCCTCTCTTTATAATCTTTTTTGCCTTTTGAATTTTGTACCTATGTGTATGTTATTACCTACTGAAATATGTATTTACTAAATATACTTGGAAACGTAAGTTCAAGCATTTAACATAAGCATGGCAAACTTTTTTCTTAACTTCTCCATTATTATAGATACAAGGGACTAAGGAAAAGCCATAAAAAGAGATATAAAAAGAAGAATCCCCGACAGCAGCCAAGAGTTATGCCAGAGAACCAAAAACACAGATGACAGCAAGGTGACTAAATAAATAATTCATCATTATAATCTTCTCAATGCATTTTTACAAAGAGTAAAAACACCTTAAATCACTTAAAGTTCTTTGCAGACATAAAACATTAAAAGTTTAGGGGCCAGCCACGTGGCCAAGTGGTTAAGCTTCGCACACTCCGCTTCGGTGGCCCAGAGTTTTGCTGGTTCGGATCCTGTGCGCCACATGGCACTGCTCGTCAGGCCACGCTGAGGCAGCGTCCCACATGCCACAACTAGAAGGACCCACAACTAAAAAATATACAACTATGTACTGGGGGGATTTGGGGAGAAAAAGCAGGAAAAAAAAAAAGTTTATCTAAAATGTTTATTATCCTGCCCAGTTCCAAAAAGGAGTTATGAACTGAAATGTTTTACTTAAAATGTCAAATAACATTTGTTCTACATAAGATCACATACAAATTGACTAAAGCTTTGTACAGCTCCTAGTAAATTCTACTCATACTTCGAATCTCAAATCAAAAAAGTCTTCTTTGATTGCTTATACTAGGCTAGTTTCCCAGTTATATTTCTCCTTTGTATCACTGTGCAGTTACTGGTTTAGTAGAAACCGTTTCCCTGACTGATATGCAAGCTCCATGAAGACAGCCAAGTGTCTCTTATGTGCTGAATCATCCTTGATCCAGCAAGAATAGGAGCTCAATAGGTATTTGCTGAATAAAGGAAACCAATAGGAGAAAGTTTTACTTATACATTTTCAATGAAAAATTCATTTTATTCAGGGGGGCTGTCCCAGGCCAAGTAGTTAAGTTTGCCCACTCTGCTTCAGTGGCCCAGGGTTTCACCGGTTGGATCCTGGGCATGGACCAGTCATCAGGCCACGCTGAGGTGGCATCCCACACAGCACACCCAGAAGTATCACAACTACAACGTACAACTATGTACTGGGGGGGCTTCAGGGAGAAGAAGGGAAAAAAAAAAAAAAGATTGGCAACAGATGTTAGCTCAGGTGCCAATCTTTAAAAAAAAAAAAGTTATTCAAAAATACACCTATAAAATTATGGATTATCGTATTATGTTTATGTAGGAGCACACCTTTATTTTTATTAGAAATTTAAGAGTAATTTTCTTAAATTAAGTTTTGCAGCAGCAAAAACAGTATCAAATCAATAGTTTTTTTTTTTTTTTTAAAGATTTTATTTTTTCTTTTTTCTCCCCAAAGCCCCCAGGTACATAGTTGTAGATTCTTCATTGTGGGTCCTTCTAGTTGCGGCACATGGGACGCTGCCTCAGCGTGGCTTGACAAGCAGTGCCATGTCCGCGCCCAGGATTCGAACCAACGAAACACTGGGCCGCCTGCAGTGGAGCGTGCGAACTTAACCACTCGGCCACGGGGCCAGCCCCAAATCAATAGTTTTTTTAAAACTCTTTATGTGTCACAGGAAAGAGAATCTAAAGAAAATTACATTATAGGCCAAAGGGAAATTTCATAAATTCAGTTTAAATTCACATTGAGTAGGAATTAATATTTTGGAAGGAAGATGTCTGCTTAAGGCAAAGCAATGTGCCCTAGCCTCTTGCTCTAATTACCAATTTATAGGAAATGATCTAGTTCTCAATATATGGTCTGTGGATCCCAGAGGGTCCTCAAGAACCTTTCACATGGTTCATGAAGAACTATTTTCACATAATACTAAGACATTATTTGCCTTTTTCACACTCGTTCTCTTAGACGTGTACAGTGGTATATTCCAGAGGTCATGTGATACATAATACAGCAAGACTAAATGCAGAGGCAGACACAAGAATCCAGCTGTCTTCAATTAAGACAGATATAAACATGTAAAACAATCACTTTTTTCTCTAACATTTTTAGAAAAGTTATTTTTCATTAAAAATGTTATTTCATGTTAACATGAAACTGATTTAGTATTATTTTAAAATAAATAGTTACTAAATATTTTTAAATGTTTTAATTTCTAATATAACTACCAATAGATCTAACCCACATAAATGAAAGATCTGGGGTCCTTAATAATTTTTAAGAGAGTAAAGGAATCCTTAAATCATACAGTGAGAATCCGTGGTCTACCCTGTGAGAATTTCCATGGTACAATCAATTTGGCTTTTCCAAAGAATAAATTTAAAATAAAAGACAGAGAGAATCTATAGATGTAATGGACTTAAGGAATATAATAATCAAATGCAATGAATGAACTTTACTCGGATCCTGATTCAAACAAACGGTTAAAAAAAAAAAATGCAAGGGGCCAGCCCAGTGGCCAAGTGGTTAAGTTCTCACGCTCTGCTTTGGTAGCCCAGGGTTTCAGTGGTTCAGATGCCGGGCGTGGACATGGCACCACTCACCAGGCCATGCTGAGGCAGCGTCCCACACAGCACAAGCAGAAGGATGTACAACTAGAAACACAACTATGTACTGGGGGGCTTTGGGGAGAAAAAGAAGAAAAAAAATAAAAATAAATAAAAAGACTGGCAACAGATGTTAGCTTAGGTGCCAATCTCAAAAAAAAAAAAAGTGAGACAGTCAAGGAAACAAATACTGGCTGGATATTTGATGATATTTTAAGAAATTAACTTTTTTTATATTGTTGACAAAGAATGTAACTGTGGAAGCTGGCTGATGACTACCTGGGAGTTCATAAAACTCATGCAGTTTGAGAACATCAAATCCTTTTAAGTGTAAGAACTTACAAAATATAAACACTAACTTACTCATTCAATTCTAACTCTAAAACAGAAACAAATAACAGTATCAGACAATATAAAAGCCACTGAATTGTCAATTCAAAATAGGATCTCTTCATTTTCAGGATTTATATTGCTACATCTTTTTAAAGCAAACGAAAAGTGTTCTTTGCCTTTTCTATTTTCTAAAGCCAAATAAATTACAGCCTCTAAGAATACACAGTACTTATTTTAGCACCTCTTAGAAATCTAAAGCCGTATTCATGAACTTAAATATTAATTCAACATATTTAAGAACTTTCATGAAAGGCAATTTGCTGGGGTTATGGAGGCTAAAAATTGAAAAAAGAAAACAATCACGTAAAGGAACCCATTATCTACTTCATAACCAACCCATAACCCCCCAATCCATAATACAATATAAAGTGATAATTGGTTCCTGAAAGATTTCTAATACAGTTTATTGATAACAAAGTACTGATTTTAACAAATGATTACATATAGAAGGAAAAGCTAAACTTTAAATAATCTAATATTTTAATTGTTGCCAATTTTGGGAAAAACAGTAACAAGCATTCAAGGGCTGAACATTCCCAGGTTTGGTTCTTCACATCCCAAGCTATTTCTCGCCTCAGCACCTTCACATACTCCCAGTGGCTGAATGCCCCCTCCTTGCTTATGGAATAGCTAGCTCAGAGAGGACTTTTACCAAAGGCCACCTTACAGAGATGATTTCCCTCAACATCTTAACTACCTAATGGGCTTAATACAGAATTTATATTTACAATTTTCTTGTTTATTGTTTGCCCTCCCCATGAGACTACAAATTCTATGAGGACAGGGACAAACTTTCTTTTTTTCTTTTTTTAATTGAAATATATTTGACATACAAAAGTTCTGTTTTCTCTATCACTGGAATATCCAATGCCTGACACATGGAAGATAATAAATACAGGGTGAATTAATACACTCTAAAGGGCTGAGGAAATTAAGATTTTTTTAAGACTCAAGTATGAATAACATACAAAAGGTTGATGTAAAGAAGTCAATTAACTAGACTAGTGAAGGCAATGACTCTAATCAACTGCAAAGAACTTCTTCCTCTCTTGTTTTCTACAACTCTTGCAGAGATGTTTTTGCTGTTGTGTTTGTGTGTAGAAAAGAGCCAAAATGTGGGTTTTTTTGTAAATTCTGGTACATTCATGGTCAGTATTTCTACAGCAATGAATGTAACATATAATTTAACTAAGAGTGTATATTAATAGTTCTATAATTTAGTCCAGTACTGAGTCATTTAGAGTTTAAAACAATCACCTTCAAAAGACACTATTGGGGCCAGCCCTATGGCCAAGTGGTTAAGTTCTTGTGCTCCACTGCAGTGGCCCAGGGTTTTGCCAGTTCGGATCCTGGGCGCGGACATGGCACTGCTCATGAAGCCACGCTGGGGCAGCATCCCACATGCCACAACTAGAAGAACCCACAACTAAAAATACACAACTATGTACCGGGGGGCTTTGGGGAGAAAAAGGAAGAATAAAATCTTAAAAAAAAAAAAAGACACTATTAAGAAAATGAAAAGACAACTTACTGAATGGGACAAAATATTTGCAAATCATGGTTCTGATAAGGGACTCACATCTACAATACATAAAGAACACTTACAATCTGATAATAAAAAGATAACCCAATTTAAAAATGGGCAAGGATTTGAATAGACATTTCTCCAAAGATGACATACAAATGGTCAAGCAGCATATGAGAATATGCTAAACATCATTAGTCATCAAGGACATGCAAATCAAAACCACCATGAGATACCATTTTACACCCAATTAGGTGGCTATACTCAAAAAGATAATAACAAGTGTTGACACAGATGTAGACACATTGGATCCTCACACATTGCTGTTAGGAATGTCTAATGATGTAACTGTGGAGAAGTCTATCAGTTCCTCAAAAGGTTAAATGCAGAGTTCTTATATGACCTAGCAATTCTACTCTTAGATATATAGCCAAGGAAAATGAAAACACATCCACACAAAAACTTGTACACAAATGTTCACAGCAGCATTATTCATAATAGTCAAAAAATGGAAACAACCTAAATGTCTATCAACTGATGAACAGATAAATTCATACAATGGACTATTTGGCCACACAAAAGAATGAAGTACTGATAGATGCTACAACATGGATAAGCCTGGAAAACATTATGCTAACCAAAGGAAGCCCATCACAAAAGACCACATATCACATGATTCCATTTAACAAAATACTAAGAATAGGCAAATCTATAGAGATAAAGTAAATTATCTTTAATTTATGGGTTGATGCCAGGGGTGGGGGATTGGGGAATGGTGGCTAACAGGCTTGGAGTTACTTTTCGGGTGATGACAACATTCTAAAGTTGTTTATGGTGATGGTTTTACAACTATATGATATACCTAAAACCACTGAACTGTACACTTTAAATGGGTGAACTGTATGGTATGTTAATTATTTCTCAATAAAGCCATTAGAAAACAACAATAAAATGGTCACTTATGTTTTTGGTTATACTCTATTGCATTTATTAAGGAAATTATAGCTACTTTGGTCTTCACAAAGGCCTTGGGGTATATCCCTCCAAACAGAAGTTCTCCGTCTTTAAAGAAGACAAAGAAAGGTAGAAAAAGAGAGGAAATCTTCAGAACTGAATGATAAACAAGTCTGACACATCATTTTACCTACACCTACATCCTTATATTTTGAACAGTTATTTTTCCTACTGTCACATTTTCATCTTCTTTAAACTCTTCAAGAAAGTAAAGAATGCCTCACAATACAGAACGTTCAATTTTCCTTAGTTTATTTCTTGATTTCTCTATTTCAAATTTGATCAATTCTTTTCATAAATACTTATTTTGCAGAGGTAATGTGAAGATTCAAGATCTCATAGGAAGACGGCTAACACAATGCCTGGTGCTCAGTAAATTACTATCATTATCATTATGATACATAAGACAGAAGATTCTCAAGTTGATGAGCAAAACTGCAGAGAGGGGGGACACAAAGGCTATGCCTTACAAACGCAAAGTCATGTGTCAAGAAAAGGGAAACCCCTGGCAGAATTTAATCCCAGACCAAAGTGACAATTGGAGCAGGAGCATGATCATCACTACCATTATTACTACCATTACTATCATCACCCAACACCACCCTCCTCCTAATTTATGTATATGCCTTTAATTTCTTCTAATTATGAAGCACTTAAACATATGGAAACCCCAAACCCATCGAATAGCACATCTCATCATTTTGTCACATTTGTATCAATTTTTTTAAAAAAATATATGAAATATAAGATAACACAGATCCACTTTCATTTCCTCTCTCCCTCGGAATATGGTGTTAATCATTACTATGGACATTTCAACTGTAATCACAGGTTATCTGTAAACAATATTATTGTTTCGTGTGTTTTAAAACTTTACCAAATAGTATATTGGTCTGTACCTTGCTTTCTTAGCTCAGCATTTTGCTTGCTGCTTTTTAATTCAGTTGTGTTGTTTCATGTAGCTCTAGTTCACTCGTGAAAGCTGCTGGACATTATTATATTGTATGAATAGTCATGCCTACCTTAACCACAGGGATATGTTCTGAGAAACGTGTCGTTAGATGACTTCATCACTCTGTGAACATCACAGTGTACTTACAGAAAACCTAGATGGTATAGTCTACTACACACCTAGACTATATGGGACTAATCTTATGGACCATCATCATATACGTAGTCCATTACTGACTGAAATATCATTATGCAGCACATGACTGTGTCACAATATATTTTATTCAGCACAACTGTATCACAATATATTTGTCCAAATTCTAACCAATGAGATGTTCAAACTGTTTCTAATTTTGTCATTAAGAGGCTGCAATAAACATAATTCCTTGAGCAGAGGTACTAGTTTCTCGAAATATTCCTGGAAGAACTGCTAGGTCAACGGATATATACCTTCAACTCCATCAGAGGTTGCTAAGTCGATCTTCTTACACTCCAACCAGCAGTGTAAGAGAGCTCCTGTTTCTCTTCATCTTCACCAATTCTTAGTATTGTCATACTTTTCAATTTTGCAGACTAAAAGGTATAAAGTGGTACCTCATTGGTTTTTTTTTCCTAATTAGTAAGATTAATTATAATTTATTAGCCTTTCAAGTTTCCTCTCATGTGAAATACGTTTAACAGTATTGCCATTTTTCTATTCATTTGTGGAGGTTCTTAAGATAGTCCGGGTATCAATCCTTTATTGATTATATGTGTTTCTAAACGCTCTTTCCAAAAAAAGTATGAATCTGTTGCTGATTTTGAAATCTAGTAAGGTCTAGAAGCAAAGATAATTCCTGCCTTCTCAAAGTTCACAGCTATTTTGCAGACGTTTATATCTCTTTCTCAAACCTTTTTGGCCACTCACAGAAGACGAATTCCTCTTTGAGAGCCAATACATATACACTTACATATGAACTGAAAAAGGAGGCTCTAAATCCATTTCTTCTAAGTGATCAACCACAAGCAAATACATAAGAAAAGGACAGTTTGTCTCCATTCTACATAGCCAATGCTACATTTTGGCTCTCATATTAATACGTTATATAGCTTTTACATGGGTCAGTAAACAAGCACCTACTTTGAATAATAACAGTTTGTTAAAGCCCCTAATTAGTAAATAACCATTATATCGATACATCAGGATGTCTAAAACAACAATGAAGAGTGCCCACTCTCTCTATCCAATGAATTAAGGTACAAACCCAGACTAAGCAAATGAAATTTCTTTATTTTCAGTCTCACTAACATACAATCAGTTCTTACAGATAAAGCTGATTTGCAGAAGTGAAATGATTCTGGATATTTTAGTGACAGCAAATTACTGCTCAAAAAAGTTAACATCATTTACAGGAGCACAATCGAATGTTTTGCAAAATAAAGACGCTGCCCTAGAGGCATATAATCACACAGCAAGAAAGGACCTTAAATCACTTACTCGAACTCCCTCATTTTCAGGTGAGGAAAATGCAATCTGGAAATTAAGCAATTTGCCCAATCCAGGTCTTCTAAAATCTACAAATTCAGGGTTCTTTCCATTGCATCACGCAGCTTCTTTTAGACTCCCCAGTTCTAAAGCTCTGATTCCTCTATTAATCTTACAATTACAAGATCGAGTTGATGTGTTATAGAAATGATGGAGGTAAACCCACACCAATCTTTTCCTTTCCACGTCTCTACCCTTTCCCTCTCCATCCTCCATTATAATCTACGGAATGAAAAAAAAATTGCCTGAATTTCTGGCTCTAATTAGGTGCAGAGTCCTGAGCCCCTGGCTACTGTTTCTGCGTTAAATCAATAGAAGTGTTTTTTTTAAATCTTCCATTCCTTTATTCTACATTATCTACTAAGCGCCGACTTTGCAGGAAGCGCAGTGCACACGGCTCCTCCTACCCCGCGGACCACCAACGCCAGGAGGCCGGGGGCGCCAGGTAGGAGGATACCAGGCAGCGGGGAGCTGGGATAGCAGAGGAGTGAGGCTCCCGAGGCGCGTGGTGGGGGTGGGTCTTAGGGGCGCTAGGGAACAGGCCGGGTGGCGGGGAGCAGCCGAGAGGCGCGGGCGACTCACCTTTACGCAGCTCCCGCTCCCACACTGTGACGATGGGCCGCGAGTGCTTGCGGTGGTGGATGAGCCACAGGGACAAGGTCTGCACGCTCTGCTGCGAGTTGCTCAACTCCGACAGCTTCTTCTCCAGCGCCGCCTCAGAGAAGGCGGACATCCCTCCGACACCGCGTTCACGCCGTTCCACGCGGTGGGGCCAAGGGGAGGAGAGTTTCGCCGCCCTCGCCGCGGCCTCGCCCCCTCACCCCACCCTTCCCCACTGCTGCTGCTACATCCAAGACTGGCCAAGCAAGATGGCGTCCGGCCTGCAGTGACGTCACGGCCGGCCAACGCCCCGCCCCCGGAAGAAGCGGGGCCGGGAGGCGGGTCCCCCGAGCGGAAGGGGCGGTGCCGAAACTAACGCAAGGGAGGCGGACGCGGGTGTGTCTGGGCCGGGCTCTGGCGCCCGGCGGGAAACGGTTGTTGGGCCTAGAACCCTACTGGGGGAAAACTCTCTGGCAAGAGAGGAGTGATTCAAAACGTCGACATAGGCGTGAAAATTGGTACAGCCACTTTGAAAGACTATTACATTTTAAAATACACCTTCCCTGTGACTCTGCAGTTTCACTAATTGCTGTCAATGATAGTGAAACACCAGCATGTTTGCGTAAGGAACTGTATGCTAGTTGTTCTGTGCAGGGCAGTAACATTGAGAAGTTAGGACGTTCACAGCAGGTAAATGGCTAAATTAATTGTGATACATCCATATTGCAGAATACATGCAGCAGTTTAAAAGATGAACAAATCCAAGATATTGTGGATTTGGGTTTTTTTTAAGTTGCAAAAGGAGAAGTACAGTATAGCATTTAAGTGTATATTTTATATGAATTCATAACTTGGTAAATGCATGACAAAAGCTCTGGAAGAATACACACTATATTAAGACTGGTGTCAGGGAGAGGATCAGAATTGGAGCCCTTAAGCTGTGTCTGTATTGTTTTCATTTTTACAAGAACATATTAATGTATTACTTACATGATTAAAAATTAACTTCAGAAATCTCATAATTAATCTAGCACATTTTAACATTATACGTTTCTTAATTATGAGAGTTAACAAAGGAAATAAAAATATGTACACCGTCAGTCTAAATATCAGTACAAGAAATTTCAAAAAAGATACGTAAGAAATCACAGGAATTCCTAAGCCATCTTTTAAGAAGCACTGTTCAAGAACTTTGCACCAGGCAGGCATTAAATATATTTATTTGTTTGATTATAAGTACAGTTTATATTTCCCATTTTTAATGTCACTACAGCTTGAGGGTCAGACACCTCAGAGGTGAGGTAACTCTCCTTTCTCTTCCTCTCACTCCGATATCTATTCCTGTCTTTATGTTCCTTTCTTTTTCCATTGCACATTCTTTTGTTTATCCAATCCTCTTAGTCTAGTTTTTAACCTTAACTTAGTCTGAGTTTAACCTGTCTTCCAAGACCTAAGTGTATCTTCAGCACTATTCCCTTCCTTGAACCCTGCAGCCACAAAAAATTGCTACATATCATCTACCAAATGATGTCTTCACCTGAGGTTCCAACTCTTCCCACTCCCTTCTTCTGTTTCTCAGTTCTACCCGAACTTAAAAACCACCTTAAATTCCACTTTCTTTTCTTTCCCAACTGGTCCAATGCATGCAAGAAGTTCCTTCCTGTGTCATTTACTGACTTGGATGCCTTATTTAGCACTTACTACTAGTCTACGCTATTTATAATTTTATATATATATTCTGTCTCCAACTAGATTTTACTCTCAGTGACTCAGCCAAAGTAACAATTCTCCTGTTTTCCTTGGTACTCAGTCTTATTTGGCTGCTCTTCCTCTGGACTCCCACAGTATTCTGTACATGAGTGTACCATGGTTTTCCATATCAGGCTGTTAGATCTATATTTATTGACATTGTTACTTATTTCTGTGTTTTCAAAATAGTGATTGTAGCTGTTTATGCCCTTAGATAATTATGAATTATTTCCATATCTGTGTCCTCTGACTATACTTCTTGATTTTGTCTTCCCAAATTCAGACTTCAAATTCAGAATTATGCATTTTTCCCATAAACTGTCTTTGGCTTTCCCAGAATGGCCACCAAGTAACAAAAACACGTGCTCCTTCAACTTAAAAAGGAAGGCTACCACAAGAAAAGACTATAGACCAATATTGCTTATGAATATGGATGTAAAAATTCTTTACAAAATTCTAGCAAACTAAACCCAGCATCTTATTAAGAGGATTATACATCATGACCAAGTGGGATTTATCCCAGGAATGCAAGGGTGGTTCAAATACAAAAATCAATCCATATAATACGCTATATTAATAGAACAAAGAAAAAACACACACAACTGTCTCAGTTGGTGCAAAAAAAAATTTTGACAAAATCCAGCACCCTTTCATGATTAAAAAAAAAGTTGTGCTCACTTCATCAGTACATATACTAAAAAAAAAATTGGAACGATACAGAGAAGATTAGCATGGTCCCTATGCAAGGATGACATGCAAATTCGTGAAGGATTCCATATTTACAAACAAACAAACAAACAAACATCAAAGTAGGAATAGAAGGGCACTTTTTTTTTTTTAAGATTGGCACCTGAGCTAACAACTGTGGCTAATCTTTTTATTTTTTTTCTGCTTCGTCTCCCCAAATCCCCCCAGTACATAGTTGTATATCTTAGTTGCAGGTCCTTCTAGTTGTGGCATGTGGGTCACCACCTCAACGTGGCCTGACGAGCGGTGCCATGTCCGCACCCGGGATCAGAATGGGCAAAACCCTGGGCCACTGCAGCGCAATGTGAACTTAATCACTCAGCCACAGGGACGGCCCCAGAAGGGCACTTTCTTAGTTTAATAAAAGACATGTATGGAAAACCGCACAGCTAACATCACACTCAATTATAAAGACTGAAAGCTTTCCCCCTAAGATTAGGAACAAGACAAGGATATGTACTTTTGCCACTTCTGTTCAGCATTATCCTGGAAGTTCTAGTCATAACAATTAATCAAGAAAAAGAAATATAAGTTATCCAAATTGGAAAGGAGGCAGTAAAATTATGTGTATTTGCAGGAGACATGATCTTATATAGAGAAAATCCTAAGGAATCCACAAAGAAACTATTAGAGCTAATAAAATAATTTGGCAAAATTACAAGATACCAGATTGAATACAAAAGTCACTTGTATTTTGATACACTAGCAATGAATAATTTGAAAATGAAATTAGGAAAATAATCCATAATATCAAAAAAATAAAATACTTAGGAATAAATTTAACCAATGAGATTTTTAAAAATACACTGAAAACTACAAAATATTGTTGAAAGAAATCAAAGAAGCCCTAAATAAATGGAAAGATATACCTTGTTCACGGGTTGGAAGACTTAATATCATTAATATGGCAATACTACCCAAAGCAATCTTCAGATGCAATGCAATCCATATTAAGATCCCAATGGCCTTTTGTGCAGAAATGGAAAAGCTGATCCTAAAATTCATGTGGAATTGCAAGGGACACTGAACAACCAAAGTAATCTTGAAAAAGAAAAGCAAAGTTGGAGAACTCACAGTTCCTGATTTCAAAACCTACTACAAAGCTACAGTAATCAAAACAGTGTGACATACTATTCATCCATAAAAAGGAATGAAACAGTAATACATGCTAGAAGATAGAGGAACCTTAAAAGCATTATGCTAGGTGAAAGATGCCAGATACAAAAGATCACATATTTTATGATTCTATTTATAAGAAATATCCAGAATAGGTAAATCCAGAGACAGAAAGTGATTGCTTGGGGAGATGGGGAGGGAGAGATGGGGAGTGACTATTTAATTGGAATTTTCTTCCGAGGTGCTGAAAATGTTTTGGAACTAGATAGATATGATGCTTGCAACACATCATAGATGTACAAATGCCACTAAATTGTACACTTTAAAATGCTTAATTCTATGTTATGTGCATTTTACCTCAGTACAAAAATGGAAGCCTAATAAGAATAATTAGGTTTATTTCACATTCTTCAAATTTTAATTGACCCAAATTTGCTGTGAGGGCTCTTATGTTTACCAAGCTTAGGATAAAAGAAAATTTACAAGCTAAAAAGTTTCAGTCTTTCTAAGTTAAATTATGTATAGGTAAACTATTAAGATGCATATGTTTCGATGATGTTGTACTTCTCAGGTTAAAAGAAGCATACTAATGTTCATGTACAAAGACTGTACGATAATAAGCCACAAAAGATTTTACTTATAGGTTTCTACGTTTCAAAATTCTTGTCAACTGATGGCATGTATAATATATTTTATGAACTAAATTAAAGGTCCTGGAGATTTTTTTTAATACTCTCAGGATAATCCTAAATTAATCCTCAACAGAGTATTCTACTCTTCTCTCTTCTGATAATGGTACCAAATATAATAAATCAGGGAAAGCTGTTTGGTCTTGTCACCAGTAGGTATGAACTGCTACTGTACTCACCAGCCGTCTAATCGGCTTGTACATGAAGAATCACCTGGGCTCAGCTAGGCAGTTCTCTTTCAGAGTCTCACATGAGGTTGCAGCCAGGCAGTAGCTAGAGTCATCTCAAAGTCTTCACTAATATGTTTAATGCCTGGGCTTGGAAGACTCTGTTTGAATTGTTTACTAGGAGACAAAACAGCTGGGGTCACTCAAACCAATCTCTCTTTCTCTCCCTCTCTCTATTCAGTCTCCTGTAGAGAGTGTCCTGGGGTAATTGGAAGTCACATAACACCCTTCTAGCTTATTGTATTAGACAAGACAGTCAAAGCTCATTTAAGTTCATGGGGGTAGGGACATAGCCGCCACCCCTTGATGGAAGGAGTGCAAACAACTTGCAGACATGTTTTGTGACCGCCACAGACTGGAAGACTGTCCCAGCCATAGACTTTCATCTGAGGAGTCTTAGGAATCTTCCAGAGGTAAAAAACTGCAAATAGGAAAGGCATCCACCGAAGACCTTCAGATTAAGTTAACAACTGCATGAAGTACACAGCTTCCACTCAGGACCTGCAGAACCAGATCCAAATACCTAGAACTAGAGATTATCATGCTTTAATATGCATGCTCTTGTTCTTTATTTTCTAATTATTTTTCTTACTCTTATCGGGTTTAAGACGCTTGTTACCTCTTGACACCGTACCCATAAGGCCTTATTCTTTTTTTTTCTCCCCAAAGCCCCAGTACATAGTTGTATATCCTAATTGTAAGTCATTCTAGTTCTTCTATGTGGGAAGCCACCACAGTGTGGCTTGATAAGCAGTGTGTAGGTCTGCGCCCAGGATCCGAACTGGTGAACCCCGGGCCGCCAAAGCAGAGCACATGAACTTAACCACTCGAAGGCCTCATTCTTAATATTGCTCTTTTTATCTTTAGTTAGTCCTTGCTATGAGCCCAATACCTAGTGTGATTTTCTTGTGATTTAACTAAGATATATAATTAAACCAACTGTTGGGTTTGTATCCACCTTCCTTTGAGTGCCACCCAGTTCCCTCTAGTATCTTCCCTTTGTAAAAAAAAATCAGTTGATTTCCTTGTTAATTAGATTCAATTACTAATAACTTTTTGTATGGTTTACACCATAACAGGCAAGACATTAAAAAGTCTAAAATCCATGTTATGCCACACCTAAGAAGAGACATTTCTGTCTCCACCAAAAAGAGGGGAGGGGATACTACGTGTTAAAGTAAGGAAGGAACAGGAAAGGTAAATGAATGCCACCAACGTCTTAGAACCCCTTTCTCAAAAGTTCATAAACTTGGATAGGCCATGATCAAAATAGAGCAGCTTTAGATATAATATTGGCCTCTCAAGGTAGAATATGTACTATCTCAAAAGAAAAATGTACTTATATTCCTAAAGACTTCTCTGGAATGTTTAATATTACTAACGTTTTCCAGGGGAAAAAAAGAAATTAGGAGATCAGGTACTTTGGCTGATTTTCCTGTACATGTAAATATTGCCATACAGACATTGTCACACCAGATGACACAACAGCACATCTTCCAACAAAAGAAATATGAAGTACTGCCTTTAGTTCAGCAACAGATGATGATCTCTAACAACCTCTGGTCAATGGAATCTTGACAATGGGTCTGAATTTCACAGAATAATATATACTGCAGGCTGAATTCATCTGCACTCAGTTAAAATGGGGAATTGAGAAAGTAAAAAGCTAACCCTGGAAACTGAAAGCTAGGCTGTAATGTTCCTAACAAATCATCAACTACCCTCACAGGATATAAACAATAAGCAGACAAGGCCATTCTGTGACGGTAGTGGGACAAGACAGGGTCAAGGTCACTTTGACACCATGAAAATTGCTAATACATTTCTCTCATAACAAACATAAATGATTACAGCTTCCTTCACCAATGATATCTCTAGCCCCACCTTAATCTTTTAGCATTCTAGATAGAAGTTACCAAGATCTACCCAATCACCAAATTGCCCCCGCTTCCTGACTGCACCCCATCCAGAACAGACCTCTGCAAAACCTCCTTAGGCTCACCAACACAAGCTCAAGTCTCATAATAAGCCCTTCCCAATTCCTTCTTAATGACACACAGTTGCTCTGTTCTGTGCTAAATAACCTACCTGGTTCTTGTGGTCTTCAGCTGGTGAGCTTTGATATAGGTTATGTGTCAAACTTTTAATAGTGGTCAATTCTATGGATAAGAAAACAGGTAATTTCTTCTTTCCAATGTACATATTTCACTATGGTTTGAATTTTTGACCACAAGCATGTGTTAGTTATACAATGAGAAAAATAATAAGTATATTATGATTGGGGCAGGGGAAGGACCTCCACTGGCTCCCCTTTGCCCATAGAAAAAGATTATATCCTTATTATGGCATACAAGGCTCATATTAATTCAGTTCTACCATTCTCAGCAGCCCCATCTGCCACAGCTCCCCTCACTATGTTCTTGAGCCTCCAACAGCACCAAACATCTGAATTATTTCCCAAATCCTATACAATTCCATTTTCCACTGCCTTCTATCCACTTAAACCTGCAAACGCCTGCCCCTCCCCCAAATAAATAACTTCTTTTGAAAATTGGTTTGAATCAACAAATGAATGAACAAACAAAATGCAGTATATGTATACAACGGGATATTGTTCAGCCATAAAAAGGAAGGAAATTCTGATACATGTTACAACATGGGTAAACTTTGAAAACGTTATGCTAAGTGAAACAAACCAGACACAAAAGGACGAGTATGGTATGATTCCACTTATGCGAGGTACCTAGAATAGGCAAATCCATAGAGGTTACCAGGGGGTGGGGGGAGGAGGGAATGAGTAGTCATTTTTTAATGGGTACAGAATTTTGGTTTGGGATGATGAAAAAGTTCTGGAAATAGAAAGTGGTGATGATTACACAACATTGTGAATGTACTTAATGTCACTGAATTTACACCAAAAAATAGTTAAAATGGTAAATTTTATGTTATGTGTATTTTATCACAATAAAAAAGGAAAAAACTTGATTTGAATTTTTATGGAAAATTTCAAGACTATACAAAAATTAAGAGAAGAATATAACGAATCTCCATGTATCCATCAACAGTTTCAACAATTATCAACTCCTGGCCAAACTTCTACCCCTTCTCACCCACCATCCCCCACACTGAATTATTCTGCAGTGAATTCCAGACATTATATCATTTCATCAATAAATCTTTCAGACTTTCTCTAAAGTAACTTAAGCATTTCTTTACCAAGGAATTCCTATTCCTCCTTCAAAACCCAGCTCAGATATCACCTCCTTCTGTAAAACCTTTCCCCATGTCCCCTAGAACCAGCAGGACCCATTTGTCCCTCTGTGTATCTATGACTCTTTGCCCCTCCCTCTAGAACAGGGTTTCTCAACACTGGCACTATTGACATTTTGAGACAGATAACCGTTTGATGTGGGGGCTGTCCTGTGGATTGCAGGATGCTTAGCGACATCCACGGCTTCCACCAACTAGATGCAAGCAGCACCTTCCTTTCCTTTGTGACAAACAAAAATGTCTCCAGACATTGCCAAATGTCCCATGGGGGGCAAAATTGCCCCCGGTGAGAACTGCTTTTCCAGAACTGCCCTTAAGAACTGCACTGCAGATATTTGCTTCCATATCTGTCTCCACTTCTAGACTGAAATCCTCGAGGACATAGACAACTTCTTCTTTATCTTAGCAGAGCCAGCATCTGATTCTTAACTAGGAATTCCATGAGAAGAAAGCTGGAAGGCCAAGAGAGCTTGGGCAGATCTTCACAGAACTTCACGAAAATCTGAGGCCATTAGGTCCAGCCTTCCATTCAGCGCCTTAGTCACTTCCATAATATCCCAATCTGTTGTCTCTCTAGCCTCTGTTGGGGAGTCAAGTCATTGGATTCATCTTCCTGCTGAGGGGCTCATTTTGTTCAAGTTCTTATGGTGAGTGGAAGCTTGCTCACTCTGACTTTACCCATTGTCCCAAATCTGTCCTCTGAATTCTTATAAAATGAGCCTAATTTCACTTTCATGTGACAGCTCTTCAGGTATATGAAGACCACTACCATTCTATTCATTCATTAAATCACTTAAAATATACACTTGAACAAGAGAAAAGCAACCACTGACCTCAGGAACTGGCCCTATCAGGTAGGTCTAGGTGGCATAAGAGCTGGCCTGGCATTCACAGATAGGCATTCTCCTGATGAACAGAATCTCATAGAACAACTACATCAGAGAAGGCCACTCTGTGACCTTGATAAAGTAAGACAAGAATGAAAGAAGACAAAAACAAGACCATTTCAAAAATTTTATCTAAGCAGAGAAAAAAACACAGTCACTGTGCAAACCACAAAAACACCAAATATCCCCCTCACCCTGCTAATGTCACTGACTGCTGCTTCTTTACCAATTACAGACAGTTTTAGCCTGTGCTCAACCCTCCATCTAGAAAAAATTCATTAAGATACTCACAGAATTATTCCTGTTTCCTGGCAGCATCCAATCCAGAGCAAAGCCCTACTCCCTTGAAACCTCCCCCAAAACACCTAACATAAGCCTAAATGCCGAAGTCCTTGCCCACATACCCTTACCTGGCATCTCCGTGGTTCCCCCTGGTGAACATTCTGCTTCATTGCAACAAGCCAAAACCCTCGTTTATTCAACTACAGGTAGGTTTCTGGTGGTGGTTGTCAGGAGGAGATTGACATAAGGACCACTCAATGTGGGCCAGACCCTTGGGATACAGCAATGAATACAACAGACAAAAATTCATGTCCCTCACAGAATTTACATGGAAGTGAAGAATGAACCACGTGTTTAAGTGTCAGAGACTATGCGTTAGATTAAGTACCATGGGGAAAAGTAAACAGGCATAATGTGTATCGGAATTTAACTGATTGACTAAGGAAAGCCTTCTGAGATGACATTTTAAAATCTAAGGAGAGGAAGCATGAGCCCAGCAGCTCTTTCAGAGTGTTCCAAGCAAAGGGAACAGCAAATGCAAAGGCCCTGGGACATGAGTGTGCCTGGTGAGGCTCAAGAAACAGCAAGGAGAACTCATGTGGCTGGAGGGAGGTGATCAGAGAGGAGAGTCAATAGGAGGAAGAGAGTAAGACGAGGTCAGGGAGTGAAGAATGATCATATAGTGCCTTCTAGACTACTGCAAGGACTTTGGCTTTTACTCTGAGAAGGAAAGTTGTTGGAAAGTGTTGAACAGAAAAATGACATGATCTTACTTACATTTAAATTTAAAAAAAACAAACATTCTAGCTGATGTGTTGAGATGAGAACGGGGGAGAGGGGATGAAGATGGAAGCAGGGAGACCAGGCACTTGTAATAATCCAATGAGAGAGGATGGTGATTTGGACCAGGCTGGAAACACAGGAGGCGAAAAGCTGGCAGATTCTGGATATATTTGGAAAGTAGAACAGGCCAGATTTACTAGTGTGGGGGCAGGGGCGAAGGAGAAAAGTCAAGGAAGACATTAATGTTTTCAGCACGAGCTAAAGCTGTAAGGCTGACGGTTGCCATTAACTAAGACAGGGAAGACAGTCGCAGGGTAGGTTTTTTAGGAGAAAAGAACAGGAATTCATATTATATGTGCAATTGCAAGTGGAGATGTTGGGTAAGCAATTGGATAGCCTACAATTCAGAGAGGTCTGGGTCGGAGTTAATCACTTTTGGAGTTTGACAATAGACAGTATTTAAAGTCATGAGACTGGATGAGATCACTAAGCAAGGGAGTGCAGACTGACAGAGAATGTCAAAGACTGAGCTCAGGACACTCCAATGTTTAGAGCCTGGGGAAATGAGAAGAAATAGGGTAAACGCATCCAACGGAAGAGCCATTGAGACAGGAGGAAACCAGTAGTGTGCATTCTTTATGCATTTGAAGTGGGAAATGATCAACTATGTCAAATGCTGAAAAATGACTAAGATGAGGATGAGAATTGACTACTAGATTTAGCAACATCTTCCTTGGGCCTTTTCTTTTCAGGAGAAATATCTGATTCTGTAATTTTGTTTAGTTTTGTTTGTAAAATATCACTTCCTAATGCACTATATAATTTACCTATTTATCTTATTGTCTGCCTATTCTTACTAGAATGAAAGCTCTACTAGGGCATGGATTTTTGTCTATTTTGCTAATTAATAAAATATTGCATAGAACAGTGTCTGGTCATAGTAGGAGCTCAATAAGTATTTGGTGAATCAGTGGTTCGTGGATCCATCTCTGTGTTGATCTGACATCTATGAACATGCTCATTTGGCAATGTTTCTCTAAAACTATTACAGTATGCCCTAGTCAAGTCATGGAAGACTAGGATGGTTCTCCTTTGCTCAAAGCCTGGCATTTTACAGTGCAGCCCAGCAAGCCCAGCCTGTTTGGCAGACAATCACCCTGCTACTCCATGCCCCCCCTTATCCAGCACTGTGTCTTCCCCATGAACTGAGGAAAAAAATCCACAACCAGCCAGCCTTGCAGAGCTCAGGATATGTGCCATATCTCTAATGATGGGATCACATGTTTCAAAGGAAATGGAGAAAAAGGACATCAGACATTACATTGGGAAATCTCTTTTAAGATGGGGTGCCCAACCTGAACTCCCAAATTTTTCAGCTTTGGAGACCAACAGACAGGAATTTAAGCCTCTTCTCTGGGATCAAGTTGCTCTGGGACTTTTGTCAAACCAATGAATTTGAGCTTCATTTTCCTCATCAGTAATATGTAACTAAATCAGGTCTACATTGCAGAGTTGCCCTAAGAATTGAGAGAATTTTGTACAGGCCTATAATAAACCTTCATAAATTCTCTTATTCTTACTTCATAACTGCTTCCCATTTGACAAATGTTTTCAGCTAAGATAAAGTGGAAGTAAAGAGTTTGTTTCTTTTTTTATTTTTTATTGAGTTAATGATAGGTTACAATCTTGTGACATTTCAGTTGTACATTATTGTCTGTCAGTCGTGTTGTAGGTGCACCCCTTCACCCTTTGTACCCACCCCCCACCCCACCTTTCCCCTGGTAGCCACTAAACTGTTCTCTTTGTCCACATGTTTAAATTCCTCATATGAGTGGAGTCATACAGAGATTGTCCTTCTCTATCTGGCTTATTTCACTTAACATAATTCCCTCAAGGTCCATCCATGTTGTTGCAAATGGGATGATTTTGTTCTTTTTTACGGCTGAGTAGTATTCCATTGTATATTATACCACATCTTCTTTATCCAGTCATCTGTTGGTGGGCACTTAGGTTGCTTCCACATCTTGGCTATTGTAAATAATGCTGTAGTGAACATTGGGGTGCATGGGACTTTTGGAATTGCTGACTTCAAGCTCTTTGGATAGATATGCAGTAGTAGGATAGCTGGGTTGTATGGTAGTTCTATTTCTAATTTTTTGAGGAATCTCCATACTGTTTTCCATAGTGGCTGCACCAGTTTGCATTCCCACCAGCAGTGTATGAGGGTTCCTTTTTCTCCACAACCTCTCCAACATTTGCTACTATTAGTTTTAGATATTTTTGTCATTCTAATGGGTGTAAGGTGATATTTTATTGTAGTTTTGATTTGCATTTCCCTGATGTACAGCGATGATGAACATCTTTTCATGTGCCTATTGGCCATCCGTATATCTTTGGAGAAATGTCTGTTCATGTCCCCTGCCCATTTTTTGAAGGAGTTTGTTTCTTTACAGTAACACAGTACAATATAAAAGTCCAGATAGGGGCTGGCCCCATGGCGCAGTGGTTAAGTTTGTGCCCTTTGCTTCGGCAGCCCAGGGTTTTGCTGGTTCAGATCCTGGGCACAGACATGGCACCACTCATCAAGCCATGCTGAGGCGGCATCCCACATAACAAAGCCAGAAGGACCTGCAATTAGAGTATACAGCTGTACAGTGGGGCACTTTGGGGAGAAGAAGAGGAAAAAGAAAAGATTGGCAACAGATGTTAGCTCAGGTGTCAATCTTTAAAAAGAAAAAAAGGACAAATACAATATGTGTCCTTTTGTGTCTGGCTTATTTCATTTAGCACAATGTCTTCAAGGTTCATCCATATTGTAGATAATTATATTTTTAAATTTTATTTTTTCTCATGAGTGAGAAATTCTGTGATACATCATCTTTAATATGATGAAATGTAATTTGAATCTTTTCCTGTGACTGCTCAATTCATGTCTCTTGTACATTCCTCCTAGCTAAGAACAGGAAATACCTCTACATTTATTCAAGTATTTGTGTCCATTAGCAACATTTTAAGTTATGTTCATATATATCTTGCAGAGATACGTTAAATAAAACTGGATCCTTAAATTGACACTAAAAAAAAAAAACTTAATAGTTGAACTCAAGTGGTATCATTTCTAAATTACAGTTGTCCTTAAGTTTGGAAGTTGCATTAAAATTCCACAAGGCGGCAGACCGGTTCCATTAAATCAGGCTTGCTGCACTGATATAAATACATTCCAGGTATTCTCAGCATTGGCCTAAGCATAGCAAAACTTTCTAAGCCAACACAAGGAAACCGTGAAGATATTTTCTCCCAAAAAGAACTTTACAATTGTTGGTTAATTTTTTAAATAAGTTTACAAATCTTACTTACCATTAAATTAGTTGTAATAGAATCATAGAATTTTATATTTAAACCAAACTTAATAATTTATTTAATTATGTAATTCTTGCCCAAATGCAAATAACTTTATTCTTGGCTTAAAAACAAAAACAAAATGTAGCAGTGGGAATATAAAATGGTGCACTTGCTGTGGAAGATGGTATGACAGCTACTCAAAATATTCAACATAAAATTATATGATTCAGCAATTTTTCTTCTAGGTACATACTCCCAAAGAACTGAAGCAGAGACTCAAAGAGGTACTTCGTCAAATTAATAAACAGAAACCTCATTAAACTGAAGTCAGGAGGCCAAAAGAAGGAGCAATCACATCCTATGTCCATAGCACCTCCAAACAGGAAGAAGAAAGACTTCCTTTTCCTGATGGCAAGAAGCTCACCCAATGAGAGACTGTCACAACTCAGCCAATGAAAAGCCACTACACGTGGAACTCTCAATTCCTCCAAAGAATTCTATGTTTAAAATACCCTTCCCAACTTCCTCTTCTCCTCTGTAAGAGTTTCTCCTCCCTCACTTCTTGGGGGCCTTGCACGTGGCTGGCCATGGTTGCAGACTCCAAATTGCAATTCTTTGCTGATCCCAAATAAACTCATTTTTGCTGGAGAAATAACTGGCTATTTATTTGTTTAAGGTCAACAGTTTTTACACCCATGTTCACAGTAGGATTATTCACAATAGCCAAAATGTGGAAGCAATTCCTCTACATCAGTGAATGAATGGATAAATGGAATATGGTATGTACATACAATGGAATATTTTTCAGCCTTAAAAAGGGATGAGATTCTGACACATAATACAACATGGATGAGGCTTAAAGTTATAGTAACTTTATATATGTAAAGTTTTTTATATATATAGATCTTTATATATGTAAAGTTATAGTAAAGTTGTTGCCTTTATCAATTGTTCATTCTTTTTAATACTGAGTAGTATTGCATTGAACAAACATACTACAATATTGTATATCCATTTAACTGTTGAAGAACATTTAGATGGTTTCCAGTTTCTGGCAATTATGAATAGAACTGCTATACAAGTTTTTTGTGTAAATGCACGTTTTAATTACTCTAGGGCAATTACACAGAAGAGGGACTGCTGGGTCATAATGAAGGTGGACGTTTACTTTGATAAGAAATTGTCCAATGGTTTTCCATAGTGTCAGTACCATTTTGCATACCTACCAGCAACGTATGAAAGCTTCAGTTGTTCTTCGTCCTTGCCAGTAATTGGTATTGTCAGTATTTTTTATTTTAGCCATTCTAGTAGGTGAGTAGTGATATCTCATGGCTTTTTTGGTTGTGTGTGTGTGTGTGTGTGCACGTGTATGTGTCCGGGTTCTTCAAAGGGAATATATTGATAAGGAATCATTTTTCTTTCTTTCAGTGTATTTCTTTCTTTTTGTCAATTTTCTTTCTTTTAAATTAAATTAGTATACAACGTTCATGGTTGTATTTCTAGATATTTTTCTGGATATAAGGACCTGGAATTTCTTAATCTCTGCCACTGGAAATAAGCTACTATTTTCAAAGCTCAGTAATACCTTCTTCCAAAACAACCAACAACATTGCAAAAGTTGGTCCTACCCTTGACGTGATTTACTAATTTGTACATGATACTTCTATAGTTCAGAGATTTTCAAACATTTTTCTGTTACCAGCCATGACAAAAGGATGTCCATGTGTGGGATACTCTCCCATGCATAGTACCAGAGACACGAGCAACATCCTTAAGACAGACTATGGATTCTCATGCTTCCCATGCTATATGTTCATAAATTACTACATGTAATTTCACACTATATTAGGATTGACTGTGAATCCACTCCAATATATTTTTTAAAATTACTCACAGATTGTATTATTTTTAACCATTATTAGAAACACATTACTTGATCAAAACTTCTTAACTAATAGTAACATATATGACACAACATCACTATTTGACTATGAAAGAACCACTATTCTATACTATTTCCTCATTTCATGTAAATTGTATAATTTATTGCTATAATGTTGCTCATAACATTCTCTTATTCTTTTAATGTCCATAGATCTATCCTTCCTTTCATTCCTAGCATTGGAAATTTTTGTCGTCTCTTTTTTTCCTTGATCAGTCTGGCCAGAGAGCTTATCAATTTTATTGATCTTTTCAAAGAAACAGCTTTTGATTTCATTGATTTTTATCTATGTCTACTTTCTCTTTCATTTATTTTTACTCATTATGGCTTTAATTTGTATTTCCCTAATGACTAATGACGTTGAACATCTTTTCAGGTCCTGATTGGCCACTCTATGTCCTCTTTGGTGACATATCTGTTCAAATCTTCTGCCTGTTTTAAAAAATTGGGTTGTCTTTTCAGGGTTGTGTTATGGGAGTTCTTTATATATTCTAAATGAAAGTCCTTTGTTGAATATGTGATTTGCAAATATTTTTCTCCCAGTCTGTAGCTTATCTTTTGTATTATAATTTTTGGGGGCAGGCCTAGTAGCATAGTGGTTAAGTTCACACGCTCCACTTTGGCAGCCCAGGGCTCATAGGTTTGGATCCGGGGTACAGACCTGGTACCACTTGTCAAGCCGTGCTCTGGCAGCGTCCCACATAAAATAGAGGAGGATGGACACAGATGTTAGCTCAGTGACAATCTTTCTCAAGCAAAAAGAGGAAGATTGGCAACAGATGTTAGCTCAGGGCCAATCTTCCTAAAAAAAGAAAAATTCAATTTTGATGAAGTTCAAATTATCAATTTATTATTTTATATATTATGCTTTTGATGTCTTGTCTAAGAACTCTGCCTAACCCCAGGTCATATTTTCTTTTATGCTTTCTTCTAAAAGTTTTATGGTTTTATCTTCATATCTATGGTACCTTTGGGGTATATTTTTGTACAAATTGTGAGGTTTAGGTAGATTTTTTCCCCCATAATATTCAACTGTTCCTAAACCATTTGTTGGAAAGACTATTGAATTCCCCATTCAATTGCCTTTTCACCTTTGTAAAAAAATAAGTTGGCCATCTTCGTCTATTTCTGGACTCTCTATTCTATTTATATATATATATATTTTTTGTTGTTGTTGTTGTTGTTGAGGAAGTTTGGCCCTGAGCTAACATCTGTTGGCAATCTTCCTCCTTTTGCTTGAGGAAGATTGTCACTGAGCTAACATCTGTGCCAATCTTCCTCTATTTTGTATATGGGACACTACCACAGCATGGCTTGATGAGTGGTGCATAGGTCTGTGACTGGGATCTGAACCTGCAAACCCTGGGCTGCCAAAGTGGAGTGCATGAACTTAACCACTATGCCACGGGACCAGCCCTATTCTATTCTATTGATTTATGCGTTTATCCCTTGGCCAGTACCACAGAGTCTTGATTGCAGTAGGTTTATAGTAAGTCTTAAAGTCAGATAGTATGATTCCATCGATTTTACTCTTCTTCAAAATTTTTGGTTATTCCAGTTCCTTTGTCTTTCTATGAAATTTTAGAATCAGTTTGTATACCTAAAAAGATCCTGCTGAGGATTTTGATTGAAATGGACATATTAACTATGTTGGGCTTTGCAATCCATGAGCATGGCATTAGGTTTTTTTCCTCTTTTATCATCATTTGTAGTTTTCAGCATGGTTTGTTAGATTTATACGTAAGTGTTGCATTTTGAGGGGAGCTATTGTAAATGGAATTTTATTTTTAAGTTTGTTTCCAAGTGTTCATCGCTCAAAAATAAAAATGTGATTGACTTTTGTGTGTTGACATTGTATACTGTAACCTTGCTAAAATTGCTTATTAGTTCCAGGTAGGTTTTTTGTAGATTCATTGGGGTTTTGTAAGTAGACAATTATGTCATCTGTGATTAGGAACGATTTTATTTCTTCTTTTCCAACCTTTAAGCATTTTAATTAATTTTCCTTGCCTTATTGTACTGGCTAGGATTTTCAGTAAGATGTTGAAAATGAGTGGTGAGAGTGGACATCCCTGCCTTATATCCAATTTTAGGGGGAAAGCATTTGATCTTTTACTAATGAGTATAATGTGAGCTATAATTTGCTGAATTGTTTTTTCTTTTCTTTTTTTTTTTTAAAGATTTTATTTTTTCCTTTTTCTCCCCAAAGCCCCCCGGTACATAGTTGTATATTCTTTGTTGTGGGTCCTTCTAGTTGTGGCATGTGGGACGCTGCCTCAGCGTGGTTTGATGAGCAGTGTCATGTCCGCGCCCAGGATTCGAACCAACGAAACACTGGGCCGCCTGCAGTGGAACGCGCGAACTTAACTGCTCGGCCACGCAGCCAGCCCCTGAATTGTTTTTTCTTAATCATAAGTGCTTGTTAACTTTTGTCAAATGTTTTTTCTGCATCACTTGATGTGATCATGTGTTTTTTCTTGTAGGTTTTTTTTCTTGTACTGTCCTTGCCTGGTTTTGATATCAGAGTAACATTGGCCTCATAAAATGAGCTGAGAAGTGTTCCCTCCTATCTTCTAAGAGGGATCATTTACCATTGGTGTTATTCTTCTTCACATATTTGGTAGAATTCACCAACGAAACCATCTTAACCTGGAAATTTCTTTTTCAGACAAATTTAATTTCTTTAACAGTTATACCACTACTTATGTTGCTTATTCATCTTGGGTGAGTTTTCATAATTTGTGGGTTTTTTTTTTTTTTGAAAGGAAGATTAGCCCTGAGCTAACTACTGCCAATCCTCCGCTTTTTGCTGAGGAAGATTGGCCCTGAGCTAACATCTATGCCCATCTTCCTCTACTTTTTTACATGGAATGCCTACCACAGCATGGCTTTTGCCAAGCAGTGCCATGTCTCCACCCAGGATCCAAACTGGTGAACCCCAGGCTGCCAAGAAGTGGAATGTACAAACTTAACCACTGTGACACCGGGTTGGCCCAGTCTGTGGTTTTTGAGAAACTGATCCATTGGATCTAAGTTGCCAAATTTATGTGAGCATAGTATTCTTTTATCATTTTATTATGAACTCAACAAAAATGAAAATGTAACATATCAAAATTTATAAGATGCAGCTAAAAGCAGTAGTTAGAGGTAAATTTATAGCCTTAAATATTTATATTAGAAAAGAAGAAAGATTTCAAATCAATAATCTAAGCTTTCAATTTAATAATTTAGGAAACAAAGAACAAAAAGCCAAAACAAGTAGAAGGAAGGAAATAATAAAGATAAGTGCAGAAACTAATGCAATTGAAAACAGATACAGAAAATCAATGAAACCAAAAGTTCATTCTTTGAGAAAATCACTATGATTGATAAACTTCCAGTCAGACTGATCAAGACAAAAGATACATTACCAATAGTAGGAATGATATCACTACAGAACCTATTTTTGTTGTTAAGTGAATACTCTCCTATAAATAACTCTATGCCTATAAATTTGGCAACTTAGATAAAATGAACCAATTCCTTGAAAGATAAAGTACCAAAACTCACCCAAGATGAAATAGACAACCTGACTATTCCTATATCTATTACATAGATTGAATACGGAGATTAAAAACCTCAAAGAGGGCCAGCCCAGTGGCACAGCGGTTAAGTTCGCACGTTCTGCTTTGGTGGCCTTGGGTTTGCTGGTTCAGATTCCAGGTGTGGACATGGCACTGCTTGGCAAGCCATGCTTTTTAGGCATCCCACATATAAAGTAGAGGAAGATGGGCACGGATGTTAGCTCAGGGCCAGTCTTCCTCAGCAAAAAGAGGAGGATTGGCAGCAGATGTTACCTCAGGGTTAATCTTCCTCAAAAAAAAAAAAAAGAAAAAAAACTCAAAGAAAACTCCAGGCCCAAATTGCTTCAGTGGTGAATTCTAACAAAAATTTAAGGTTGAAGTAATAGCAATTCTACAAAATCACTTCTAGAAAATAAAAGAGGAAGAAACACTTCCCTACT
Source organism: Equus asinus (assembly GCF_041296235.1). Classification (NCBI taxonomy): domain Eukaryota; kingdom Metazoa; phylum Chordata; class Mammalia; order Perissodactyla; family Equidae; genus Equus; species Equus asinus. The sequence goes on along the minus strand of NC_091796.1, from coordinate 37,814,444 downwards.
CATTTTATGTGGCCAGCATTATTCTGACACTAACACCAAACAAGGCAGTGCAAGAAAACTATAGACCAAGATCCATCATGAGCAAACAGAGAAACAAAAATACTCAACAAAATATTTGCATTTTGAATCCAGCAGTACATAAAAAGGATAACATATTATGCACAATGGGATTTATCCTAGGAATGTAAGGCTGGCTCATCATTTGAAAATTAATTAATGTGATCTACCATATTAAAATCACACGATCATATCAGCTGATACCAAAGAAACATTTGACAAAATTCAACAATCATTTATGACAAAAATTCTCAGCAAACTAGGAGTAGAAGGGAACTTCCTCAATCTGATAAAGGGCATCTACAAAAAATTACCGCAAACACTACACCTAATGGTGAAACACTGAATGCCTCTTCCATTAACATCAGAACAAAGCAAAGATGTTCACTTCCACCATTCCTATTCAACATCATACAGGAAGGCCTAGCCAGTGTAATAATAAAAGGCATACAGATTGGAAAGGAAGAAATAAAGTTATCTCTTCTCATAGACGGCATTACTACATAGAAAATTCCAAACTATCTACAAAAATCTCCTAGAACTAATAAATGAGTTTAGCAAGGTTGCAAGTATAAAGTTAACACACAGAAATCAACTGTATCTCTACGTAGTGAGAAAGAAATTGGAAACTGAAATTTAAAAACCAGAATGATTTATAATGGCACCAAAAAGATGAAATATTTAGGTATAAATATAACAAAATATGGGCAGGATTTGCATTCTGAACGCTATGCACTGATAAAATAAATTTTTAAAGACCTAAATAAATGAAAAGATACAGTTGTTCATTGACTAGAAGACAATATTGTTAAACTGCCAATTCTTCCCCAATTTATCTATAGTTTTAACCTAACCTGAATCAAAATCCAAGCACAATATTTTTGGAAATTGAAAAACTGATTCTAAAATTTATATGGGAAAGCAAGAAACTGAATGGCCTACATATTTTGAAAAAAGAAAGCAAAATTCAAGATGTCATAATTTCAAGTCTTGTTGATTTCAAGGCTACAGTAATCAAGACAAAATAGAAACTTCAGTAATAGACTCAAATAAATACGGTCAGAAAGCTACAGTAATCAAAACAGTGTGGTGTTGGTATAAAGACAGATAGATAGACCAACAGAATAGAACAGAGAGCCCAGAAATAAATCCTTGCATATATAGTCAAAAGATCTTCAACAAGGGTGCCAAGACTATTCAATGGGGAAAGGATAGCCTTTTCAAGAAATGGTGTTGGAAAAACTAGCTATCTCTATGCAAAAGAATGAAGTTGGCAGGCTGGCCCTGTGGCCTATTGGTTAAGTTCAGTGTGTTCTGCTTCAGCAGCCTGGGTTCAGTTCCTGTGTGTGGATCTACACCACCTGTCAGCGCCCATGCTGTGGCGCAACCCACAAACAAAATAGAGGAAGATTAGTACATATGTTAGCTCAGGGAGAATCTTCCTCAGCAAAAAAAAAAAAAAAAAAAAAAAGGAATGAAGTTGGACTTTTACCTAACACCATACAAAAAAAGTAACTCAAAATGAATCAAATAACTAAACATAAGAGCTAAAAATATAAAACTTTTAGAAGAGAAAGCATAAGGGGAAAGCTGATGACATCAGATTTGGCAAGAATTTCTCAGATATAACACAAAGGCACAGGCAACTAAAGAAAAAATAGACTAAGTGGACTTCACAATTGAAAATTGGGGAGGTGATGTCAGCATCATGGTGGAGTGAGCTTTCCCAGTAATCTCTCCCCTCCATTACACAATGAAAAGGACATTCATACTCCAACAGAGGATATGCAAACACAACACAAAAAACGTCAGAGACCCACGCAGCCATATGATGGAGGGCAGAGAGGTTGGAGGCTCCTTTGGAGGAAGTAGAACGGGGTAAGAAAAAACTTTTCTCCCTCCCCTAAAGACTTTGATTCAGGGCCACGGGCAGCCTCCAAGAGGGAAGGAACGGGGGAGGGGAGTTGCTTTGCGGGAGCATCAAGGATCCCCAAGGGCCCTTGCAGCCTAGAGGGAAGCCCTCTACTGGGGCAAAAGCTTTTGCTAAGGGAGTATCGAAAGCTTTTTGATAAGGGGGTAACCTTATCAAGCAAACACCCCAGGAGAGCAGACAGTGAGAGCAAAGAGAGAAAACCCCAAGAGCACACAGGAGAAAGCACCACTCCCCTCACCTGCCCAGCACCAGCTCCAGCACCTGGGATCCCGGCGGATTGCAGGGGGCTCAGAATACGTGGCTCTTGACCCTCACTCAGTGGCGACAGGCGGTAACTGCAACCAAATAACACCAGGATGCGAAAAAACAGAGCCACTCCCTCTAGCAATACCAAACATTAAATTAAATCTCCAGACCAGAGAGAAAACGACAAGTACCCAGAAATCAGTCCTGAGGACGCAGAAATATGTAATCTAAATGAAAAAGAATTCAAAATAGCTATCATCAAAAAACTCAACGAGTTAAAAAGGAATGTAGAGAAAAAAATTCAACAAGTTCAGGAGCTACTTCCTAAAAGAGATTGAAAATATAAAGAAGAATCAATCAGAAATATTAGAGATGAAAGAAGCAAAGGAAGAAATAAAACAAAATATGGATTCCCTGAACGCTCAAGTGGACATCATAGAGAAGTGTATCAGCACAATTGAAGATAATGTTGAAATGCTCCAGATAGAGGAGGAGAGAGAACTAAGACTGAAAAGAAATGAAGAAAGTCTGTGAGAAATATCTGACTCAATTAGGAAATGCAACACAAGAATTATAGGCATTCAAGAAGGAGAAGAGAATGAGAATGGAGCAGAAAGCTTTCTCAAAGAAATAATAGCAGAAAACTTCCCAAACCTAGGGAAGGAGATGGAAATCCATATGGAAAATGCTATCAGATCTCCTAAATGTGTCAATGTAAAAAGACCTACTGCAAGGCACATAGTAGTAAAACTGGCAAAAGTGAATGACAAAGAAAGAATCCTAAGGGCAGCAAGGCAGAAGAAAATAACCTACAAAGGAACCCCTATCATGCTTTCAGTGGATTTCTCTGCAGAAACCTTACAGGCTAAGAAAGACTGGAATGACATATTCAAATCTTTGAAGGACAAAAACTTTCAGCCAAGAATACTCTATCCAGTGAAAATATCCTTCAGATATGATGGGGAAATAAAAACTTTCCCAGACAAACATAAGCTAAGGGAGTTCACAGCCATGAGACCCACCCTCTACAAGAAATCCTCAAGAAGGCCCTCATACCTGAAAAAAAAGGGAGAAAGGGGTTACAAAGTATGGCGTAAGGAGATAAATAGGTAGACAGAATCAGAGCAGGATAGCAAACACTCAAGTATAGCATTAAAGACAAAGGGAAGGAAAACACCAAAGACAAAGATAATCTTGTCATTTTTAACCACAAACTCACAACACAAGATGGAATAAGATGTGAGAAAAACAACTTTGGAGACGAAGAGGAAAGGGACTGAATCCACTTAGTCTAAGGAAATAATAGGCCATCAGAAAATGGACTATCTTATCCACAAGATTTTTAAATACAAACCTCACGGTAACCACTAAACAAAAAGCAGAATAGAAACATGAATAATAAATAAGGAGAAAACAAAGAAACACAACATAAAAAACTACGTAACTCAATTAGTAGACCAAAATACACAGGATGAGAAACAAAGGAAATGCAGGAGAACCAGAAAACAAGTGATAAAACGGCAGCATGAAGCCCTCACATATCAATAATCACCCTAAACGTAAATGGATTGAATTCTCCAGTAAAAGGACACAGAGTGGCAAGATGGATTAAAGAACAAGACTCAATAATATGCTGCTTCCAGGAAACACATCTCAGCTCCAATGACAAACACAGGCTCAGAGTGAAGGGATGGAAGATGATATTCCAAGCTAACGGCAAACAAAAGAAAGCAGGTGTTGCCATACTTACATCAGCCAAAGTAGACTTCAAGATAAGACAGGTAAAGAGAGACAAAGAAGGGTAGTATATAATGATCAAAGGGACACTCCATCAAGCAAAAATAGCACATAAATATCTATGCACCCAACACAGAAGCACTAAAGTACATAAAGCAACTACTAACAAACCTAAAAGAAGATATTAATAACAACACAATAATAGTAGGGGACCTCAACAACCCACTCACATCAATGGATAGATCATCCAGACAGAAATTCAACAAGGAAACAGTGGAATTAAATGAAATAAAGACCAGTTGGACTTAATAGACATATATAGAACACTGCATCCCAAAACAGCAGAATACACATTCTAGTGCTCATGGAACATTCTCAAGGATAGACCATATTTTGGAAAATAAGGCAAGCCTCAATAAATTTAAGAAGGTTGAAATAATAACAAGCACCTTTTCCAATCACAATGCTATAAAGCTAGAAATTAATTACAAGAAAAAAGCTGAGAGGGGCCAGTCCCATGGCCAAGTGGTTAAGTTTGCGCACTCCGCTTTGGCGGCCCAGGTTTCAACAGTTCAGATCCTGGGCATGGACATGGCAGTGCTCATCAGGCCATGCTGAGGTGGCATCCCACATGCCACAACTACAAGGACCAAAACAAAAAAATATGCAACCATGTACTGGGGGGATTTGGGGAGAAAAAGCAGAAAAAAGAAGATTGGCAACAGTTGTTAGCTCAGGTGCCAATCTAAAAAAAAAAAAAAAAGAAAAAAGCTGAGAAAGGGACAAAGATGTGGAGACTAAACAACATGCTATTGAACAAGCAATGGATCATTGCTAAGACAAAAAATAACAAATGTTGGAGAGGGTTTGGAGAAAAGGGAACCCTCACACACTGCTGATGCGAATGCAAACTGGTGCAGCCACTATGGAAAACAGTATGGAGATTCCTCAAAAAACTAAAAATAGAAATACCATACGACCCAGCTATCCCTCTACTAGGTATCTACCCAAACAACTTGAAATCAACAATCCAAAGTAACATATGCACTCCTATGTTCATTGCAGCACTATTCACAATAGCCAAGACCTGGAAGCAACCCAAGCGCCCATCAACTGATGATTGGATAAAGAAGATGTGGTGTATATATACGATGGAATACTACTCAGCCATAAAAAAGACGAAATCATCCCATTTGCAACAACATGGAGGGATGTGGAGGGAACCATGCCAAGTAAAATAAGCCAGTCTGAGAAAGACAATCACCAGATGATTTTACTCATATGTGGAATATAAACAAACACATGGACAAAGAAAACAGTTCAGTGGTTACCAGGGGAAGGGAGTCAGGGGTGGGCACAGAGGGTGAAGGGGAGCACTTATGTGGTGACAGACAAGAAACAATGTACAACTGAAATTTCACAATGATGTAAACTATTATGAACTCAAAAACAAACAAAAACTAAAAAAAAAAAGACAATTTTTGTGCATTGAAGGACAATATCAACAGAGTAAAAAACCCACAGAATGGGAGAAAATATTTGTAAATTACATATCTGGTAAGCAATTAATATCCAGAATATATTAAGAACTCTTACAACTCAACAAACAACCCAATTAAAAAATGGGACAGGACTTGGAAAGACAGTTCTCCAAGGAAGATACACAAATGGCCAAAAAGCACATAAAAAGATGCTTATCACTAGTCATCAGGCAAACGTAAGTCAAAACCACAGTGAGACACCATTTCACACCTATTAGGATGGCTATTACCAAAAAACAGCAAACAAACAAAACAGGAAACAAATGCTAGTGAGGATGTGGAGAAATTTGAATTCTTGTGCATTGCTGGTGGGAATGTGAAATCGTGCAGTCACTGTGAAAAACAGTGGTGGTTTCTCAAAAAATTAAACACAGAAGTACCATACAATCCAAGCAATTCCGCTTCTGGGTATATACCCACAAAGAATTGAAAGTAGGGAAACAAGGTATTTGTGTCCATGTTCATAGCAACATATTTGCAGTAACCAAAAGGTAGAAACAACTCAAATGTCCATTGATGGATGATTGGATTAACAAAATGTGGTATATACATACAACAGAATACTATTCAGCCTTAGAAAGGAAAGAAATTCTTACATGCTACAACATGGATGAAACTTGAAGAAATTATACTAAGTGAAATAAGCTACACTCAAAAGGACAAATACTGTATGATTTCACTTATACGGTGTACCAAGAATAATCAAATACATAGAGACAAAAAATTGGACAGTAGTTACCAGGGGCTGGGGGGAGGGGAATGGGGAATTATTGTTTAAAGGGCACAGAGTTTCAGTATGGGATAATGAGAAATTCTGGAGATGGATGGTGGTGATGGTTGCACAACTTGTGCATATATAATACCACTGAACTGTACATTTAAAAATGGTTAAAATGGTAAATTTTATGTATATTTTACATTTTTTAAAAAAAGGAAAAAATCCTTTCCAGCTATCAATGACATAGTGCTTATGGTGACAGCTATGGAACTGTGGCAGTTTGCCACCTTAATGTCCACTACATTTTACATGGGAGGTTCAAGCTCCACTCCATTTTTGGAGTTGTAGTTTCTCTTTCTGGTCTACATCAGTTCCTCTCTCTCTGCACACTTCCCCTCCTCTCCCTTGCTACTCTTTCTTAAACCCTTCACCTCCTAGGATGGGAAGATTCAAGGAGACAAGTTTTTAATAGACTTCCTGAATACTAAAAATTGCCTTCTATTTTTAATATACTAAAGTTTTTCTTTAATCCTGATTATTTTATTAAATTTCTGATGCAATTATGATTCTAAGCTTTTTTTCTCTTTAATCTGTTCACATGGTATGTTATTATAATGGGTTTTCTGATGAACCATTCTTGCGTTTCTAGGACCACCTTACTTGATCGTGTTATATACTGCCGAGTTTGATTTTCTATTTAGGATTCCTGTATTTATATTCATTTTTGCTTTTCCTATACTATCCTCTGAGGTTTTGTGAGGGTCTGGGATTTTACCCAATTTAGAAGCTGCAAGTTAGCCTATAACTGTTTCATGGCTAACAGCAGTAAGACATGAGACTTCTGGAACACAAAGGACTTTATTGCTTACTGCATAGCAAGTAGCATGAGTATCATTTCCATCAGGACCTCTTGACTCTGAAATCCCACAGAAGCAAAGTGAAAGGTCTCAGATGGATTCTGCACATGCTGTGAGTTTGTGTACCAGTTGGGCTTGGGGAATTCACCTCTCTTATACAAGGCTTGATCGTTGTCTCAAACCTTAAAGACTCACTGATAAATGGCCCTAGCAAAGTGGTCAGGGACTTACGTTCTTGACATAACTAGCAAGAACGTATACGGAGTCTTAGGGTCCAAGGCAGATTGCCTTTCCCAACTTGGTTTTATATCAAGGTTACACTAACCTCAATTAACATGATGAACATTCTTTTCTTCTTTTTTTTTGAGGAAGATTAGCCCTGAGCTAACATCTGCTGTTAATCCTCCTCTTTTTGCTGAGGAAGACTGGCTCTGAGCTAACATCTGTGCCCACCTTCCTCTTTATATGTGGGATGCCCATCACAGCATGGCTTGCCGAGCGGTGCCATGTCTGCACCCAGGATCTGAACCGGCAAACCCCGGGCCGCTGAAGCAAAACGTGCCAACTTAACTACTGCGCCACCGGGCCAGCCCTTGAACATTCTTTTGTCCTAATCCCAGAAACTACTTGGATAAGCTGGAAATTTATGTGTTGAAGTTTTGGTAAAACTCACAGTAAAGTGTCTTGTTTTGGAGGAGGAAAGGGAGAATTTTGAAGTGGTGATCATTTTCTTTTAACAGTAATTTACTTTCTATTTTTTTTCTTGAGCGACCATTTATATTTTTCCAAAAAATTAATCCATCAAGTTCTCAAATATATAGTCTGCTTTTATAATTTCTTGAAACTACTCTATCTCTCTGTTTCCTTTTTCATTCAAGATATTATTTATTTGTGCTTTTTCTTTAACTATCTGTCTGGTAAGTTTTTTACCCCTAAAGGATCAGCTTTTGGTCCATATTCTACAGCTCCTGCATGGGAACTAACTACTTAAATCCTCCACATATCCACTAACGGGTTCAAAACTGGCGTGGGAACTATTATTCCTATTCGTCCTGTTTTGTGGACTTGTCAGCACACGTTCCACCTTCAGAATCTCTGTAAAAAAAGTAGGTACAAGTCTGTGTTCCCCAAACTCGAAGAACATTTCCAGCTATTTCAGAACCTCCTTATCTTGCACTGATCTAGCAGTGACAACAGGGTAGGTCTGTGGGCTTTTGAAGCAGAGTAATCATTCAGCCAGAGAATGAGATGCCTCATCTCATCCTTTCACGCACCCCCAATCCAAGTAATTGTCTTGTTACCCACATCCATCCCTTTCACTTGGTTTGGAGAATAGACATGCTGGTCCAATTGTCTCTCAGTAGGCCTTAGTGGGGTGCAGGGTCTCGTCCAATTTTTTCTGATTCTCTATAGAATGTAGGATATTGGATCTTCTCACGCTTAAGGCTCTGGTTGTTAGGGGAAGGAAAAAGTTAGAGACAGCTTGGAACAAACTGTGTACCGATATTTGTGGAAATGCCCTTTAGGATAAAGAGTTTAAAACTGAATAAAGCCACCCAATACAATGATATAAATACTATAATCTGGATTGTACTTAAGAAAATCAGATATCTCAAATTCATAGAAACAGAAAGTAGAATGGTGGTTACCAGGGACTGTGGGGAGGAGGAAATGAGTTTTTTTTTTTTTAATGGGTATAGAGTTTCAGTTCTGTAAGGTGAAAAAGTTCTGAAGATCCATTGTACAACAATGTGAATATACTCAAAACTACTAAACTGTAAACTTAAAAATGGTCAAGATGATTAAAAAAAAAATCAGACATCCAATATCAAGGTGACATGGGGAATTTATTTTGTAGAAAAGCAACATCTAGAGAACGCCACAAACAGCCCTAGTATGTCTAAAGTACTATATATAAAAATGACAATTGCTCACAATGACAATACTGAAGCACTGAAAGAGACGAAAGTACTTTCTGAATCCAAGTAATTAAGTTATACCCAGTGTGGTTTTAATGTCCTTATATATCTCAAAGTTCTAATACGCTCACATTTGGTAAACCGCATAACCAGACATCCAATCACATAACCTCGGGTGATACACAACTTGGGGATATCCAAGTCTTCTGGAAATAGAGAAACTTACTCATACTCACATGGATATCTCCACACAAATATTTTAAAATTCCAATTTCTTGGTCAAGTGATATATTGCTTGAATTCATTAAATATATTTAGACTTCCCCATTATACAAAGTTAAATGTACACCTAAATTACTAAAAAGTGCTCACTGTGGTTTTACGGGAACATTAACACTCTGAGAAAAAGGTTTATGAATGTACTCTATACTAATCGCCTTTTTAATTTAAATCTAAATTTTCCCCTTCTATTTTATAACCAGTTTTGTGATTTTTTTGTAAGAAATCTATGCCTTCTTAATTCTTACAGATTCTTGTCTTTTTCTCCTCATTCTTAGGTTAAATTCAGTTCAAGCTTTATGGGTATCTTAGGCTTCGTGCGTGTTCTGACTCCTAAACACCAGCAGTTGTTCAGAGGCCTAAAATCCAGCATGGGAATTACTGTATTAAATTAGATCTAAGAAAAAGCATTAAAGACATTTTCCTGAAATATAGAGAACATGTCATGCCAAATCTCGTGTTTATACAATAAACTGGTAAAACTGGTAAATTGCACATATAGCTTATATTCCCAAAATAGAATAACTTAAATATAAAAACGTATCTTTATGTTACCACCATAACTGACCTTATGAGCATAATAAATGGCAATATCCAATACAAAAATCACAAAATCCACTAACCTTAAATGCTGCATACCACAGGGTACAAACTCTCATCTCCCTATGACCTATTCAAACTATAAACATCAATGTTTTTTAAGCTACTCTAGCATCTATACCCTATTAGAAATTTATACGAAACACAATTTTATGTTCAAATATGGAAATAAGCAACATAATTCCAAAACCCAAAAGAATCCCAGCATTCTGTAAAAAGAAATATCCCCAGCGGCTACATCCATGGTCACTAGCATCATTATGCAGCATCTCAGGTACCTTAAAGGAGAAAAAAAAGAGCAACCTTTAAGTTTTCAGAACCACAGATTAGTTTTTAGAAGAATTTGCAAGAGAGAATATTAGCTTTATATGTAGCTGGATATACTGAGTGAATGCCTTAAAACATGACCACATACATATTGATGCTAGCTAATAATGTCACACAGCATTTCCTAGCAGTTTAATTAACAATGATTATTCATGGTCTTCTCAGCAAGTCAAAATTCACATCGGTCCAATCTGCTCCACTGTAAAACGGGGAGCTGACTACCCTGCTTCATTTACTGCCTGTATCTGAACTGAATATAACATGTGGCTTACCTGAAGTTCAAAGACATGGAAACTTACACTACATAAAATAAAATTTTAGCAATTAGATTGGCTAGGATTGTTATGTGGACTTGGGTGACAAAAAGATGTGACTCCTTTGTCCATTAATAAGGAACTTTTAAGCATTCTGAAGTACACACAGCATGCCAACAACATGTGGCTTGTGCTAGGTTTCCTACAAATCTATGCACAATTCAATGCCTGATTACTGAGATTCTACTCTCAAAAAAACACTTTGAAAGGGGGTAGATATTTCTGTGAATCCTGATACACATTAGGCAGGATAAAGATGTTCTTGTGATGAACAATCCAAAAAGATAAACTCTAAAGGACCTATATTGTATATGCTACCTTGCTGAGTATAGAGTCACTCCTCGTCACTACTGCATTTAATTTAAAGCCTTTTTAAAAATGAGGTTTCACTGAACATTTTCTCTATTTTATTCTTAGTCAATAATGTAATTTGATTTCTTAAAAACTTACCATATCAACCAGAGCAACATACATGAATAAGCCAGCAGTAAGTGCAAAGATCCACATAGAAACATTTTCAGCATAATGACCAATGAAAATTCCTGTTGCCATTCCAAGATATGCCAGCATGGCTGACAAAGCATTATAAAGAACAGCCTGCTTAACAGTCATGCCAGCCTTTAGTAAAACAGCAAAGTCACCTTTAACAGAAAACAGAAAAGGGGATAAAGTAATTGAAAAATCATTTTTAAGACACATACCCAAGAGATTTCCCAGATTCAAGAAATTCTCCAATTTTTTTGCAAAAAAAAAAAGAAGTGAAATTAAGACTTACCCAGGGACAACAGTATTAAGCAGTGTAAATCACCCTAAAAGCTCTACAAACTACGATATTTTTTCATCTAGTTTTTTGTGAGCCTTCCACTTTGTCAACAAATGATAAATACCACGAATCTACGATCGCACTCTTGCACTGTCTTCAAGGAGCTTACGGTTGGCCACAAAAGGAGGGTGAAGAACACACATGAAACGATCAGCAAATGACAAACGCAATATGTAATTAAGAGCTAAAGAGTATAATGTACTATTTATAAAAAGGAGAAAAAGAGGTAAATTAAGATGGGAATAGTTAGGAGAGGCTTCATGGAGCATGAAGGATTGAGAATGTGAAACATAAACCAGATGCTGAGGATTACAGGCACTGAGCAGACAGGTGGGAGGCCTTCTGAATGGCAGAACACATGCTAAGCAACAAAAGTGAAAATGGCATCACAGGTGTGTGTGAATATGTGTCTATAGGAAGAAAAACAAGGACATGGACTGGGATCCAAAACAATTCTTGGAAGGTTTTAAGTCCTGGTGACAGAGAAGAAAAACGTTCAAAATGCAATTCATCAACTTCCCTTTCCTTCAACTCCAATGAGATTCTCTTTGCCAACCTCTCTCTGATAATGGAAGATGATTCCTTTGATTCCTGTGGTCTTATATTGTGTGTATGAAGATAATGACCCACTGATGTCACCAGGATGCTGGTAGAAGATATTTGGTAGGGGAAGAGGATGAGAGCGGGGCCCCAGGTACTTCTTTGGCAACCCCACACAGGTAATCATGTAACTGTACTCAGAGTCAAAATTCTGGCTGGAAACAAACTTGTGCTCAGTAAGAAAAGAAGGCTCGCTAGGTTAGCAGATGTACAAGAAGGCATAAAAGTCAGGAGGAGGCTTGCGGGAACTACTATCGTTAGCAAAAGCCAGTGAAACCAGGACACTTCATCCACCTGGAAAATACTATTTATATGGTTCTCTTACCTAGTTCATGAGGCAACTCGTGACAAAACACGGCAACAGAAGTACTTAAACCACTTGATAAACCTTCAGTAAAGGCAGCACCTGTGTAAAAATCAACCACAAAAAGTTTGGCTACATTATTTTGTTTTGTTTTGTTTTAAATCCTACGAGCATAAAAATGAGGTAAAAGAAATAAACTACATTCTGGTTGTGAATAAACAGAACTTTCCCAACTGCACTCTGTATCTTCTTTATAGCCTTAGATTACATTCAATTAGGTTTAAATTTCCCAAAGGGGCACAAGTAGATATGATTGAGAAAGGGAAAGTTCCAATATGCCTTAGAGTGATTAGATAATCTTATACAAACCTGAGAAGTAATTGCTACTATATAAAACACTTATTTAAAAACATAAAATAAGCTGATACAAAAAGTTTAGGAAAAAACTTAGCAGTCAAGAGTACAAATATGTTTCATTGGTCTTGGAAGAATCCACTATGTAATTAGGCTTGTTTACATTCATTCTTTCACTGTCTCATAAGAAGAGTCTAAGACAAACCGCTCCTCTCCAGCTAACACATTATATAACTGATTGCTTCTAAACCATAACTGAGCATTTGCACATCCTCCTTTGTCATTTATGCTGTGCACAATAGAGGAGGAAGAGCACCAGGCTCCCAGGGAACCAAGCTGTGATGAGCTGGCCTCATCACAGCTGGGCTTCAAAACAGCACTGCTCCTTGGGCAAGTGGTTCCTCACGCCAGGCCTCAGCTGCCTAATCTGTAATTATTCCCATGGTTCCTTCCAGTTCCTTCCTTCTAAGATTTGTAAGTATTCTATTATCTCTCAATTGTGGTGTAATAATTTAATAGCAAAAATTCTATAGTTCTTCTTTGGAGATTGGTAAGTGAACTTATCAGACATACAAAGATTCCTTTAGCATAAAAGATAATGGAAAAGATTCTTTTACCTTAATAAATACTGTTCATATTGCAGATAAGCGAATTTAAATGCATAGGGCGAAAAAAATAACACATGCTCCATACAGTTCAGAGCCTGATCTTAAGACCTTGCAAATTAAAACAAATTTTGATACTACAATTTTAGGTAATGGGCTAGGTAGAGCACTTAATCTTATCTAACATTTATCAAGTACATCATTGTCAAAGTAGCCAAGGAAGAAATAATATTTTGATAATCTTAGAAATTAGTAACCTTATCAAAACCAACCTATTCTTTGTCAAAATTGGACTGGTAGTTTAATGTGTCATTTTCAGAGTTAACCAACAAGGGGCAAATATGTAGATGTATACCAATCGCTAGGCCATCGCTGAAATTGTGCAGGCCGTCGCCCATTATCACCATCCAGGCCAATGTGGCGATGCCAGCATCTTTCAGCTCCTCCCGAGAATAGCGCTGACTATGACTGTGGGGGTGGTGGTTTTGGTGGTGGTGGTGATGGAGAATATGATGGTAATCATGATGGTGGTGAATGAGATCGTCTGACTGGCCGAGTGTATCATGGAAATGCGAATGGCATTTATTCTTGCACCCTCTGGGTACATATTCATTGTAGACTTCTTGTGGATGAGCATGAGCTATCATGACCTCTTCTTCTTCCAAGATTGCTGGCTGTTGAGAATCAAAGTGGGAGGGCTCTTGTGAGTCTGCTCGTAAATAGCCTTCAGGTCCTAGGTATAAACATAAAGGACATTGGGACAGAGACAGAAAGCTGTGTTAATGTGCTTGGACACATTTCAAACGTTCCCACTGACAATTCAAGTCAAAAAAGATCTTAAAGCATGGTGACTCTCTCACATACACCCGCAGAACTAAACATTAGAGTATTATTAATGAAAAACATCAATAGGTTTTAATGAATTTTAGAAATTAAATGATCTCATATTAGGAATAGATTTTAAATTGAACTTTCCCTAGCTACCCCCCAGATCCTCCCTTAATTTCTTCTGCCTCCCTACATTTTAAAAGATGACTTTTTTCCTGATTATAAAAGAAGCATATACTTATTTTAGAACAATATTTAAGAAAGATACTGAAAATCAGAAATTAAAAATATGCATAATCCTGTTGTCTGACTTCCTCTTTTTTGAGGGCAAAATTCAAGGAAAAACAGAAGAATGTGAAATACTATCATCACCAAAAACCACCGTGCAAAGAAAAGTAAAGTGCAACAATACGATTGTGTTTTTTCTTTGCCTTGTTCACTGGTATCACTTTTCTTGGGAGCAGTCCTGACACTGTGGTCCACTTCTAGAGCAGCTATGTCCTCTCATCATTATGTATTTCAGTGGAGTCCATTAGAAAGGTTAAAGAGAGAATAGATGCAGGAAGAAGAGCAAGAGCATTTTACTTGGCCTTTAGACAAAAACAGCATGTTGGACAACAAAAGGTGGACAGGGAATCTTACACACAGGCAGTAGTAAAAATAAGGTCTTCTCCCTCCCCTGTCAGCAACTATCTACTGAGCACCTACTCTGGCCCAGGCACCCTGCCTGGCACTGTGGATAGAAGGAAGCATGACGAAGTCTCTGCCATCAAGCAACTTAGGCTCTTGTGGGAAGGGAGCCACCTACTAAGGAAATACATGTATAAGGAAGGGAAGATTCCAGGGGTCCTGGTGAAGAGTTTGGTTTAAAATTTTAATCTTAACTGAATCTGTCCACAAGAAATGCCAAGCTAACAGTCAAGTTACAGAAAAAATAGTAACTTTACAGTGGAGAAACATGGTAGACACAACCTTAGCCAAGCGATCTAAATTAACGCCACCAGCATATGACAAAGAGCATCATGTTGGGTGGCACACCATGTCACTAAAAAGGATACAATGACACTTTGTGCTAATTCTTGCCAAAACTAATCAATCTAATTACAAAAAAAAAATTAGACAAACCTAAAATGAGGGGTAACTAGATGCAACATTTGATCCTGGATTGTACTCTGGACCAATTTTTTTCTTTTGTGGGAGGAGGGAATATAAACGAATTTTAAAGACAATCGGAAAAACACGAATAAGGTCTGCAGACTCATAATGGCATTGTATCAGCACTAATTTCCTGATTTCAGTAATTGAACTGTGGTTATGTAAGAGAATGTCCTTTCTTTTAGGAAACATATACTGAAGTATTTAGGGATAAAGAAGAAACATGTCTGTGACTTACTCTCAAACAGTTTAGGAGAAAAAGTGTGTGCATGTGTACACAAAGAAAGAGAATGATAAATGTAGGTAAAATAACTGAGGAATAAAGGAAAGGGACAGGAGTTCTTTGTATTATTATTGAAACTTTTCTGTAAGCCTGAATTTAGCTCAAAATAAAAAAAGGTCTATAGAAAGAGAAAGTAAGTATACATAGAAACAACCTACTCCCTGGCAATTTAAAAGAAAAAGTAGCAGATATTTTTTTTTTAAAAAAAGGGGGGGACATGGCCCCATCTCTTCCAGACAGTCCAAGCTGCCTGCAAATCAAAGAGCAACGAACTCCCTCCAGGTCTCAGACTCATCAGGACTTACGATCATCTGCATCCACTTTCTCCTCATTTGTTGAAAGTTGAGATTCATACTTGGACAACTGCTTCTTAATCTCCACGTCATCATCATTTTCAGGTTTTTTCTGATTCTAAAATAACAAGGAAAAGCAGTATTTTAAAATAGTTGATTTGCTTATGTGTACAGCTTTAAATAAACAGTTAAGCAAAAGATAAAAAGACAACAGAGTAACAGACCTCTATTGGCATAAAAGCCATTTTATTAAGGGCAGGGCCTGTACTTAACTTGCACAGCATCTAGTAGTGTGTATTAGGCATAATAACTGTCCAGAAAGGCGAAGCATCAATGCCTCAATAAGGTGAAAAGTAGAAAAATCACATGTTCATCTTTCTGAACGTCCCCTAGGCCATCCACTCTAAGTGCGATCTTATATAAGCAACACAGCATTCCCTGGGAGCTGGTTAGAAATGAACAATTTCAGGCCACAGCTTAGACCTAATGAATCAGAGCAGGGATTTTAACTAGATCCCTGGGTGACTCACACATACATTAAAATTGAGCCCTGCCTCAGGTTATTAATTTAGAACCAGCTAGAGGCATTTTGTGATCTGCTAACCAACTGCTTGGTTTTCTCCATCCCTCTTTTGGACACTAAAACCCCATACTTTTTATAATATAAAACTATACTGTGACACTGACCATGTATTTGTTATTAAAACTAAAATACTTTTCCTATAATAAAACACCATTAACAAGCTTTCTCTTTTTAAACAAATCTCTATTAGTTAGCCTTGAATTTTTTAATCACCTGAATACCATGCCTGAGATACTGTCCCTATCTCTGAGCTCAGGCATCAAGGTCACTGTTTGAACAATGGTGCCTGTGTCTTCTTTACTTATATAGAAGATAGTATTCAAAATGGTGAAAACTGTCACACAAATAATAGATTTCCTATTTGCATACCTTTGAATATGGCTTAAACAATCACCCCCATAGCTGAGATTTCATTCTAGTTCTAACAGCATATAAAATATCTGTACATTCTTAGCTTGTAAGAGTTTTTAAAGGCAAGCACACAAATACTTATACCTACCCCTAGAATAATGCCTCAAATAGAGAAAGTACTTAAATATTTGTGAAAATAAACCAATTCAGGGTATTTTAAATCACTTTAGTTGATGCTTTATTTCTTGTTGGGCAAGGACTCTCTTTAGAACTTATAGTTTAACCAATTCTTTCATTCTGACAGGAGATTTTCACATATTGAGGTATATGGGGTAAGTTCTGGTTCAAAATTGACTTGGCTTGAACTAAAGAAGACTGACTTACAGCCTATCAAAAATACACTGTACATCTGCTTTAACCATGAAAGAACGCACCCTCTTAAGAATGCATACGTCCCCTCCTACACCCTATTGGTAATGCCCTATTTGGTAACGCCTGTATTAGTCCCTCCTTCCACCTCTGCAATCAGGGTCATGCAGACCTGCTAATTTGCAACTGAATACCTCTTTGAAACTTTGATGAACATGTATCCTGGGTGTGTTTAATGTATGTTCTTTGTTCTAAAAAGGAATAAGAGTGTTCTGAAAACCATCGTTCTCCAGACCACTTTCTTCCTTTGTGGAAACTGCCTTCCTGGGTTATAATCCTCACCCTGGCTCAAGTAAAACTCACCTTATCTCTCTTATCTAGAGAATGGTTATTGATTATTTTGCCGGCAATACAATGTAAAACAAGATACACATGGTCTCTGCTTTCATGGAACTTATCACCTACAGCAAGGGAGGCTTTATAGACATAGCGAATACACAATTCTTTGATTGCAATTTTTGATACATTTTACAAAGGAAAAACAGAGTGCTATGAGAGTGTATAACAAGAACTAAGTCCCAGGACAGGTTTCCTTGAGAAAGGGATATTTATACCAAGACCTAAGGATAAGCAGGAGTTTGCTGGGGAAGGGCGGGGTGGGGAGTGGGGGTGGGTATGTGTGTGGAGAGGTGGAAGTATTATTCCAGGCCTGAAGAATGGCCTGTGGGAGGGCCCTAAAGCAGGAAAGGGCCAGCCCCCTCCTGGAACTGAAAGAAGTTCAAGATGGTTGGGGCCTAGTAGGTCAGACACAAGCAGCTAGAGATAAGGCTGGGCAGCTGGAGGAGACCAGACGAGGCAAACCAAGTTAAGAGTTGTGGACTTTGTCCTAAAAGCAGTGAGAAGTCACTGAAGAAAGGATTTAAGTTGTGGTATACAACCTCATCAGATTTTCACTTAAATAAATTACTCTGCCTGCTCTGCTCTACTCTGAATTGGAAGACAAAAACTAAATAAGGTAGACACCCCAGTTTGGAGGTAACTGCCGTCACTCAGGTGGGAGATAAGCATGGCTTGGGCTAGAATGATAGCAAGGAAAATGGACAGAAATGGGAAGACCCTGGATATATTTAATAAAACTAGGTTGAATATGAGGATGAGGGAGACGTTATAGATGATGCTCAGATTTCTAGCATGAGCAATAACCTTCACTGGTAGAAAGAAAGTTTGAGGTTGAACTTGTTATAAAGGTCTATCTATATCAAATATGAGATGTAACCCTAATTTGAATAGAGAGATTTCAAATTGACATGTATGGCAGATGACTTAAAGCTAAGATATATAGACTCTCCCAGGGGTGCACGATGGATGTCTTAAGGAAAATCCTAAGTAAAATGTTCTGTTACGAGGCTGGAGAGCTCCTAACACTCACTGTATAATGAACAGTCTTTTTTCTTTTTGAGAGAACCAAACGAGATTAAAAACTTTTAAATAAGTAACACTAAGATCTGGATGCCCTTGACAAAAGATACTCAATATATTCTAAAAAGGAAGAGAACATGTAATGTTCACAAAACTCCTGTGGGAAATCTTTCTCTAGAAATTATGCTTATTTTCTGTTTAAAGTTTTTTTTTTTTTTTTTTTTTTAAAGATTTTATTTTTTCCTTTTTCTCCCCAAAGCCCCCCGGTACATAGTTGTGTATTCTTCGTTGTGGGTCCTTCTAGTTGTGGCATGTGGGACGCTGCCTCAGCGTGGTTTGATGAGCAGTGCCATGTCCGCGCCCAGGATTCGAACTAGCGAAACACTGGGCCGCCTGCAGCGGAGCGCACGAACTTAACCACTCGGCCACGGGGCCAGCCCCTGTTTAAAGTTTTTTATACATTCAAAAAATATTTACCAATCATCTATTATGTGCCAGATGCTATTCTAGGCATTGGAGATATAGCACTAAAAAAGACAGAAAGGTCCTGGTTCTTAAGAGCTTTCATTCCAGCAGAAAGTCTTTTAGAACAGAGATTATCAAATTTCTTTGACTACAACCCACAGTAATATATGTAACATATACACTGTAATATACTGTAATATTACTGTTGCATTTAAAAACACCAGTCATGACACAGATTGATTTCACAGCTCACTAAGAGTTATAATCTAGAGTTTGAAAAAGAGCCTATTCTGTATTAGATAACAGAGAGCCTACCTCTTAGAGTCCCATGTGATAGAGTGCCAGATTAAAGAAAAGCTATTTTACAGTAAAATTTGAAAACTAAATTGAAATTAGAATGTTAAATAAATTATGGCATTTCAACCAGAAACATAGTAAAACAAACAAACTTCCAACCTTCCCCCCCAAAAAAAACTATAAATGATCATGTTTTTTTACAATAAGAATAATTCCAAAGAACATAAAGAAGTAGGATATATTCTCAAACCAGTCCAAGAAAAGCAGCTGAGACAATGGGAACATGGAAGATGACTTCCTGGATTCAGAATGAATAAGCTATTCTTATTTCACTTCTTCCCTCTAAAGTTAGGTCCAGTAAAGAGAAGGTTCAAATGTTGCCACTTGAGGTGTTTTTTTTTTTTTGAGGAAGATTAGCCCTGAGCTAACAACTGCCACCAATCTTCCTCTTTTTTTTTTTTTTGAATGAGGAAGACTGGCCCTGAGCTAACATCTGTGCCATCTTCCTCTACTTTATGTGTGGGATGCCTGCCACAGCATGGCTTGCCAAGTGGTGCGTAGATCCACACCCAGGATCCCAACCAGCGAGCCCCGGGCCGCTGAAGTGGAACGTGTGAACTTAACCACTGCGCCACTGGGCCAGCCCTGCGACTTGAGATTTTAGTGGATGCAAAACCCATAAGGGTAAATATTCATAGGATGGAGGAGGAGGCTACTCTCCTGTTCACACATGTACTTGTTTCCCACCATGAGCTCCATGTTCACCAAGAATCAACTATGTTAGTTTTCAAACCTCTTCACGCCAGTTATACTTGTTACTGTAATTGCACAATTTAATTACATATTGCTCAAACTATGAAATGATGGTGAGAATAGTTACTCCTATGAAAACTTAAGTTGGCTGCTTTTGAGAGATTCAAGGGCCAGTTGCTAAAAAACAAAGTCTATCAAATTATATAAGGTAACCACTGCATAAAATTTTTAAAATTTCCACAATCTAGACTCTACCCTCAAAATAGCTTTATAAGTGTGTAACCTCTTGGTCAATTTTAGAGAAACCAAAATTGGAAATTGTACATGAAGCAGCAAGGCTATAGAAAAAAAATGATCATACAGAACACCTACTCAAAGAAAATCTTGGTCAACACTGAATGACCAGAATATGAGTGTATGAATATTTTAGTAAATTAAAATGTCCAAGATGTGTACATGTCATTGTTAAAGAGTCCCCACCAGGACAGTCTTATGACTGACTTGCCCGGTCATATCAGATTAGAAGAGGCAGATAACCACGGGTGACTCAAGGGCTATTTTTATCAGAAATAAAGAGCCTACTGTTCGGCTTCATAATATTTTCTGGTGGCAATTTGCAAAGGGCAAGTCTGTGAAAGTGATATATCCTTTGAAAGACAACAGAATGGTCAGCTACTGGGTGAATAATTTAAAGTTAATCGTAACTACCAATGAATGTCAACAGTGTATCCATGATGCTTTTTTTTTTTTTAAAAAAAGCCCACTTCACTGAGGTATGATTGATATATAAAAAGCTGTACATATTTAACGTACACAGTTCAATGAGTTTGGGGATAAGATACACCCGTGAAACCACTGCCGCTGCTAAGACCATAATTACGATGCTTCTGATCTTCAAGGCCCTAATTGTGCCTTGCTTGGTCATTTATATAGACGCTGATCCTTCAGTTCCTACCCTCTCATGAGTTTGAAGGGAATACTGAAGACAGAAAACTCCAGGGTTATCAAGATACAGAACTGCTCTCCATGAATGCCTCTGGGAGCAAAAACTATCTCAAGGGTACTGAACTCCACCTCAAATGAAGATCATACACTCTGGACAAGCTGTGTTAACAGTCTAGCTAGAGAACTACTCTAACGAATGTCTGATGCATAGTAAGTACTCAGTACTTTTTCTTACCTTTTTCTTCTTATCTTTAAATTGCTTGATCAATGTGAGTACGTGTTCAACAAGAAACATGAAATACAAGCCTCCTAGAGCTGTCAAACCCTTCCACGTGGAATCAAAATAGGTACTTTCTTCTATGTTTTGAGAGGACAGATGACTGAAAAGTGGCCCTCTCTTCATTTCCATTGCTGGTTCTTCATGGCTGTGACTATGGTGGTGACTTGCATGAGACTAAAGGAAAAACAATACATATTTTATAAATTCAGTAGTTTCATACATGTCAGAAGAACTGGCTAAGATAATAAGGTCAAATTGAAACCATTCAGAATTAGGCAATTAATGGGATACTTGAGAGCTGAGGGGAAGTTTAGGATGTTAAAAATAAAATGGCCTGCAGGCAGCTAGCTATCTAAAGCTTAACATGTATAATGTACTAAGGCACTTAGAGTGGATACGTTTAGTGTTAAGACAGAGGCATTCCCCAAGGACTCTCATGATATATAGGTAGTGGGCATTTTCAATGTTGACAAATTACCATGGCCACAAATAAAAGGGACGGCCAGACTTAACAGGCATGTAGTGTCTACTGCTTATTCTCCCAACTGAAAAGCTCATACCAGTGTTGTCAGTGTGCTTACAAGAAGCCCAGTCTGTGTAAAGGGGCCCAGCAGGTACCCAAGATCCAGGTGCACCACTCCAGCAGCCTGCAGTGAGTGTGGTAGGAACTCTTGCCACTGCAAGTTAGGGAATCGAGAGTGGAGCACACGAATTGAGGTGAGATTGGGGGAGGGGAGTATGTCATAGGGTACACCCATGCACATGCCGCTTCAAGAAGCACGTGTTCTTGACCATCTGCCATCTGGCGGTCAGGGAGCTTATCCTAGCAAAATAGTTTTTCACTACAGAATGGAACACGATGAGGTATGCAGGGCTCCAGGAATAGAGTGATTTCTTTTTCCCACTTACCTAAAAACCTCTAAGGGAAACTTAAAAAACGAGATCCAAATATATTCTGCCTGAGCCCCTATTTCAAACATTTAATGGAAATATTAAATAAACTTTACCAAACTTGTTTTATTTAAGAATTTACTTGTGTCACAAGTGTAAATCTCTAAATCCATACATAAATTCAACTCTGAAGAAAAACAAGTTTTTTTTGGTACATAGTCACATTTTTCATTTCTGTGGTAATCACACTAACATGTAAGCAGATAATTCACACTGTGGCAGTCTGTCATAGTAATAATATCCACGCAGAATTTGTCTCCTTTTATTAACTGGGCTCCAAGAAGTTAAATTAGGCTGTATTTAGTAAATTCCCTCAAAGAGAAAAGGAAAATAAAACCCATGTATTAAGACCTAACACAAAAATACAGCTTTCAGTTACCAAATATATTTTAAAATCAGTTCCTCTAAACTAAATTTCTAACCTTTTATAAATATTGACACAAAGAATTCTAGTACAAACCAAAAAAATATGTATTTTTTCAATGTTGAATAATAAAATACACTAACAGGACAAATTACCATACTTACATGTGGAAGAAGGTGTAAAAAAGCATCACCACTCAATGTCCCAACAGCCAATGCCACAAGGAAACTTAGGAGAAATTTGAAAAACACCCGATTCATGAGTGGCACTAAGATAACACCCAGCAAAGACAGGAAACTGATGATGGAAATGGCTATAAAGCCACCAACCCAGGCTGTCAAACAAAACACAGTAAAAGAAAAATCTTTCAATTGATAAACTTTAAAAGAGTGACTTTGGAGTAGCATAAAGCAACTTATAAAAGAAGGGAAGCTAAAGAAATACAAACTCAGTGAAGGAGGACTGTGGTAACAGAGCAATTACCGAGAAACCTGTTGCTAGCTCAAATGAACAACATGACTGAACCTTCCAGGTGAAGAGCACAAGTCTAGCGGAAGATTCTCCAGATGGGAGTGAAAGGGGGGAAAAAATGGTTACCAAGGACGATCTCTGGCTCACGTGGGAACTCAGCTTTCAGACTCCCATAGCAGCTAAATTATGAAAGAGAAGAGAAAGAGGAGAGGAGGAAAGGGGGGAAGGAGGGAGGAAGGAAGAAAGAAAGAGAAGGAAACCAGGAATTCAATAATTTCCTCAGTAAAAGCAATTATTTCTTCACTATAGTTTTAGAGGAATGCAGCTCTACGCAAAGCAGAGCTTACCCTAGTTTCATCTATTAATTGCGACATACCAGAATTAAGCTCCTAAACAGCAGAAACTAACTCTGACCTTCCTCCTCCTGTAGGATGACCTCAGACAAGTTGCAATCTAAGTTTGTTTATTTATTTATTTATTTTAGGGTAAGGCTAACACACTTGGTTCTTCACATTTAAGGCAGAGAACAATTAAGATGATATACTTGGAATTATGCTGAAAAATGAACAGGTTGATGTAAATATAAGGAAAAGTACAACAAAAGTCTATCTATTGAAAAATATTTTTACATAAAAAAAGGCAATTCTACCTATTTGTAAAGAATAGGTCTTTGGAGGGATTTCGGCTTTCTTTTCACTTGTTGTATGAATCAGACACGATCTGGCATCAATTTGATTGATGATGGCTGGGCAGAGGTAGTTGAACTCTGTTGCATTCAGCGGGACCTGGATGCCCATGCCATGAGACGTGAGCAGCTTTGACGCGTTGAAACACTGAAGGAAACAAATCAGTGAAAATCACCAAAAGGCATGCCCATTAGAGAATCCAAAAGAGCTGTTTGATGACACAACACTCTTTCCTTAATGAAGCTACTTCTTTGCTTTTTTTAAGTTAAAGCAAATTACAATCCACTTTCATTTGGAGTACTTTGGAACTTGCTTCAAGATACCTGGAGATACTATGTCACAATGGTGGAATCCCACCTCCTCTATTTCTTCTTGGGAGAAAGCCTCAAGTAGAATAAGCCTGAGGATGAACAGACATTCACAAGCCTGTTAATTCATCGTATAAACCTCTTAAGGAAATGAGCTTTAATTTCGAAATGGGGTTCATTAGAGATTGAGAAATACGTTCTTTTAGTTCTAATGCTGTGTTAACCTGGCCCAAACAAGCCCGAGACTCGTCACTCTTCCAGCAATGATCATACTTGCAAAACTTAGCTCTGTTCTGTCTACATACCTGGCAAAATAATACTCTACAATGAGAGAATGTGAAATTATGTAGATTACTGCGGTGGAGGGCAAGCCTGGTTAATAAAACAAACCTGTACCAGCAGGCAGTTGTTTCAACAATTTAATTAGAGGACAAGCTTAGTTTGAAGAGAATCTCCTCTGGGTAATCTAAGCTCCCCTTCTCCCCCCAAAATTGGTGGTAGTACCTGTTTCTCATCTTTTGTAAAGTTATTTTAAACTCCCACAATGCCTGGCCAATACTACTCAGAACAAACTTCATCACTGGTGTTGCTATGGGAATGACTATTAGTAGGATTATCCCAGAATTAGTACAGTCATGTGATGGTTTGAATGAAGTACTTAAGTTTTGTTTATTAACTTATACCAAGTAATTCCTTGTTCTTGATATCTCTCAGCCAAGGCAAACTGTGTAAGTCTGGAAGTCTAGTCTAGAAAAAACACATGAACTCAGAACCTTACTGCCCACACCTTTCATTTGTCTATCATGTTGTTCTTAGCAGCTGCTCCGATTTCTATCACTCCACAAGTCATTGTGATCCCTCTGCCAAGGAGGTAACACTGTTCTTCTTGCGTTCTTCAGCCCCTTCAACTCCCCCTTTCCCTAAAACATGGATTCTAACTCCTGCTTTTTTAACCTGTTTTCTATTTTTTATTAATATTCACCTTTCTCCAAATATAAGACTTTCTCCAAAAATAATCCTCATATCTGCTTTCTATACTTATTTTAAATTCTACATTAGAAGATAGTTTTAGCAAGCAGCACTATTCTCACCAAAGAACTACCTCTCGAGTTTTCTATCAGGAATGTTGACAACATAGTAGGGACACTTTGGGCCAAGTGCTTTGATGAGAAAGCAGAAATTCCCTTTTCCTCGCCATTTTATTTTTAAACTCTGTACAACTAGATACAGAATGGCACTGACAGGACAGACAAGCAGGCCTATTGATTAAAATAATAAACAGCACTCATCTTACCTCCTGAGTATTCTCATTTGTGTTTCTGGAATACATAAAGCCTTTTCTGGGCTCACTCACAGAGTCATTCGTTTTCCTACTAGCCGGCCGGCTCATCCGGCTTTTTCCTGTGATACTGGGTGGAGTGGAACTGCTCACGTCTTTGGAGAGAAGTTTTCCGGGTTTTGGAGTTTCTGTTGTCTCTAGAAAGTGAGTTCCTTCAGAGACAGCGTTATATACAGTTGAGGTCACTTCACTAGCAGCAACACCATCTTTGATGAAAACATTCCTTCTAGCATTGGCATGTTCTGATCGGTGAGATCCTTTCCCCTGGGTGTTTCTAAGATCTTTACCTGAACTCTCCAAGTCACGGTCTGGACAAAGACCTTTCCGATTACTTTTACTGGAAGCAGCATGATTATGGTGAGAGTGATGATCATGGTCAGAGTGATGCTCGTGGTCATGGTGTATATGGATTCTCTTAATTTTATCTATGCCTATATTTTGAAGCAATTTTCTGAACCCTTCAACTGACAAGGAATTATTTTCTCCATAGCGACGGAAAAGCTGCTGTAGATGATGCTGTCGTGTGGTAACTGCCAAGTCAACATTAATGCCAGATTCCCAATTTGGAATAACTTTCTCAGTGGTCTGAGGGAAAGCAGTTGCTGGTTCTAGTTCATGAAGTGGACTTGTGACTGACAAGGTGAAGGTCAGGATCAAGATTACAGATAAATTCCTTGCCATTGCAACTTCCTAGAGGAGACAGAAAAAAAAATTCTTGCCTTCACTTCTAAAACAATTTTAATTAAGAAATCTCATGCTGAAAATTGATGTCTAGTCAAATGATCAAGGTTTTAGAGTATCATTTAGTGTGATGTGTAGTGTGCTCAGTGCTATGAAAATACAGAGAACTAGAATCCTAGGCTCTACCCTTGCATTGCTAAAACACGTGAAACCACTGGAGAACAGTTGAGTGCCAAGAGACTCTGCAATTAGTGCTGTAAAAGCAACAGTAATTCACAGACTGGAGAGATCCGTGTGGCGACAGCCATACTGGCAACTTCTTGTGTTCAGAACAGTGATTCAAAAGCAAACGAAACCCAACTACCACCACCACCACCATTATCATTTGATAAAACAATCTTTTAACATCAAAAAAAGTAGAAATGACAAACTCAGAATAATTCACATTTAAAATATTTTCTTAAACTGTACACAAATCAATTTAAGTCTCCTTTCACCCATCCCACTTGTCAGTTTCTTGTGTATCCCTCAGGATATTTTCTACGAATACTCAAGTTGATATCCACTTTAACGACACAAATGGGATCTTTTTTCCTACTCAACATATGACACCTTTCCATGTCAATACATATATAGATTGATCTCATTCATTTGAATAACCGCGTAGTAGTTCGTTAAGTAATTAAATTTCAAAAAAACCTACCTCGTTCTAACGTTGCTATAAACCAATGAAAATTTTATCATACACTACCACTCATCCACACAGTACTGTTTGGAACCAAAGGCTTATGCTCCAAAGAGGAGTTAGGAATGGAGCTGAGCCTTGAAAAACAGAATTTAGTTAAGCAGAGGAAGGTATAGTCCAGATAAGCAGACAGACTGATATCTCAGGACCCAGCAGACATCTAGCACCATAGATGGTGATCGTGACCAAACTCATCGGCCTTCTGTGAAAGACAGAAAGGTCAGGTTCTGGAGCGAGACAAGAGCTAGGGGCAACAAGCTCTACCACTTTCAGCTGTTCTGCCTTGGACCAGGAAAAGCTGGTAATACCTATTTTACAGGGTGACTGAAGAAACCGCATGAACGAATGCATGTGGAAGTGCTCCATAAACCGTCATGTGTTGTACAATTGCTGCTTATCATACTGGCAGGAGTGGAAAATGTAAACATATAACTACTAAAAGGCTAGACTCCTCAAACAAGAATCTTCGGGGCCTGAAGTTTTGGGAATTCAGTTAACAGGCAAGAGAACCATTAAGAAACCATTCGAAGGAGAGAGGCAAGGAGCGGGCTGGGTGGGGACAAGCACAGACGGTTGACTCAGGGAGCAGCTCCATGCAGCTCAGAGCCTTTCTCCAGAGAGGATGCTTAGGGCGGTCGCCGATTTGCCGCCCGATCTCCTTGCCTGCAAGTCAGCGTGTGTTGGAAGAAAAAAGAAAGCCGAAGGACAAAGGCCTGGAGAAAGGGGCGGGTGGAGAAAACGAGAAAGAGGGCACAAAACTGCTTCTAAGGGCTTTTTATTTTTCAACACGACAGTACCTTCTTTGAATGTGAGATGAACAGGGCGGACAGCTTTCTCAGAAAGTCCCCGAAGCCCATCTGTGCACCCCAAACTGAGAAGTCCGGCCTCCCCGGCCCGCGGGGCTCCCCTCTACGCCGCCCCCTCCCGGACCTGCGGGACTCACCTCTCCGCGGCCTCGCCGTCCCTCCCTCGGCCCCGCGCGCAGGTTGTTCCCCGCGGGCGGTCCGGAGAGCTCGGAACCGGTCCGTGCTTCTCTCTTTGAGCAACCTCTACAGGGCCCCGAAAAGCGGCGGTCTCATCGGCCCAGCTGCCCCTCGGCCCGGGGTACCGCCACTCAGCCACCGCGAAGCCGCGCCCCACGCGCCCTCGCTTCCCGGGAGCAGGAGGACAATTACTAATTGCCGCCGCGCGCAGCGCGCCGCCTGGAACCACCGCCTCCGCCGGCCGTGGCTGCGGGGCATGCGCAGTGCCGTCCGGGACCTGGTCCCCGGCAGGCGGATCCGCGTGTCCGCCTGTTCGCCGGCGCCGGAGCGTGAGACCACCTGGGGGCCTTTTCCTGGAGCCCCTCTGCCACTCTGAGGACCGAGACTGGCTCGTCGAGCCTCCCTACCCCCAGACTAGGCCCGACCGCTGCGGAGAGCCCGGCCGTGAGGGGCGTCAGGACGTTCCTAACACCGTCCGGGCACACGAGCCCCGGATCTTTTTGGAGGGTCCTGAGCTCTCCGGTCGGGCTTCGCTCCTGGGACAGAGGCCGCGCTTGCGCGCCGGGCTAGGGACCAGAAGACGTCAACTGGCAGCTGCAGCGGGGCACGGAGGACTACTCGGGCGGGGGCGGGGCCGGGGCCGGGGCCGGGGCCGGGGCCGCCTCCACTCCGCCCCCGGCCGCCTCAGAAACGCGGCACGGATAGCGCCACGGGAGGGGCGGGCGCGGGAGTAGTTCCGCTCCGAGGGCGGAAGTGCACGCCCGGGCCCCAGCCCCTCACCGGCCAGCAACATGGTGGCGACAGTACTGGAGGCTTCTCACGTGTTTTGCTGCCCGAACCGGGTGCGGGGAGCCCTGAGCTGGAGCTCCGGGCCCGGAGGACTTCTGGCCTTCGGCACGTCCTGTTCCGTGGTGCTCTATGACCCTCAGGTAAGAGAGGTGGCCAGACGCCTGACCCTGTTTGCTGGGGCCGAATCAGCTTGGTGTACTCGGAGCGGACTGTAGACGCAGCTCCGGAGCGGGGAGGCCCGGTGTGCAGTCGGGTCTGCCTAGGGGAGGCTGTCTGGGCGACGGGTCCGCCGTAGGCGCTCCGGGCTTGCCCCTCGCCGTCTCGCGTTCTGCCATCAGTGGCCTGTTAGCACCCCTTAGGAAACCCGAGTGATGACCACCTCTTCTGAAGCCTTCGTGGGAACTGTAGTACTGGTAAAGAATCAGTTGGGTTTTTTAAAAGACTTGCTGTTTAGGTATGGATTAAAGATATTATCATACAGATGCTATCTCATTTCTATATTTCCCTCTGTTATTTAGTCAACTTTTGTTGTATTGAATTTCAAAAAAAGATTCTTTTAGCTTCAGGAATGGACATTTTAAAGAAAGTGCTATTGGAGTGAGTGAGGGTCATAGGGGATGGGGACCCTAAGTTATAGGGCAGAACTTAACCATTACCTGCATTTCACCCGGTTGATTATTTTCTTGGCTCTTTCCCTACCAGGCTTCTCTAGTGACTAATTTTTGCATGCTTCCTAGAATTCATTATCACCCATTCCAACTGGCTAATTTTGGACGATAGAGTTAGTGTTGCTTCTCAGAAGGAGCCACAGTATAAAAAGTAAAGTGTTGGAAATTAAAATGCGGTACAGGGGATAGCTGTATTTCTTATTGTAATGCCTTATTAACTTGATTAAAAATTCTTTTATCCTTACATCTTTTGCAGATTCAAATTTATATGTAAAATATTTGTATTCACTTTTCCTTGTCTTGAATTTGCTTGCTTCCTCCCAGTTCTTGTTTCTTGTTATTGCCATGCACTCTTCACTGGGAAGAGAAAGCACATAAAACCAAAGGTAAACTTTACAGTGGCCATCAACCAAGGACCAACTTAGCTATAGGAGCCGGTCTTTCTGCAGCCGTTTAATGGATTTGTGCCCATACCTTCCATCAAATTTTAATTTTTAGTGATAACCTGGTGGCTATGTTAGAGGATTTTTAGCATATCAAAAAAGAAGTATATTGAGCCTAAGAAGTACTTTGTTTTGTTAAATATTGGCAGGTTGGGCATTTAATTAAGTATAAGAATAAGAGCATGTCAGATGCTAAAATAAAGTTTTGGGGATGGTGTTCACTCAGCAAATTTTTGAGGACCTGCTATGGGCTGGTGAGCCCTGGACTGGGTGATGATGACGCAAAGATAATGGGTAATAATTCCGGCCCATCAAGGAATTCTCAGTCTAGTGAGAGAGACAATGGACTAAATTGTTTCCCAACCTCAATAAGCCATGTGTGAAATATATGTTTATGCAGTTTTACTTCTGTATACTTTTTTATTAGCCATGAGAATTCCAGTTGGCATATAAACAGGTATGGAGTCAGTGCTTTTGGCAATAGGTGGAGAAAGGGGCTGTAAAGAAGAAGGCACTGTAGTCACAGAGGTAGTATCTTCACCAGCAGGTGAAGTAAAGAAATCCCAAGTGTGGAGTGATGTTGGTGGAAAGCAGCAGTCTGAGGGTCTACTGGGAACCTGGCTGTCGGCCCTGAAGGGATCTGATGCCTGAGGACCGTAGTAGTTGTGGCCTGGTGACCATTTATCATTAAGGCTGAAGAACTCAAAACCTGATGAGCCATGGCATGCAAAATGAGCCATGAATTTGTATCTGTGAGTCATGAATTCCTCTATTGAAGAAGTTTTTTGTCAACAAAACTCTCAAATTGGTGCATGCATGGTAGAAGTAGTACCTGAGACCTATGGGAGCACAAGGAAGAGTTCCTTGTCTAGCCTGGGGTGTCAGGACAGGCTCCCCAGATGAAAAAGGATGGGGACGGGTGGTATGTGTGCAGGAGCTAGGCGGATGAAGACCTGAGAGCTCAGTGTGATGACAGCCCAGGACACTGGGAATGTGGGTGGTGAAAAAGGCAGGAATGAATGAGAGTGAAAGAATGGTTTAAGCCACTGTTAAAAATTAATGAATTAAGGGGCGAGCCTGGTGACTCAGCAGTTAAGTTCGCACATTCCATTTCAGTGTTCCGGGATTCACCGGTTTGAATCCCAGGTGTGGACCTACGCACCCGCTTGTCAAGCCGTGCTGTGGCAGGCGTGCCACATATAGAGTAGAGGAAGTTGGGCACAGATGTTAGCTCAGGGTCAGCCTTCCTCACCAAAAAGAGGAGGATTGGCAGCTGATGTTAGCTCAGGACTAATCTTCCTCAAAAAGAAAAAAGTTAAGGAAGGCCATTCTGTGTGAAGTAATCCTGAACTTTATATTAGCATCAAAAACACTGAAATCTGATTTTAATTAATTTATTAATTCCTCTGTAGGATAAATTCTAATTCACTAACTGGTGTTTTCTTTTCTAAAGAAAAGAGTTGTTATCACCAACCTGAATGGTCACGCTGCTCGAGTCAATTGTGTACAGTGGATTTGTAAACAGGATTGTTGTAAGTATTAATTTGATTGTTAAAACTGATCTCAGTTGTTTTCTGATAAAGTATGGTTAGTCATTTTTCTTTCATCACTCCTGAGTTAGCCTTAGCTTATCTGATATTATACAAATGGAAGACAGAAGAAAAATGATATGCCCAGTGAAATATCTGATCTGTACTTTTGCAGCAGTTGAAGCATGGAGGACACAGCAGTGCTTAGGATAAGGATAGAGGCAGCCCGTGACTGTGGTGAGACCCCTGCCATTGCCCACAGCTTTTAATTGAAAGCCTGGAAACAGGGCCTGTGTTGGGGCCCAGGCTGGGATTCAGAAGATTTAACTTGGAGGTTTCTTCCTGCCACAGACAAACTGTTGCTCTTTTAGGCAGGACATTGCAACTCTGTTGACTCCAGATTGCACGTTAGTAACATCTGAAAAGTAAAGGCTTGGACTGGATCAGGGGACCTTTAAAGGTTCGTGACATCTGTGGGGTCAAAATTATTTTCAGAATTATACTAAGAAGTTATTCACAGTTTTCACTTTCGTTCTATCACAAGTGTGCAGTTACGTTTTCTAGCAGCCACATGATGTTGGTATCGCAACAGATTAAATAGAGAAGCAGATAGGAAAATCCAGCTGTAGTCTAATAAAGGCACACGTTAAAGTGATTTGCAGAAATGTGAAACAAATTAATTTTTTGTTTTGGAAAATATAGAGTCCTTCCCTCCCCTGGAAAGTGCTATTTATATTAACATGTATGTTATTTTTAAGTAAACTAATAAACAAGTATTTTTCAAATTTCTCAGTTTTAATTTCTAATGTGGTTAATATTGGTACATATGGTCCATATAGAGAAAAGCTCTTTAGGGTCTTCAAAAAATTTTGAGTGTAAAAGTCTTGACACCAAAAAGATTTAAGAATTGCTAGACTAGATTGTCTCCAGGTCTCTCATTTCTAAGATTCTGTGACTCCAGAATTTTTAATTAATGTATTGTATTTTGGATGGTGCTTCCACAGTCCTGTGGAATTTCCTCATGTCTTAAATATACTTACTGTAGAATTCTTATGGACTCTGAATTAATTTATTTTTCATTCCATAAACATTTATTGAGAGCATTATGAGCCAGACACAAATGCAGAATTTTGTGAGTTAGTGAGACTGCTATGATTTTTATCTGTGACATTAAAAAAAAAAAAGTTTAATAAGCTCCTTATTTCAGTTGATAATGTAGGATTAGTCACATTGGGTCAATATAAACCATTAAATAGTAGAAAGAGTGGCTGTTAGTGCAGATATTAAAACACAATTGTAATTATATTAATTGCCACCAAATGACATCAAAGACTTCTTGAAATCTCAGTATAGGGATTCATTATAAAATATTAATTTGGGCTTGTATATTTTATCTTCCCTTTAAAAGTGAGGTTACATAAAATGAATTGCTTGTGTATCACTGTAATATGTAATTATTATGATTGATTTCCTCTAAGAATAGGGCTCTACTGCCAGGTAATTCAGGTATTCTTTCTAACCCATGTATCAGTGACATGTAAAATCTTAATAATATCATTCATATCCTTAAAATGTCTGATTTTTAAAATACTGTTTTCATGTACCTTATGGTAATTCTCAAAAGCATGTAGTTAAGTAAATGGTTTCATTTCTGTGATACATGAAGAAATTAAAGCTAAGATCACAGCTGCAGGCAGCAGGGTTATGACATGAACGGACTTCTGAATACAAATTTGAAGTTCCTTAGGCAAACAGCACCTAAGGCAGAAGAAACAAATAAATGGAAAATCAAAATTGTTATATTATTTCCCCTTCTTTGGTTCTTATTCCTCTTTCTTATCAACAAGAAGTTGTAAGTGTTTAAAAGAGCTATTTGGAAATATGTGTTTGATCTCAAAAACATACCATATACTTCAAAGCAGCAACTGACTATGTCTTATATGTGTTATTCCTGCCAAAAGTGTTTAGCCTGAATCTTATCTTGAGGAAACAACAGATAAATCCAAATTGAGGGACATTCTGCAAAACAAGTGGTTAGGACTCTCACTGTCACAAAAAATAGGGGACTGGGCCAGTCCTGGTGGCCTAGTGGTTAAGTTCATTGCGCTCTGCTTTGGTGGCCCGGGTTTGATTCCTGGGCGTGGCCCTACACCACTTGTCTCTCAGTGGCCATCCCATGATGGCGGCTCACATATAAAATAAAGGGAGATTGGCGACAGATGTTAGCTCAGGGCAAATCGTCCTCAGGCAAAAAAAAAAAACGCATGGGGTTGGGTGGGACTGGGAAACTATTCTAGATTAAAGGAGGCTAAAAAGATGTGAGAATTAAACGTGCAATGTGTGGTCCTTAGATTCTGAGTCAAAAAAAAAAGTTATGAATGACATTACTGGGACAAACTGGAGAAATTTTCATATGGACTGTATATTATATAATGATACTATATCAATGTTAAAATTCTTGAATGTGATAATTGCATTGTGATAATGTAGGCGAATGTTCCAGTTCTTAGGGGATATTGTAAAGTGTTTGAGGATCAGAGAGCTTCATGTATGCAACTTATTTTTAAATGGTTTGTCAAAAACGAAGGTCTGTATATATACCTATAGAGAGCAAGATATTAAGCCAATACGGCAAAATGTTAACAGTTGGTAAATTTAGGTAAAGTGTATATGAGTGTTCTTATAACTTTTTTATAACTTTGAAATTTTTCAAAATAGCTGGGGAAAAAGAAACAAAAGCATTTACTGAGAGATAATTTTTTTTCAGCTCCTTCTACTGAATTAGTTTCTGGAGGATCTGATAATCAAGTGATTCACTGGGAAATAGAGAATAATCAGGTGGGTATAGATACATGTATACAGTCGTGCATCATTTAACAATGGGGATACATTCTGAGAAATGTGTCAGGCAAGTTTGTCGTTTTGTGAACATCATGGAGTGTACTTATGCAAACCTAGATGGTATAGCCGACTACACACCTAGGCTATATGGTACTAACCTTATGGGACCACTGTTGTGTACATGGTCTGTCACTGACTGAAACATCATTATCTGGTACATGACTGTAGTTAGAAGTAATGAGTGTTATATCTACTTTTATTTTCAGTTTTTTCCTTATTTCTACTGTGTTCTTCCTTTATGAAGTTGCCTCATTCTTGCTTATCAGTAATCCAGATCCTCTGTCTTCCTTGCTTCACAGGCCCTGTACCCTTTCTGCTAATATCTGCTCCCATATTCATATGTTGTCAATCATTTCTGTGAATTTCCCATTATTTTGGAATAATTTTCAAACTTCTCTTACATGGGTTGTTTGTTCTATTTTCAGTGGTAGCAAAAATTAATACTGTTGTGTTCGTGGGACAGCTGTTGCCATGTGGATACATTTATATAATCCTGAGTGATGTTATAATCTGCAATGCTGGATGTGAATGGAGGGACAGTTAGACTGTTTCTACTTGTAAGCAAAGATTAAAAGAGAAAAGTGAGTTAAAAAAATGTGCATTAGAGGGCTGACCCCGTGGTCGAGTGGTTAAGGTCGCGTTGCGTGATCCACTTCGACAGCCCAGGGTTTCACCGGTTCGAATCCTGGGTGCAGACATGGCCCCGCTCTTCAAGCCACGCTGAGGCAGCATCCTGCATGCCACCACTAGAAGGACCTACAACTAAAAATGCACAACTATGTACCAGGGGCCTTTGGGGAGAAAA
This sequence comes from Equus asinus, assembly GCF_041296235.1. Classification (NCBI taxonomy): domain Eukaryota; kingdom Metazoa; phylum Chordata; class Mammalia; order Perissodactyla; family Equidae; genus Equus; species Equus asinus. The sequence continues at coordinate 37,779,546 of NC_091796.1, read as the reverse complement.
AAGAAAAATAAAAAAAATCTTAAAAAAGAAAATTTGCATTAGATATTAGAACATCCGCCATGCAGAACATGTAGATGAGGCAGAATCCTATTCATAAATCAGGTACAGAGGTTTGAAGGAAAATGTACTTGAATAAATAAAGTACAAGGGTGCTCCATGCGTAGGCGCTCTAACTTGCTGTACCACAACCGTGGTGCTGTGAGAGTTCAGGAGAGATTTAAGAGGTGGCCTTTGAGTTGGGTCTTAAAGTGTGAGATGATTTATTTCTTTGGGAGGAATGAAAGGGATGACGATTCCAGGTAGGAAAAATGCATATATAAAAGCTCAGAGGAGAAAGGATAACACCTGCTCAGGAGTATCCAGTTTTAACCAAAGCCTATGATGTCTTTAGGGCAGAGCTTTCTGAAATTTGTTCAGAGAATTATTCATCTCTCAAGAGGGTCCGTGTACAAAGGAATCTGTGGCCGATCAAGTTTTGGAAATACTGTGTATTGTATACCTGTCTTAGAGAATCCCAACGCACATGAGCGTAGTGAAGGCTCTGAAAAGTTCTGATACAGACGAATCTGCTTATCTTTGTTTAACTAGCACTTCCCAAACTTATTGCTTTTCCGATTTTTTTTCCTTTTAAATTTCTTAGAATCCCTTGTAACTCTGAGGAATACAGTTTCAGAAATGTTTCTAGATGCTACATTGTGGGCAGTGATATTAGAGAAGTAGAATAAGAGTCAACTGTGTGTGAATGTGAATACTAACTTAAAAGGTTTGTTCTTTTTTTTTTTTTTAAGATGTTATTTTTCATTTTTCTCCCCAAAGCCCCCTGGTACATAGTTGTATATTTTTAGCTGTGGGTCCGTCTAGTTGTGGCGTGTGGGATGCCACCTCATCATGGCTTGATGAGCAGTGCCATGTCCGCGCCCAGGATCTGAACTGGCGAAACCCTGGGCTGCCGATGGGGAGTGTGTGAACTTAACCACTTGGCCACGGGGCCGGCCCCTAAAAACTTTGTTCTTTATTAGCAGGCGTTTGTAAGTCATTGATGATTTCTAAAGAGAGGAGTATGAATATCAAAAGAAGATTAATCTGACAGTAGTGTGCCAAATTAGAGTAGGGAAAATATGAAGGAAGGGATATGGGGTGTATTTTTGAAGGAAAAATGATTTGGGCATTGACTAGGTAGTTATCAAAGGAGTGGGGAGCTGGTAGTTAGGAGAGTGAGTGATCAAAAATGGTGATAATCTATCTTAGGGCCCCAAGAAAAAGGTGCTTCTACAAAGGAAAATAGGCAAGTAGGAGGGCAGATGTGGGATTCAGTTGTAGACATATCATTTGAATTTCTGGCCAGACACCCATATTTGTCCTCAGAAAGTAAGGGCAGGTGTGGAGTTGGGGATTTTGGAGCTACCAAAACTTGAATGAGAGCACCAAAGGGGACTGTAGTAAACTCAACTCCTGTTCGGATTGATGTTGGCAGAGGAATCCAGAGAGAGCCATCTGAGCACTCATAAGTGCATCACATCAGGAGGCACCGGGTGTCAGTTTGTCCCAATTTTAGTGAAATTAAGCTGATGGCAGACAGCAAACTTGGACAGGAAAGGCCAGAGGGGAGAACATGAGGCCAAACAGGGAGGAGGAGAAAAGTTAATTGCATTCTTGAATGGCAGAGTTCTGTTTAAGTAATTGGGAAAACAACTGAGGAGATGTTTAAGGGACACCGCTATTTCAGCAGACAATTTACAGAAGATACATACTTAGCAGGATACTCACCATCAGTACCAGGCAAAAAAGATAAGCAGAGAGGCAGAGAAAATCCATTTCAAAGGAAGTGGTGGAATCTCACACATATGAAGTCTGAAAATAGACCCAACATAGCAGAAATGATTCCATATGAAATATTCTTGCATGGCAATCGAATAGACTTGATAAATAAATGGGATTTCCACTTCTGTTTGCTGTTTTCCCATTTTGCAGCTGTACTTAATTCAGGCAAGTATCATGAGTAGATACTAAAAGTATTGGTAAAAGTTTAATGGAGAATAGAATATTTACTCAATCCCAAAGTATAATCTCACATAGTATTGCCAAAAATAAATCAATTTCACAATGAAGAATTCTGCAAGACACTACTTTTACCGGGATAGCAAGGTTAACTTCACTAAAATTGAGACAAACTGAGATTGTGTGCCTCCTTATGTGATGCAGTTACGTAAAGTAATGAGGTCAAAATGTATATTCTGAATCTCTTCAAGAGGAAATGTTAGACTAATCCAAAAGAAGGAACATGCTACAAAGCTGTCCTTTGTTCTTGAAAAATGTCAGTGTCGTGGACATCTTTCCGTGATAGTAAGCATATGTTTATCAACATTGTCCATTTTATTGACTATAATGTATGTCCACAATCATTTATCTAATGAGTTCTCTATTAATTTTAGGGTGATTACAATTTTTCACTATTATAAAGAGTGTGATGAATATCCTTCTGCATTCGTCTTTTGTTGTTAGTCACACCAGTGCTGTTATCTCTTCAGAGTAGATTCTTAGATGGGAGATTGCTGTGTCAGAGTGTATGCAGATGTTGTGTGTTCATATGGTCAGACTTCTTGAAAGTTTACATTCTCCTCAGCTGGAAGGACCTATTTCTGGGTCAGGTATTTTAAGAGTACCTTTAATCCTGTGATTCCAGTTAAATAAAAGTGAAACCGGTAATTCCTTTTTTATTGTAATATTTTTGTCATTCTCTCTGATTCAGCTTTTAAAAGCAGTCCATCTCCAAGGCCATGAAGGACCTGTTTATGCAGTGCATGCTGTTTACCAGAGGAGGGCATCCGACGTGTTGCATACACTGATGGTTTCTGCAGCTTCAGATTCTACTGTTCGAGTCTGGTCTAAAAGGGGTTTGGAAGGTGAGTTTTAGGGACATTATAATCCAAACAAATGAAATAGTAATTGTCAAATGAATGAGAACCACAAGAGCATACATATATTTTTCAGTCTTTCAAGCAGTTTTAAAACTTATAGTTCTAATTTAGATGTTTGTTTCTTTTACATGTTTTCAAAATTCCTCTATACCAAACTATTTTTTAATGTAAATTTGTTCTAAGCCTTTTCACATGAGTCATTTTGTTCTGCAATCTTGATAAAAATTGGCCATTTATCAATCAGAGGGTCAGAGGGGGCTCAAGATTGACTTCTCTAATCTCCCTGCTGACACCCAGGGCTGTGACAGCACCAGGCTGTGATGCTACCCAACCTCTAAATTCAGAGTGAGTTGTTCATGATGTTTTTATTATTTCTTAGTAACGTGCCTTCAGACCTTGAACTTTGGAAGTGGGTTCACTCTGGCTCTCTGCTTGTCTTTTTTGCCTGATACTGATGGTGAGTATCCTGCTAAGTATATATTAGAAGAGCAATATATTTGTATATTTCCATATGACCAGAACCTAAAAGGTATCAGGTCTGAATTTTCTATCTGAATGTTTTCATGAAACAAGTTGAGACATGGATAACATACTTTTGTTCTCAATATTCAAATGAACTGAGTATAGAACATAAAGTAAGGGGAAGCTATTAGGAATTTTGGTAGCTGTTAACAGTTTAAATGGCTTAATACGTACTCAAGGTTGATACTGCTATTTATCAAAGATATTGTTGACATATATAGATCTAGCTTGGGAAAATTAACTCTTTAGAAGGTAAAGGTCTGGGATAATTTGAAAAAGTACTGAAGATGGACCATATGAGCATTTCTTTCAAAGTGACATCCCCTTCACATCTTGTGTCATGACAGTTTGCCTGTGACCACTTAAAATCTCCAAACAGAAAAATTTCCCGTTTCTGTGAAACCCATCGGTACCTCTCTTTGATTATCCTCCACAAAGATGCTGGCCAATATGGGTCATGCTGTCTCTTTGCCGCCTCAGTAACCTGGAGGACAGGCCTAATAGAGGCAGGGCCTGGAAGTCACCAGCCTCTATTGCTGTCTGTGGCAGGAGCTGCAACTTCATGGTTTCATGTGGTACATCCACTTGGGTGACGGCTCCCTGGAAGGAGGAACTGCACGCATTCTGGTTTCATAGCCTAGAGTTTAATTTCTTCCCATCTACATTAAGGCCAAGTGACTAGAGTCTTTTGTTTTTGTTTTTAGTTGATTTAAAGTGAGCAAATCTTTGAAAAGTATACTTAGCAGCATAGTGTTTCCTTAGTAAAGGAGTTCCTATTTTATGTTGCTCCACAGTCATTAGGGCTGTCCCTTGGTAATGTAAATTAGTTTTTTATCTTATTAAAGGAAACCAATTTTACAGTTGCACTTTTCATAGCTTTTTAACCACATATTTAATTACATGCCCGTTTATTTTGTTATCTAATTGCTTTGTGATTTTTGCTTTACTGTTGAATTCTCAAACAAAAGATAAGATCCTCAAGTAACAAACATACCCTTGAATCTTTGTGCAATAGCCATAATGCTAGGCTCGTAGTAACTCTTCTGTTTTATTATTCAGTGCGGCTAACAACTTTTTGTACTAGACTCTGGCTGACACACTGAAAATGCTCCAAAGTTGCTCTTGAGCTTCTCTTTTCACTGTTCCTTTTTATCATTAATGACAGAATGGAGGAAAGGACTCTCAGTTAATTAATAGTCATTTTTTGCCAAGTAACCATTTAATAGAACATTTTAGAGTGTTCATTTTATTCCTAGAGACATTTATTGAGCACTTTCAATTTATTTGCTCACTGGTTCGGGAAATAGAAGTCAGGATTCTTTATCTAGAGCTTAGAATCCAGCGTAGGTGATAATGGTAACATATGATGGAATACTTATAATGAAGCCGCTTTATTTTTCCTCCAGTACCAATATTAGCATGTGGTGACGATGACTGCAGAATTCACTTATTTATTCAACAAAATGATCAGGTAATTAATGGCGTTTATTAAGAGGCTGGAATTATGTCCTGCTTAATTACATATTTTTAATATACACTATTTCCAGATAATAGAATTTTAGGAATGTTCTCATCTAAACCAAAATACATGTACCGGTAGAAGACTGTTTTTGACAATCCTCCATTAGAGTTTCTCACTCTGAACACGAAGCAACTGCTGCCTTGTCCACCAGCTCTAGAGTTGTTAGGGGAAAACAGGTTGTTAGGTGGGGGAAGGAGAGAATGAAGATGCCGTGGTAGTGAGTTTTAAAAAAAAATGTTAAATGAAGTATAACATAGCTCTGGTGAAACACTCCCTGGTAGTCTTTATTTGTCCTGAGCTTTACTGTTTGAGTGGTTAAACTGGAGGAGAGAATTTCTAAAAAGGGGATTGGTTAACTCTAGGCTCATTTATTTAATAATGGAGATATTTGTTTCTTTGCATGATATAAGAAAGTTTAAAATGGTTGTGAATATCCAGCTACCCAACACTTTTCTGTATTGCATGACAGCATTTGTCGTTTTACCTTGCAAACATTTAGAGTATTTGAGGTCTACAGATATTATATTATTTGCTCAGCATTGCTCAGTTAGATGATTTAGATGGTTATGGGATTTTTCATTCTCAAGTGAGATCTCTATCTTACATCTAATCAGATAGTGTTCCCAGTAAAAGAAAAAGGATGGATGGGACTGGCCAAGACCAAATGAAATCAATGATATACATGAAAATATTAAATTCTTACATCAAGCCCGATGATTTTTATCTTACTAGTTTCAGAAAGTGCTTTTTCTCTGTGGACATGAGGATTGGATAAGAGGCGTGGAGTGGGCAGCCTTTGGTCAGTATGAAATTTTGCTGAACTATTTATGATGGGGACAAGTATGTGTATACTTACAAGAAAGCAGCCTCTTACATTTTAATTGTAAATTTTCTTTGTTATAGTTTTCTATGTCCCAATTAGAAAAGAAGATACTTATTCCTTCTATTAGCTATTAGTTGGGGTGGTAGAGGAGGAAACAAGTTGGTGTTTAAAAGAGGACACTAGCTGACTATTCCACATGCAGACATTCTTAGTAATATGAGTACCACATGTATATAATCATTTATTAGCATTGAATATATATTTGTCAATGTTATTAAAAATGAATGTAGGTCAAATGAATGAAGGGTAAAGAAGCAAAATCTAATTTTTTCAAGAAGTCTAGAAATGTGCATATTGTAGAGGAGAAAGTCTTGTACCTAAATTTAAGAATATAATATTTTTAAAATAATAAAATTTTGTTTTTTAATTAGGTAGAGATCTTTTCCTAGCAAGCTGTTCACAAGATTGCCTGATACGAATATGGAGGCTGTATATAAAATCAACATCTTTAGAAACTCAGTATGATGATAATATAAGACTGAAGGAAAATACTTTCACTGTAGAAAATGAAAGTGAGTAATAATGAAAATATTTGATGTAACGATAATTAGGTCAACTAGCTGATTGCTTTGTCTGTTAACCACACACCTATGTGAAGGTTAGTTTTTCAGAATTATCAGATCCCTTCATGAAACTGATAGTAGGAATTTTTCCTTTTTTATTTTCATGTGAGAATGAGTCATTTTTCATCTATGAAATTTAGTTTTCTTCTAAACCATGTTAGTGAGATGTTTAAAAAGTTGATGAAAATGTTTAATGTTTTCTCAATAAATTAATTTGTAAAATGTTACTTAATTTGCAGTTTTAGCAAAGGAAAATCTAAAGGAATAATGTGATTTACCCATTTCTTTCTTGGAAGATATTCATAAGAGACAAGCTAAATCCCTACATTTGAGTAGTATATGTAATTCTAATTTTCTTAGTGTCTGGCATCAGACCAGTACTCCTACATGGTAGGTCCTGTGGGAATGTTGTACTTGAAGGAGATATTTTTTGAATGTGTATCTAAATTATAAATTTAGTTCTCAGTGAGCTTTGTTCACCCAGGAGTTCGCTTCTTTGTTACTACTCTTATTGATTATAAAGCTCATTAGAGTTGAGGCTTTGGTAATGTAGTTTTATGGGGAGGACTAAGAAATACTATAACTAGCATATTATAAATAGCTGTTCCCAAATATGAAATTTTTTGTGATGTTTTCATTAACTGTTTTGTTTGAAAGGTCACCATACTGCCTTTATTTTTTCATTTAATTTTTTTTAACGGTATTCTAGATTATTACACTGAGTGAACATAGCAAGGAGGCTGGCATGTCTGTTTTTGCTTTTTAATTGCAGTATAACATAGCTATCCCAGAAAATTTTAAAAATAGAATATATTCCTTAATATTTATTTATGATCAGATAGAGAAAAATTCATCAGTTTTTAGAACTTTTTCTCCTGTAATTTTAAACAGTGGGAGAAGTTAATGAAATTTAGAAGGCATGTTCTTTTTGTTGAGTCTAAATCACGTTTTGTTCTGATTTTTGGGGGGATATAAATAAAGCTGAGTTGATAGTGAAAGGTTCTTCTTAGAAGAGCTTTGAGGAAAGAATACTTCTTCGTTGCTTTTGTTATAGGTATTAAAATAGAATTTGCGATTACTCTGGAAACTGTGCTGGCTGGTCACGAAAACTGGGTAAATGCAGTTCATTGGCAACCTTCATTTTATAAAGGTAGGAAGAAAAACATAAACATATCCCTTAATTCAGTTAAATCTCACATACAGAGTTTTAAGCTGACCAGATGAAGTGGAGGATTTTTTGTGTGTGATTAGAAATCTCAAATAGAAGACATTTTCAAGTTGGCAAAGTGTCGTACTCCAGTCCTGTTAACCGTTATGCTGGACACTCAGTTCCATTGAAGATTATACTCCTGAGCGGGCAAAGTATGGTTCCTGCCCCTGATACTGAAACCACCACCCCCCTATTAACTTTTTCTCTTAAAAGTTTCCACCTAGTCTTTATGGGATTTAAGAAAAATTGACTTTCAAGCCAACTTCACTGGAATCTCTACCCTTGGTCATATAAAGTTGGTAATACTGAGACACATCATTTATGAAAAAATAAGACTCTTTCCCTGTCTTGCTTTTCCTCTTAACTTCCATTTATGGAGTGATGGTTCTGTGCATGCTCAAGCTAGTGCTGGAGTATAGAGTTGAGCAAGGCATAGCTTCATATTGTTCCCCCAGCCACTTCCCTAAGACAAGAATAGTGAATAGCAATAATTAATGCTCAGATAACCACTATTCAGCTTTATTATGTTATGCTGTATTTGCTGCAATTTAAAAAAATGAGTAAATTAGCTGTCATTGATATTGAAGACCCCTGTGTATTCTTTCCTGAACCCTTTCCCCTCCATCCTTTCCTAGAGGCAACTGCAGTACTGAATTCAGTGCATATCATTCCCATGCATTTTTTTATACTTTCACTATACGTTTGTATAGCCATAAACAATATTGTTTTATAGCTACTAAAGCAATATCAATATGTATCTATCATCTTACAACTTGCCTTTTTAGCTTAATATGTTTTGGAGTTGTATCCATGTTGATTCATGTAGCCCTAGTTTGTTGATTTTTATTGAAGTCTAATGTTCCATTGTCTAACTGTACCACAACTTATCTGTTCTTCCAATGGTAGACATTTGTGTTGTTTCCAAAATTTCACTATTGCAGTGCTGCAGTAAATGTTTTCACAGTACCCATATTGTTTTTTTCTGGTAATCTACAAACATGATGCTTGTTGATCACCTAAAAACATTAGTTTTTATTTTTTAGATGGTGTTCTACAGCAGCCAATGAGATTGTTGTCTGCCTCGATGGATAAAACCATGATTCTCTGGGCTCCAGATGAAGAGTCAGGAGTTTGGCTAGAGCAGGTAAAAATGTGGGTATTGAAGGAACATAAAATTGGGTTTAATAAACTGATTATTTAAATCCCAAGTGTAAGTTCCTAGAGCTGCAAATGTTCACTCTTTACATGTATATGTTAAATAAGTGAGAACATAATCTCTGGAATCAGTGGTTTCTATTGTGAGAAATGTGGACTATTGATTATAAATTGTTTTCTATCTATTATTGCATAGGTTCGAGTAGGTGAAGTGGGTGGAAATACTCTGGGATTTTATGATTGCCAGTTCAATGAAGATGGTTCCATGATCATTGCTCATGCTTTCCATGGAGCATTGCACCTTTGGAAACAGAATGCAGCTAACCCAGTAAGAAAAGCATTTTTTTTTTTTTAAAGATTTTATTTTTTCCTTTTTCTCCCCAAAGCCCCCCAGTACATAGTTGTATAGTATATTCTTAGTTGTGGGTCCTTCTAGTTGTGGCATGTGGGACACTGCCTCAGCGTGGTTTGATGAGCAGTGCCATGTCCGCGCCCAGGATTCGAACCAATGAAATACTGGGCCACGTGCAGCAGAACGCGCGAACTTAACCACTCAGCCATGGGGCCAGCCCCAAGAAAAGCATTTTAAATAAAGCATTTTTGATCAAATAGAGTGAATTCTAAATGAAACCTAGATAAACAGTGTTGTTTTACTCATGACACTCTATAGAAATATAATAGAAGCATTTAAGTTCAAATGCCATCACTTCTTTCTGTAGGCATTATACTGTAGTTATACTAGGTAAGAAACTCATGGTTTTCTAAGAATAAAAGTATTCATCTGTCCAGCATTGTTGGGGTATTGAAATTTGCACATAGGTAAGTTTTCTACATAAGTGAGCGTTAAGCTACATAAATTTAAACTGTCTCTTTAAGCTATGTAAATTTTTTGATGGCAGTTTTTCCTAAAATGTGTAACTTCCCTGCCTTTCTAAAGAAGATAATATAACTTGATATTTTCTTGTTGGACAGCTAGGTGCTCTATAGATAATTATTGAATGAATGATTGACAAAAGAGCATTAGGAGCACCTGTTATTTTGTGATGGAATATATTGATGCTCTTAGGTAAGGCTGTTGATGTGTGTAATTCTAAATGGCCCTCCAAATATTGGGCTCTTTTGGAGCTTTCTCATAATTTTTTTATCTCTTCTCAAAAAGAGGTAGTCTGCCTCTAGCCACATTGCTGCCTCTCAGCAGTGTTCCATCTCTTTCTGATTTGCTTCTGATTTGCTTCCATATTTCATCAGCTCATCTTTTAGGGACTTCATAGAAAAAAGCATCAGATGAATAAGGAGAAACTCAAGAAACTCAAGGAGAAGGCAGAATTTCACTGTACTTGTGCTTATAATTTGACTTCAGGTTTATAATAGCTACTTACCAAGTATTGAGGGTGATTTTTTTTAATAGACTTTATTTTTGAGAGCAGTTTTAGGTTCACAGAAAAATTGAGCAGAAAGTACAGAGTTCCCATATACCCCTGTCCGCTTGCCCCCACCTCCAGCCTCCTCCATTGTCAGTATCCCAAATCAGAGCAGTACCTTTGTAATAATCGAGTGATTTTTTATGAACAAACACTGCTCTTTAGGACTTTACAATGGAAAACTGTGCTGATAGTACAAAAGTGCTGCCCTTTGTAGAAACTTTTTGGAAACTCCCATGAGTGCTAACTTTAGAATCAGTTTTTATGTCATAGAGGAAATTAATAGTGTTTCTTTGTCACAGCCTTTTTATTTTTTTGACCAGAAAATAATATAGCTTAGCTTAATCACTGACCCTATTCATCATACTTGGCTTTAAATGACCTTTTAGCTATTTATACAAATTTGATTTCCTCTAAAGACAAGTTTTACCACTGCTTGAGGTTGTTCAAAAAGATGCTGTGTGGACCATGTGTATGACATTTTCTGTATTTCATTGTCACTGTTTTGTATGGTTATTGGTCCAGGCTCCCTCAGTAGGTGGACCAACGAGGTTTGGTTCAGCCTTCTGTTCTCTACACCTGAAATTCCCTTTACTTAATAAAACCATCATGCACACACTCAGAATCTAACTCATTTTACACAATAGTCTTTCTTTATTATTTAGTTTAACATGTAAATACTTACATAATGCCTAGTATGTGCCAGCATCGTTCTGTGTGCTTTACAAATATAAACTCATTTAATCGTCATAAGGACCCTCTGAGCTGGGTGACTCTTTTACGGAAGAGTTAATTGAGGCACAGAAAGGATAAGTAATGTATGGCTTCTGGGAGGCCTTCAGTAAATGATGAATGGAAGGGAACTACCCAGGGTTACTGCTTTAAAGGACACAACACAGATTTGAATGTTTAAGTTTTAATACATTTGATTGGAAAACGGATCCTATTAATTTAAGATCCCATCTTGTATACTTAGCTTTTCACCTTGCCTAGGGGCTTTAGTCTTTCCCCTTATCGGACATGAGGCCTGAAGGCATTTCTCAGACTTTATTTTGAGTAGTGATGAGTCTTTGATTATTTTGATATATATCATGAGCACTCTCATTGCAGAGAGAGTGGACTCCAGAGATTGTCATTTCGGGACACTTTGATGGTGTCCAAGACCTAATGTGGGATCCAGAAGGAGAATTTATCATCACTGTTGGTACTGACCAGACAACTCGACTTTTTGCTCCATGGAAGAGAAAAGACCAATCACAGGTGAAATATCTTCCTACTTGACTGACTCACTTTGAAAACATTCACGAACACATGAAAAGTGGGGAAACATCATTAGTCATTAGGGAAATGCAAATTAAAACCATGTCCAGATGCTACTACACACCTTCTAGAATGGCTCAAGTAAAAAATACTGACAATAAGTAGTAAGGCTGCAGAACAAGTGGAACTTACATATATTGTTAGTGTGCATACAAAATGGTACGCCACTCTGGAAAATAGTTCAGCATTTTCTTGAAAACTCAGGCATACAGATACCCTTTACAATTCAGACAATTCAAATATTAGGTATCAAAACATATTTACTTCAGTTCCACATAAAAGTTCTGTTATATCTTGTAATTTTAGTTTTACTATACTAGGGAGCACTATCAAGTATGCAGTAAAGTTAATTTCTAAAGTCATATAGTATTAGATAATAGTGGTTGAGGGCAGTTCTTGTTCAAGAAACTTTTCAATCTTGGCTCTAAGACCAAAAACATTGCAGTAAAACTTTACCACTGGTAAGCCATTGAACTGGTATGTGGTAGAGAAAATCAGTGTACTCAGCTTCAATTTCTGACAAAAATTCATAGAACTGTGAGTCCATGAGAGCTAATGAAGTTTGCTACTGACATTACTGCTTCAGTAGCACATGATAGACTCAAATTAATAGAGTTGAGGACTTTGGGAGCAACATCTATAGTCAATTAAAAGACAAGACAAATGATTTGGAGTGGTTTTCTGTGGCTCTTGGTAATTTGTAACCGATACAGCTGAGTTGTTGTTCATTCATGATTCATTAAAAAAATATCGATAAATTGGACTTCACCGAAATGTAAAATTTCTCCTCTTTGAAAGATACTGTCAGGAAAATGAAAAGACAAGTCACAAACTGGGAGAAGGTATTTATAAAGCACATATCTGACAAAGGGCTTGTATCCAGAGTATATAAAGAACTTTTCAGAACTCAGTAATAGGAAAACAAACAATCCAGTAAAAAATGGGCAAAAGATTTGAACAGATATTTGTCCAAAGAAGGTATATGGATGGAAAATAAGAACAGGAAAAGATGCTCAACACCATTAGTTGTTAGAGAAATGCAAATGAAAGCTACAAGGAGATACCATTATACCCCTATTAGAATAATTAAAGTTAAAAGACTGACTATACCAAGTTTGGTGAGGGTGTGGGCAACTGGAGCTCTCATATGCTGCTGGTGGATTGTAAAATGTACAACCACTTTGAAAAATAGTTTGGTAGGTTTTTAACAGTTTAAATATGCATCTACTGTATCATCCAGCCATTCTACTTATAGATGGTATTTACCCAAGAGAAATAGAAGTGTGTATCCATGCAAAGACTTGTACATGCATGTTCATGACTGCCTTTTCAGTAAAAGTCAGAAATTGGAAACAACTCAATCAACAAGTTGTGGTGTATCCATGCAGGGGAACACTAGTCAGTAATAAAAAGGATTCAACTATTGATTAACACTACAGCATGGATGAATCTGCCCCATAGTCTTGTTTCCATGGCATAATAATTTTGCATCTGTTATTTTGCTTGTTAAAAATAATTCAGTTTTTGAAACGTATGATCGTTTTTGAAATGTATATAATCATTTTTGTTTGTCCTGTTTTAATACCCAGGTGACTTGGCATGAAATTGCAAGGCCTCAGATACATGGATATGATCTGAAATGTTTGGCAATGATTAATCGTTTTCAGTTTGTATCTGGAGCTGATGAAAAAGTTCTTCGAGTATTTTCTGCACCTCGGAATTTCGTGGAAAGTTTTTGTGCCATTACGGGCCAATCACTGGCTCATGTGCTTTGTGATGTGCGTATTCTTCTAAATGTTTTAACTAAATCTAGTCACCTCGTTTTAAATTTAAAAAATTTTTGCTTAAGGCTATGAATGGAATATACGGGTAGAAAGGAAGTCACATAATTTATTATTGGCTTGACAAACTTGTGTGTGCATGATGGCATGTGGTGAATGGCATGCGGTGATTTAATTTTGTAGCAAAGTAGCCCAAGACACTGAGGCAGAATTAAAATGTTAAATTAAGGCACGAATACTATGTATCATCACTGTGCTAGGTACCTATGATAAAAAAACTATAATAGATGGGTCATATTTTCAAGGAGATTGCGATCTAGGTGTAGTTTGGGGTAGGGAGCAGTGGAACTAACACACCTGCAATTATGAGATGAGACCAGCTAATTGCTAAATCCTGTGGTGGCCAAAGTAAGTTTCATAGAAGGAAGAGGTCACTGTATAGGAGTAATGGGAAAACATTTAAGGAGACTTCGTTTGGGTTTTGAAAGGGCAAGTTTTTATTTACTCCGTTTCTACAAAAGTTTTTGAGTACTTACAAAAACACATAGGTTATAAAAATTGTAACTAGTTTTGAAGAAAGGGAAATTAAGTAGGAAGATAGCTGTGTTTCACAGAAGTGCATATCATACGGTCCTTATTGTACCTAGAGTTGGGTCACAAGTTTATTTCTGAGCTTGAAAAGGGTAAGTACACTTTTGATAGGCGGAAGGAAGGAGAGAGAGAGAGAGGGAGCAGTAGGGTGGCCAGAGCTGTTGGAATGAAGAGTATATTGAGGGAAGTGGAGAGGTTGGAGCAAAGTCAGATGGTGGAGGACCTTGGAAGGCAGACACAGTTTAGACTATGAGGTGCCTTTGGAGGTCCCTAAACAAAGAAAGTGATGAAAACACTTTTGGGTGAAAGAGTTAAGTGGGAGCAGGATACATTTGAGCCCTGAGGCTCTGAAAGCAGGGAAACTAGCACCAGTCTGGGTAGGATTGCAGAAGAAAGTGAGTCATTTGAAATGAAATGTCCAACTAAATTTCCTGGAGTGTATACCGAGCGCCTCATGCTACAGGCTTCTCGATTATGTGGAGATTTAAGATTCTCTCCTGCTTGTTTCTAATCACAGTGGATAACAGGCTTGAGAGCAAAAGGGAGGTCTTGATTGTCATTATTATATAGAGCTTTAGGGGTGGAAGGGCAATTAGTTTCAAGATCTCTGAATTCTAGGCATTGAAATGTGGTTTTAGGATTCCATGAGAGGCTCGCTCCCAGGTATATACTCAATTCTGTGTCTTAAGATACAGGAATCCTATAGACTGGAAAGCTTCTTGCTGTATTTTGGGGTTTGTTTCCATACTGAATGTAGGGATAGTGATGTAGGGATATTTCTTACTTTTCTTTTCCCTACTGTTTTCATTTTTCTTGGCTTTTGAGATAAAGCATTCAGTCTCTTATGTCTTGATGATGGCTTAAATTCCCATTGCTCATGTTTGTGTTAAGTTCCAGCCCCTATGTTAAAGTCTGAATTGTAAGAAACATTCTTGGTTTATGGACATGTGCCAGTTTTGATGGTTAGTCTCATATGAGATAATTCGATTGATATAAATTACAGAGTATAAGCAGATTATTCAAATAGCATTCTGTTACAAAGTTTCAAAATGTTCAATTATTTAAATATGTTTAATGAAAATACTGTGACTGTGTCTTTCTGGGAAACGTCTTTGTTTGCATGAGCATCATCAGGGATGTGCCTGTGAGACTCTTGGAAGTAGAGCTCCGGACCTTCCATTTCCAGCCCACTCTTTGCTAGAAGCCAGCCCGGTGCATTCCTTGTCAGACTCTGAGACCCATCAAGCTGTTAGGGTTCAGTGAGCTCATGGATGAGAGGATGCCCAACTTCATAAATTGGGTAGGAAGTGTGGGTTAGCTGGAGCCTGTCAGTTGGAGAATGATTGCTTAGTCTTGCATCTGTTGGTTCAGGAAATGGAAGTGTGGGCAGATATCCACACAAGGTGGTGTTTTAACTGCTTCTCAGCACTTATGAATTTAACATTTTGTAGCACCACAGTAACTTTTATTGTTTAAAGCATGTATCATACTTGTTATTCCAGCAAGATGGTGATCTTCCAGAAGGAGCTACCGTCCCTGCTTTGGGATTATCAAATAAAGCTGTCTTTCAGGGTAAGGCTTTAGTGTCCAAAATTATTGAACCCATAGTGGTACTTAAAACCTAGTTACAGGGGGCTGGCCCCGTGGCTGAGTGGTTAAGTTCGCACGCTCCGCTGCAGGCGGCCCAGTGTTTCGTTGGTTCGAATCCTGGGCGCGGACATGACACTGCTCATCAAACCACGCTGAGGCAGCGTCCCACATACCACAACTAGAAGAACCCACAATGAGAAATATACAACTATGTACTGGGGGGCTTTGGGGAGAAAAAGAAAAAAATAAAATCTTTAAAAAAAAAAAAAAACCTAGTTACACACTTGTATAACACGTACCTAATGTTCATTACAGCTGATTTTTTAAAAAATCACAATATATATATATATCTGTCTTCTCCATCAGATATTTCATGATAAGTACTCTGTGTATACATGCAGACCCTGAAATAGGTTCAGCTTTCACAAAGTGTATTTCTTGGAGCACTACAACCGAGGATGTTAGTATAGGCAGCCTGAAGAATCTGTTCCATAGTTTTAAAAGTTTGGGAAATGTTAGTTGGAAGAAAAAGGAAGGAATCTTTATGGAATTGACTAGTGCTCTAAGGAGCACATTTGGAAAATTCTGGAGAAGTAGAAATACCCTTGGCTTTGGAATCACAGGGATGACTTTGAAGTATACTACTTTGAAGTGCCACCACTTTCTAACTGGTGGCCTTAATATTGGGACATGTATAGGAGACATAAAGATGGTAACTACGTTCATGATGTTGATCTGTTCTTTTAAACTAGGAGATATAGCTTCTCAGCCTTCTGATGGAGAGGAGCTGTTAACTAGTACTGGTTTCGAGTACCACCAGGTGGCCTTTCAACCCTCCATACTTACTGGTAAGAAGAGGCAAAAAGATGGTTTAATAGAATCATTATTACACATGATATGATGTCTGCCACTGCTGACCTAAATCGTACTATAGAATTACTGCAACGCTGTAAATTTGTTGTAGAACCTCCCACTGAGGATCATCTTCTGCAGAATACTTTGTGGCCTGAAGTTCAAAAACTGTAAGTTAAACTGTTCTTAGCTCTTTGGTTCTGTCATAACTTGTGATTTTTTTCATCCACAACTTGATTTTCTCCTTTGCTTTCCTCTTCCCTGCATTTTCCCCCTCACTCTAAAGGTCTTGCAGTGGCCTTGACAAAGGGGCAAGAATCAAACTTCACATAGATTTTTATATTACTGTGTATTATACTTACTAGTTATGTTTGTTGGTCTTAATTTTTTAAGTAGGGAAGCATAACCTTATGTATAGTTTTCCTTTCTTAAAAAGACTTAAAATTTATTATTCTGGTTTTTTTTTCCTTTGGTGGTTCCCCGTCAAAACCTTTCCATGGTTTATTGTTTACATACTGAGGGTGTTTACGTACTGGGGGTGAAAACTCGTGTTTTAATCTAATTGTTTGAATAAGTTGTATTACTTCTAGAAAGCTGGCCTTTTCTTCCAGTCTCTGTTTTTTTCCCCAAATATTTGCCTAGACAGTAGTGTTCCCTAAAAAAATTGTATGTAAGCTAGAGAGATTGATATTATTCTCTTCACAATTTTAAAATTTTGCAGCATGAGAGTAGGTACATTTACTAATATAGGGGTCATGCATTTTTTCTTTTTGAATCTTAGATATGGACACGGTTATGAAATATTCTGTGTTGCTTGTAGCAATTCAAAGACTCTGCTTGCCTCAGCTTGTAAGGTAGGGAATTTTACTTTTTTATTCTACTTAGTCACAGGTTATTTGAGTCATCAGGCTTCTCAAGTTTGGTAGTGGTATTGTCAGAACACTCCATGAAAGGCCACTGGTGCCTACTTCTTCTGGGTCTTGCTTTCTCAATCTCTTCCTTTCTGTCCTTTCAGAAGCTTGCAGTTGCATTTTAAATCTATTTCAACTGCACATTTTTTATCTTAAATACTTGGTTTGATCTGATTTATGCCCTTACTCAAAAATTATTTAATCAGGTACCTTAAAATGAGTCTTAAAAATGTGATAAACAAATTTTAAGTAATTGGAGTCCTGGCGACACAGAGTGAATGAGAAGGTGAAACCCGGAGCACGCTCCATTTGACAGTTTCTCTAGGACACTCTGGGTACTGACCTAAGTGGATGGAGTCCCTCGGCCCATGCCAGGGTGAGGCAGGGCGGTGGCCGGCTCAGCTAGCCACCAGCACGTGGCACTATAGAACAGTGCACTTCAAACATTTGCCTGGGGGAATGGTCTTTAACTGACTATTCAATATTTATCCATATTCTGTGGAGTGAAATAATATTTATGGAGGATTATCTGAGGGGTCTGAGACCCACAGAGTCCTCTAAATTTTCTAAAATTTATTACTTGTTTTAAGTGTGATGATTAGAGCTGCCTATCTTGATGGGCCTCCTGTCCCGACTTTTGCTGTGGTTTCTTGCCCTTGGCCTGTATTGAGGGGCATCATAAGAAATATTCCTGTGCCCCTCCTGCCCCGACCCCCTAGCTTGTCATCCCCTCAGTGAGGGTGCTAGTGAGAGTACCTCTGTCTATTACAGGGTCCTGTGGGAAGAATGGGGCTTTTAGCAGCAAGAATAGGTGTACTTCTACTGAGCAGCTAATTTGTTTTTAGCTTTGGGCACTGTCAGTCATATAAGTGATTATTTTTCCTTTTCGTGTTGGCTCCCTTGCAGCAAGTATGTGCATCTTTCTTTTGTTTTTGTTATTTGTATACTTTTTCTGTGTTTTATATTTTAATAAATGGTAGGAAAGAGATGTGATTGATAGTGTGACTTGGGAAGTTTGAATCTAAAGGTTTGTCTAAGCTCACCTCCCCAATAGAAGGGTAAATAACCCATGGAAACTTCTAGTGGCTTTTTCCTCTAGGCACTAACCTCAGGGTAGCTGAGTTTCTTAAATGGAGGGTGCCAGCCTGGCGTTTGGTTTTGACTGGGAAAGCAAATTATTAGATGCATCTTTCTTTTAAACTAACATTTTTAACAGCTTTATTTAGGTGTCATTAGTGTACTATAATCTGCGTGTTGAAATTGAACAATTTGATAAGTTTTGACATATATTTATACCTGTGAAATCATCGCCACAATCAAGATAATGAACATATCCATCAACCCCAAAATTTCTACTGCCTCTTGGTAATTCCTCTTTCCTGCCCCCATCCTAAGGAAGCCACTAATCTGCTTTTTTGTCATTGATAGCATAGTTTGCATTTTCTAAAATTTTATATAAACAGAATCATACAGTGTGCGCTCTTTTTGTGTCTGACTTCTTTCAGTCGGTATAATAATTGGGGATTCATCCATGTTGTTGCACGTATTAATAGTTTATTCTTTTTTATTGCTGAGTAGTTTTCCCTTTTACAGATATATCACAATTTGTTGATCCAGTCACTTATTGATGGACATTTGAGTTGTTTCTGGCTTTTGACTTTTACTGATAAAGCAATTATGAATATTTGTGTTCAGGTCTTTACATGCATATATGCTTTCATTTCTCTTAAGTAAATACCTGTGAGTGGAATTACTAGATGATATGATAGATTTATATTTGAATTTTTAAGAAACTGCCAAGCTATTTTCCAGAGTGATTGTACCGTTTTACAATCCCACCAGCAGTGTATTAGAGTTCCAGTTGCTCCACACCCTCATCAACACTTGGTATGGTCAGTCTTTTTAACCATTCATTGTAATAGGTGTGTAATATCTCATTGTGGCTGTAATTTTCATTTCCCTAATAAATTATGATGTGGAGCATCTCTTCGTGTGCTAATTTTCCAGCTATATGTCTTCTGAAATATTTTCAAATCTTGAAATATTTTCACATCTTTTGCCCCTTTCTTTCTTGGATTGTTTTCTTATTACTGAATTTTGAAAAGTTCTTTAAATACATTGGATACAACTATCGGCTATATGCTCTGTAGATAATTTTTCCCAGTGGCTTGTCTTTTCATTTTCTTAATGGTGTTTTTCAAAGAGCAGAAGTTGTATGTTTTGGTGAAATCTGATTTACCAATTTCTTCTATATTGGATTATGCTTTTTGTGTAGCGTCTAAGAAATCTTTGCCTAACTCAACATCACAAATATCTTCTATGCTTTGTTCTGAGAGTTTTATAGATTTTAAGTTTTACATTTAGACCTATGATACATCTTTAATTAATTCTTGCATTTGGCATGGAGTATAGATTGACGTTGATTTTCTTGCATGTGGATATCTAATTATTCCATCATCTTAGGTTGAGTATTCCTTCACCTACTGCCTTTTGAACCTTTGTCAAAAATCAGCTGACCATATATATGTAGGTCTGTTTCTGGACTTTATTCTGTTCCATTGATTTTTTTTTTTTTTCTATCTTGATGCCAATACCATACTCTCTTAATAACTATACCTATAATATGTATTGAAACCAGGAAGTACTTGTCTTTCTGCTGTCATCTTACTTTTCAAAGTTATTTTGGCTATTCCAGGTTCTTTACTTTTCCATGTGACTTTTAGAATCAGC
Organism: Equus asinus; assembly: GCF_041296235.1. Classification (NCBI taxonomy): domain Eukaryota; kingdom Metazoa; phylum Chordata; class Mammalia; order Perissodactyla; family Equidae; genus Equus; species Equus asinus. The sequence continues at coordinate 37,759,577 of NC_091796.1, read as the reverse complement.
TTGACAGTTTCTTTTTTTTTTTTAAGATTATGATAGTTAACAACCTTGTGAAATTACAGTTGTATATTATTGTTAGTCATGTTGTACGTACACCACTTCACCCTTTGTGCGCTCCCCCCACCCCCCCTTTCCCCTGGTAACCACCGATCAGTTCTCTTTGTCTATATGTTAACTACCACCTATGAGTGGAGTCATACAGAGTTCGTCTTTCTCTGTCTGGCTTATTTCACTCAACATAATACCTTCAAGGTCCATCCATGTTGTTGTGAATGGGATGACTTTGTCCTTTTTTATGGCTGAGTAGTATTCCATTGTGTATATATACCATATCTTCTTCATCCAATCATCAGTTACTGGACACTTAGGTTGGTTCCATGTCTTGGCTATTGTGACTAATGCTGCGATGAACATAGGGATGCATGGGACTTTTGGAATTGCTGATTTCAGGTTCTTAGGATAGATACCCAGTAGTGGGATGGCTGGGTCATAAGGTATTTCTATTTTTAACTTTTTGAGAAATCTCCATACTCTTTTCCATAGTGGCTGCACCAGTTTGCATTCCCACCAACAGTGTATGAGGATTCCTTTTTCTCCACAACCTCTCCAACATTTGTCACTCTTGGGTTTGGATATTTTTGCCATTCTAACAGGTGTAAGGTGATATCTTAGTGTAGTTTTGATTTGCATTTCCCTGATGATTAGTGATGATGAGCCTCTTTTCATGTGTCTATTGGCCATCCATATATCTTCTTTGGAGAAATGTCTGTTCATGTCCCCTGCCCATTTTTTGATTGGGTTGTGTGATTTTTTGTTGTTGAGCTCTGTGAGTTCTTTATATATTATGAAGATTAACCCTTTTTTGGATAAACAACTTGTAAATATTTTTTCCCAATTAGTTGGCTGTTTTTTTGTTTCAATCCTGTTTTCCCTTGCCTTGAAGAAGCTCTTTAGTGTGATGAAGTCCCATTTGTTTATTCTTTCTATTGTTTCCCTCGTCTGAGGGGTTATGGTGTCCGAAAAGATTCTTTTGAAACTGAGATCAAAGAGTATACTGCCTATATTCTCTTCTAGAAGACTTATTGTTTCAGGCCTAATCTTTAGGTCTTTGATCCATTTTGAGTTTATTTTTGTGAATGGTGAAAGAGAATGGTCAATTTTCATTCTTTTACATGTGGCTGTCCAGTTTTCCCAGCACCATTTGTTGAAGAGACTTTCTTTTCTCCATTGTAGGCCCTCAGCTCCTTTGTCAAAGATTAGCTGTCCATAGATGTGTGGTTTTATTTCTGGGCTTTCAATTCTGTTCCGTTGATCTCTGCACCTGTTTTTCTACCAGTACCATGCTGTTTTGATTACTGTAGCTTTGTAGTACGCTTTGAAGTCAGGGATTGTGATGCCCCTGGCTTTGTTCTTCTTTCTCAGGATTGCTTTAGCAATTCGGGAGCTTGACAGTGTCTTCAAGAATCCCTTCTGGAATTTTGATGGGGATTACATCGAATCTCTATATCAGTTTGGGGAGAATTTTAACAATATTGAGTCTTTTGACACGTGAATGCAGTATGCCTCTCATTTATTTAGGTCTTTAATTTCTCTCAGGAATGATTTTCTTTTTGGTGAACCTTTTATTTTAGAATAACTTTAGATTTAACAAAAAGTTGCAGAGATAGTACCTAGAATACTGTTATACCACTCACCTAGTTTTTCCCACTGTTAACTTCTTAATATTATCAGGAATGTTTTGTAGTTTTCCATGTCAGGTCTTACACGTGTTTTGTCAGGTTTATCCTTGTTTTTCATATATTTTATATCTGATTGTTTGTTGCTCACATAGGGAAATACAGTTGCTTTTTGTATATTGATCTTATATCCTGCAACCTTGCTAAACTTATTTATTAGTTCTTGTAGTTTTGTTGTAGGTACTGTAGGATTTTCCCTGTAGATGCTTATGTTGCTTGTGAATAAAGAAAGTTTTCTCTCTTTCTTTCCCATATGGATGTCTTAATGTTGAATAGAAGTGGTAACAGCAGAAATCCTTGCTTTAATTCCTCATCTCAGGAACAAAACATTCAGTCTTTGTCCATTAAGAATGATGTTTGCTGTAGATTTTTTTGTGACTCTTCTTTATCAAGTTGCATGATTTCCCTACAGTTCTTGGTTTGCAGAAAGTTTTTTATCAGGAATGGATGTAAGATTTTGTCAAACGTTTTTATCTTCATCTATTGAAATGGTTGTATGGTTTTCCTATTTTAGTTTATTAATACAGTGAGTTACGTTGATTTTTCAAATGATTAACTTCGCATTCCTGGAACCAAACCCCACCTGCTCATGATATATTATCTTTTTATGTATTGTTAGATTCAATTTGCTAAATTTTGTTGAAAACTTTTATGTATAGTACATGAGGAATGTTGCTGTGTAGTTTTCTTTCTTTATAGTGGGCTTCATCTGGTTTTGGTTTCAGAGTAATGCTGGCCTCATAGAAATATTCCCTCCTTTGCAATTTTCTGGAAGAGTTTTATGTAGAATTGGTATTTTTTCTCTTTTAAATGTTTTGTAGTGAAGTCAACTGATCCTGGAGTTTTCTTTGTGGGAACGTTTTTAACTACAAATGTAATTTCTTTAATAAATATGGGCTATTTAGGTTATCCAATTTTTCTTGAGTATGCTATGGTAGTTTGTGTATTTCAGAACTTTGTCCCTTTTGTCTGAATTGTCAAATTTATTGGCATAAAGTTATTCATAATATTTCCTTATGATCCTTTTAATATCTGAAAATACTAGAATAGAAGAATCTCTAGTGATATCACCTTTCTTATTCTTGCTATTGGCAATTTGTGTGTTCTCTCACACTTTTTTTTCCTTTTTTTTGGTCGGTGGAATGTTCTGGGAGTTGATCAGGAAATTAATGATTCTACTGATATTTTTCAAAGAACCAGTTTTTGGTTTTATTGATTTTCCTCTGTTTTTCTTCTTTCTATTTCATTGATTTTTGCTGTTTTTACTTCCTTTCTTCTACTTACTTAGATTTCGTTTCTTCTTCTGTTTCTAGTTTAATAGGTTAAAGCTGAGGCCATTGATTTCAGATCTTTCTTTTTAATATAGGTGTTTAGTGCTATAAATTTTTCTCCAAGTATTGTTTGAGGCATTCCACAAATTTTGATATGTTGTGTTTTCATTTTCATTCAGTTAAAAATACTTTCTAATTTCTGTTTGATTTTATTTTTAACCTAGAGGTTATTTTGAAAGGTATTATTATTTAGTCTCCATATACCCTGTGCTTTCAATATATCTGTCTGTTACTGATTTCTAATTTATTTTTGTTGTGATCAGAGAACATAGGATAACTTGAATCCTTTGACATTTAATTGTGGTAAATTTCCATGTTCACTTGAAAAGAATGTGGATTTTGTTTCTGTTGGGTGGAGTGTTCTGAAAATATGACTTACATCAGATTGGTTGATAGTATTGTTCAAGCCATCTTTATCCTTTTGGTTTTATTGAGAGTGGCATTTTGCTATTATTTCTTTGAACAGACCTTCTGCCCCCTTCTCCTTCTCTTCTCCTTCTGGGATACCTATAATCGTTATGTTGCATCTCCTAATTGAGTTGGATAATTCTCGGAGAGTTTCTTCATTTCTTTTTAGTCTTAGTTGTCTCTCCTCCTCTGTCTGCAGCATTTCCATATTCCTGTCCTCCAAATTGCTAATTCTGTCTTCCATATTATCGACCCTACTGTTCAGAGAGTCCAGATTTTTTCTTAATCTCCTCCATTGTGTTCTTCATCTCCAGTATTTCTAATTGGTTCTTATTTATAGTATCAAGCTCTTTTGTGACATAGCTCCTAAACTCGTTGATTTGTCCATCTGAATTCTCTTTTAACTCGTTGAGTTTTTTAATAATGGCTGTTTTGAAATCATTGTCATTTAGGTTATAGATTTCATTGTCTTTGGGATTGTTTTCTGGGTACTTAGCATTTTCCTTCTGTTGTGGAGACTTAATATATTTTTTCATACTGCTTTATGGCATGGATTTGTGCCTCCGCATAGAGATGGAGTTTAGTCACTGCTTCCACTTGTTGCAACTGGTGTGGGGGGGAGCAGCTGTTTAGACTGCACCAACCAGGAACCCTGTCAGCTGTTACTGACTGGATCTGGGCCCCTCCTCGTAGTCACAGTGGTCCTGTGGGGTCCCTCATTGGTTGTGGTGGCAATTGCAAGGGGTTGTCAGGCTGCTGGTGCCTACTGTTGCAGACCACTTAGACATGCTCCCTCCTTGGGGTCTGCAGCAGTGTTATGGGCTTTCCCAGCAGCCAGGAGCAGGATCACCTATAATCGCAGCTCTGTCACTGTCAGAGCCGACAAGATCGCACTTGTCCACTGTAGGTCCCAGCAGAGCTATGGGTATCTTCTGCAGTCTGTCGTTAGCTCGCCTAGCTGTGCTGCTTTTGCCCCAGGATCTTCCAGCCTTGTGATTGCCGGTCGGGACCTCTGCACTAGTGCTGTGCAGAGGCCTTTGCTGAGGCTACTGTGGGAACCTGGAGTTCCCCCCTGGGCCACGTAGCTGTTCCACTGGAGCTCCACCCAGCCCCAAACAACTCCCACGGAATCTCTGGGAGCCCCTTGCCCCCTCTGGGACATGGCCAGAGTCCGTGGGCCCGGTGGCGGCTGGCGGGTTGCTGCCTTGCGGGGAATTCTGCTCTTTGGGAGCTTCCCGGTGTTCTGAATGCTGGGCAGGGCCTCTCTGCTAATGGCGAGCAGAGGCTTTCCTTGCCGGCGGTGTGGGACCCTGGAGTTTCCCCCTGGGCTGCGGAGCTGGGTGCTGGCGCTCCACCCAGCCCCCAAGCACGCCCACGGGAACTCTGGGCTCCTCTTGCACCGTCCCATGCACAGCCAGAGTCCGTGGGCCTGGCAGCGGCTGGTGGGCTGGTTCCCTGCTGGGGATTCCGCTTTTTGGGAGCTTCCCAGTGTTCTGAATGCTGGGCAGCGCCTCTCTGCTAATGGCAAGCAGAGGCCTTCCCTGCCAGCGGGTGCGGGACCCTGGAGTTTCCCCCTGGGCCACGGAGCCAGACGCTGGAGCTCCACCCAGCCCCCAAGCACATCCACGGGAACTCTGGGCGCCTCTTGCACTGTCCCGTGCACAGCCGAAGTCCGTGGGCCCGGCAGCAGCTGGTGGGCTGGTGCCCTGCCAGGGAATCCACTCCCTGGGAGCTTCCTGGTGTTCTGAATGCTGTGTGGGGCCTCCCTGCTAATGGCGAGCAGAGGCTTTCCCTGCTGGCGGGTGCAGGACCCTGGATTTTCCCCCTGGGACGCGGAGCCAGACGCTGGAGCTCCACCCAGCCCCCAAGCACATCCACAGGAACTCTGGGCACCTCTTGTACCATCCCATGCACAGCCAGAGTCCGTGGGCCCGGCAGCGGCTGGCGGGCTGGTGCCCTGCCGGGGAATCCGCTCTTTGGGAGCTTCCCGGTGTTCTGAATGCTGCGCGGCGCCTCTCTGCTAATGGCAAGCAGAGGCTTTCCCGGCCGGCGGGTGCGGGACCCTGGAGTTTCCGCCTGGACTTAGGTGTAATTGTGGGGGGCTTAGGTAGGGCTGTAGTCACCTGTTTCCACCATCGCTCCGCTGGTGAGTGCATACTCCTGCCCTTGGTGCGTGGCGATGCTATGGGGGAGTCCGCTGGAAGAGAGCCTCTTGCAGGTACTAGGCTGTCCGGGGGTCAGGGATCGGAGAGTTTTCACCTATTTCCACCTCCTCCAGGGGGGAAGTCCGTCCGCCTTCTGATGTATAGCAGCACGGGTCTCTCAGGCATCTTGAGAAGCTATCTGGATATCCTTTGTTAACCTGTGAATGTCCAATTAGTTGTAGATTCGAAGGGGGAGAGACAAAGAAGACTACTCACTCCGCCATCTTGGTCCCGCCTCTTAAGAGTGGCATTTTGAAATCTCTGTCTATAGTTTTGGATTTGTCTGTTAATCATTGCAGTTCAATCAGTTTTTACTTTATGTATTTTGAAGCTCTGTTGTTAGATCCATAAACATTTATGATTATTGTGTCCTCTTGATTAATTGACTAGTTTATCATTATCAAATGACCCTTTTTATTTTTGGTAATAATTTGTGCTCTGAAATCTGCTTTGTCTGATGTTATGATAGCCACTCCAGCTTTCTTTTGAGTAGTGCGTGAATTATATATCTTTTTCCATCATTTTGCTTTTGAGTTTTCTTTCATTTCAAGTGGTTTCTTGGAGGCAGCATGTATAGTAGTCTCCTCTTAGCTACAGTTTTGCTTTCTGCAGTTTTAGTTACCTGCGGTCAACCGCAGTCTGAAATATTAAATGGAAAATTCCAAAAATAAACAGTTCATAAGTTTTAAATTGCATGTTCTGTGTAGCGTGATGAAATCTTGCGCAGTCCTGCTCCATTACACCTGGCCGTGAATCATCTCTGTTCGCAGTATCCATGCTGTATATACTACCCACCCGTTAGTCACTTAGTTGATCTGATAACTGAGATGGGTACTGTCACAGTATTGCAGTGCTTGTGTTCAGGTACCCCTTATTTTACTTCATGAGGGCCCCAAAGTGCAAGGGTACTGATGCTGGCAATTTGGATATATTAAAGAGAAGTTATTGGTATTAATCTTTTACTGTGCCTAATTTATAAGTTAAAATTTATTATAGGTATATATGTTTAGGAAAAAGCATAGTATATATAAGGTTCAGAATTATCTGCAATATCAGGCATCCACTGGGGGTCTTGGAACGTATCCCCTGTAGATAACGGGGCACAACTGTAGTTGAGTCATCCTGTTAATCTTTCATTTAATAGAGGCATTTATTATACCATTTGCATTTAATGTAGTAATTGATATAGTTGGATTTAAATTTGTCATTTTGCTATTTGTTTTCTGTTTGATCTGTCTGTTCTTTGTTCCATTTTATTTCTTTTGTATTACTTGATTACTTTTTATGATTCCGTTTTATTTCTTCTGTTTGGTTAGTAGATATAACTCTGTGTTGTTTTATTAATTGCTTTACATTTTATAGTATACATCTTTCAGTTACCACCATCTACCTTCATATAATACTGCATTATTTCTTTATAGTAGTATACATTCATTTCTCCCTCCTTTGTGATATTGTTATGTATTTTACTTCTTCATAGAGGTCCCACAATATATGATTATTTTTGCTTTAAGCCATCAGTTATCTTTTTAAAAGATTTAAATAATTAAAAAAAATTTCTATCAGATATCATTTTTCTTCTGCTTAAAGGATATTCTTTAACATTTCTTGTAATTCAGTTCTGCTGGCCATGAAGTTTGTCAGCTTTTGCCTGTCTGAAAAAAACCTGTTTCTCTTTCATTTTTGAACACTGTTTATAGTGGGTAAAGACTCATTGGTTTTCCTTTCAGTACATTAAAGATGTGCTCTGTTTCATTTGACTTGCATTGTTGTGGATGAGAAGTCTGCTGTAATTTTTCTTTCTTCCTCAGTAATGGGTCTTTTTCCTCCAACTGCAATTTTATATTTATCACTGGTTTTAAACAATTTGATTATTGCTGGTACAGTTTTATTCATGTTTCTTGTGCTTGGGTTTTATTGAACTTCTTGAATCTATGGATTTATTGTTTTCATCAAATGTGAAAATTTTTTCAGCTGTTATCTTTTTGAGTATTTTTTCTTTTGATCCTTTTGGGGACTCTAGTTACACCTATATTTATCCACTTCAAGTTATCATAGAGTTCAATGATTTTCTTTTGTTTTTATCTTTTTCTTTTTTTTCTGCTCTGTGATTTATTTTCTCTCTCAAGGATCAGTGTTGTTTGTTGCCAGATACCTAATATTTTGGAGTGCCATCATTTCATGTATTTTGTCTGTTCTTTTGTTTTTTTTCACACAAGAGAGTGAATCTGATTTCTGTTACTCCAGATTGACCGGAAGTGAAAATCTCTAAACTATTAATTACACAATTAATACACAAATGTATTCTTCTTGTAAAATATTAAAACATTATGATTACAGTGTCAGTTTCTGATGCTTCATCTTTTCTAATCCCAGTCTTCCTCTTCCCAGAGATTACAGCTGGTTGTAGTGTGTATCACCTCGGAATGTTTTTTTTTTTGCATTTACCAGATACATAAAATATACCTATACAAACAACATATTATTTTGAAAAATGTTTTCTTTTCAGTGTATTTCTACTTAAATTGCTTCATTGTTTCATCTCTGTCCTACAGGCAGCTAAGAAAGAGCATGCAGCTATCATTCTTTGGAACACTACATCTTGGAAACAGGTGCAGAATTTAGTTTTCCACAGTTTGACTGTCACGCAGATGGCCTTCTCTCCTAACGACAGGTTCTTACTAGCTGTTTCCAGAGATCGAACCTGGTCACTGTGGAAAAGGCAGGACACGGTCTCACCTGAGTTAGGTAAAACAACTTCTGATTGGGAATTATTAGTGAAACAGTAGTGTCTGTTTTATCCGCATTGAGCAGCTGTTGCTCAATGGCAGATCTTGTGGTTGTGAAGTCTTTCAAAGTTCTGTGATAACTGAGGAAGACTCGACCTTCCCTGTAAGATTTAAATGGAAGTGGTCTTTGGGGTGACCTCCTTGTGATTATGTAGTCAGGATGGCATGTGTTCAGACATCTCAGTTAAAGAAACATAAAAATCTGTATATGGAAAATTTAGATTTTTCATATCGTTACAGAATGCCACCATAAAACCAAATGGTTGGCATATTCTAAGCTAGAATTTTATGAGACAGGAATAATGAATATACAATTAAATCATGAAACTTAAAAGGACCATTGTCTTTCTTACCCACTTGTCGCTTTGAAATTGGGAAAGGAGGGCTGGCCCAGTGGCCAAGTGCTTAAATTCACATGCTCCGCTTTGGCAGCCCAGGGTTTCGCCAGTTAGGATCCTGGGCACAGACATGGCACTGCTCGTTAGGCCATGTTGAGGTGGCATCCCACATGCCACAACTAGAAGGACCCACAACTGAGATATACACCTATGTACTGAGGGGATTTGGGGAGAGAAATCAGGAAAAAAAAAAAAGAAAAGGAACAAAAGCTTTGTGTTGTTGCAGCAATGGCCTATTCCTATTGCCCCAGTTTCTTTGAATGGGTAAAATCTAGAGAGTGTTAAAAGTATCTTTGTGTTGTTTAATCCTGTTTTAATTTTTCAGTTGATATAACCTGCATGCAATTTGATCTTGTGATATTTCTAGCTCCTTAGGTTGTTGCATTTTAGAGAGTACCAGGGACTATGACATACTGAGCGGTGTGTGTTAGAACAGACTGATTTCTTTTACAACTAGAGATTTCCTAACATGCAACTTACTTTTTGAAAAGTTAAAGTGATACTAATAGTATGTCCATTAATTTGTTGTATCTTTATTGATTATGGATTAATAGATACATTCCTCTTCTCTCATCATAAGCAGTTATGTTTTAAGTTTAGTCCATATAAGGGCTAGAAGTTACCTAACATTTAAATCCTATAAAGGAAAAAATTTTTAAAAGTTTTTTCTTTTAATGTTATTTAAAGGTACATTAAAGGTACTTTTTTCCCATAGCTTAATATGCAAATCTGGCTACTTCCTGAATAAGGTTAAATTGCTTCAAGCTTCTTCCATAGGCGTAAATTCAACCTTTAGTTAAGTGTCTGGAAGATGTTTGTCATCAGTCACTGGAGAGCATTCCCTACTAGAGAAATAACTGCATACCCATAGCCTTGTCAGCTGTCTGGCCTTGGTCTGTTGCAGAAGTCAGCATACATAAGTTGATTACTGAATTACATGTTGTATGGGGCACTTTCTAACAGGTGAAAACAGCTTTCTCTGCTTTGTGAGTAGTGCATCTGTGCTTCTTTCAGATGCAGTTTTCAGTCTCTTTGCCTTCACCAACAAAGTCACTGCTGTGCACAGTCGAATCATTTGGTCTTGTGATTGGAGTCCTGATGGCAAGTATTTCTTCACTGGGAGTCGGGACAAAAAGGTAATTTTTTAAATTTAATATTTTTTTCAAATGTAAAATAATATTACAGATATGTTTGGATAGAAAACATATAATCCTGACTTTCTGATACAGCTTTTAAAATCAGTTTGTGTCTTCCCTTCTGTGTTTTTCATATGCATACATAAAAAAGGCTTTTCTTACTTGTTAAATTCTATACATACATTTCTCTGAAATATTAATTATGAAAAGAAGACCTTTCAGATACGACCTTCATCAGATGGCCCCAGTGGGAGAAAAGTGGTAAATGAAGCGGATCAAGTGTAACAGACCAGGAGAGTAGGAGGGGATGGAGGAGCATAAGGGGAAAACAGTTTCTACTTTGATTCATCATACTTTTATGAATTAAAATTTTTTTCTGAAATGAATGATTATTGCTTTTTTAATCAATAGAGGAAGCAATGTTATGTGTGTGTCCCAAGCTTTGAAAAAATCAAAACAAGTTAACTAGCAGTAGATTCTTGACCGTGACACTTGCTCTGTTCTCTGGGAAATGCTCCCCTGGCTTCTGGTCTTTCCTCTGTGTTCATACTCTTTAAAATGTCCTTCCCTTTTTCTGCAGTTCCTGTGTCCAGAGGTAGGGAGGCAGTTGAGTGTTTCCTTTCTTCTTCCTGCCCTCTCAGTCGTGGTCACGCTGCAAATTACCAAAGCGGAAAGCTAGTTCCGGCATGTTGTCACTCAGTGAAACACTGAAACGTCAACCCTGAAAACCCCTTCCCTCGAACCATCACTTCTGTTCACTTGCCTGTTCATTTCTTCCTGGCATTTGTTTGCTTATGCTCTGCTAGCTGCTGAGGAAACAGGACTGCTTCTGCCCTCCACAGTCATGCCCAGTAGTGGATGGTCCACCTGCAGCTCTCAGGGATACGTCAGGCTGAAACAGACAAAGCATCATCCACTGCACATTCTCAGAAACACAATCTGCTTGCTTGGACAGAGCCTTTTTCTTGGAATCATGCTTTCGTCCTGCCTTTTGTAACTGTTACCTACTTCACTGCCCTCTCCATTTCTTTGTGACCAATCATACCCCCTTGAGGCATGAACTTCCAGGAAAGCCTCAGTCTTATGTGGGGTATCATCAAGGTTAGGTCCTCCCAACAGCTGAGCTGATTCCCTGAGCAGTGGGTGGTGTAGAGGTAGAGCCAGGGACTTGATGGTCCCCATTCACTTTGTGGTAATTTGGGGAGGTACATGAGCTCCTCAGTGAGGACATGATTGATAGAATCTCCATCAGAACTGGTTTCCTGAGTGTAAAGAGCATGCTAGGTGCCTCCTGATCTCTGGGCAGGGACAGTCCTTTTTGGGACCAACGCTCTTAGGTAGTTAAGGTCTCAGAGACTTGTGTCTACTACACCATGACTTCTCTGTGATGCTTGAAATGTTCTGAAGTCCTGGAACACAAATGTAAATGATGCATCTTTTAAAATGCCAGAGCATTATCTGTACCATTGAGATTCTAATGTGTTGCTAGAACCCTTGCAAGGAGAAAGCTTTATAGGGTTTGATCTCTCTGTGTTAGGTGGTTGTCTGGGGTGAGTGTGACTCCAGCGATGACTCCATGGAGCACAGCATCGGCCCCTGCTCCTCTGTCCTGGACGTGGGTGGAGCTGTGACAGCTGTCAGCATCTGCCCAGTGCTTAACCTTTCCCAACGGTCAGTTTCTGTGGGGCTTTGCTTCATGTTTTCTTTAAGAAGACCACTTAATTTCTTAAGATGTAGCCCTCTTATACTTTCATTCATGGATTCTCTTAGCTTCTGAGTTACTATTTTTTTCATAATGTGTATGTTTCTCATAATTTTTAAACTGATAGAACTTGGTGATATTCAGAGTGGTGAGATAGAGATTGGGAGTGTGGCTCAAAGGTTCTTATTTCACCAAATTCAGGACTGTGGTACTTTCTCTGTAACTAGTGTCTTCAGTAGAATGAGGGCCCCTACAGGCAGCCAGGGAAACACTGGCTTGTGGGCTTTGTCAGCAGAGGACAGAGGTAAATCTGTGTGTATCCTCGATGGAGAGAGGAGACTCCTTGAGGGCACAGGAGAGCAGTGCCCCGTGTCCTGGGCTGGCACTTTTAAGCAGAGTCCTTTGTAAGCCAGGGACAGTTGGGAACACTGAGGAACTACTTTAGAGTGATGATGGAGATAACAGAAATCCGTGCTAAATTAATCACTGCTTTCCCTCCTCTCTTAAAAACAGATACGTTGTTGCGGTAGGATTAGAATGTGGAAAGATTTGTTTATACACCTGGAGAAAGACTGACCAAGTTCCAGAAATCAATGACTGGACTCACTGCGTAGAAACAAGTCAAAGGTATTTTCTTCCTATTTTTGCTTCCATCGCATTAGATAGAAAGCACAGAGTCTTTAGCTGCAAATTTTATGCCACATTTGCATGGAGAGGGACACACATCTCTATAGTGCTTGCCACTAAGTACCTCTGTGTTCTGTGGTAGTCTCTTGACATTGATGTTCGTTACTATATTGAACTTAGTTTTTAAAAGTTTGCTTGACCTGATTGCTTGTTTGCATAATACTGTCTTTACAGACAACAGATTTGAGATGAAAGTGATTTTCATAATGACTACAGTAGATTCTTAATCTTTTGGAATATTATAAAATGTGTTTTGGTAGTTGCATCTCGTGTTTGAACATTTCAGCCCCTATCCTGTAATGGAGCAAACAGTTGAAGGCCCCTCAAGCCACACAGCTGCTTTCGAGCACAGTAAGCACTCCCTGGGCCTTAGGCCCTGGGCACGAACGTCTGCCACCGGAGCTGGCTTAGAGCACCTGCCATTACAATCTCCTCCTCACCCCGCCCACCCAGACAGTAGGGATCATTTTGTAATCTAATTTTTAAGCCATGTTATTCTTTAAAAATGGCTAAATTTTCAAAAAGTCACTAACATCATTCTGTCAGATTTTCTTAGAATTCTTCAACCTTCATCTATCCATACTGTTCAAAATAGAATTTCAAATACAATTCCAGACATTATCATGATGAGAATGATTGGCTTGAGGGAGAGAGACTTGTGAGCACATGTATTGTCCAAGGTATTTCATCCAGGGGAGCTTGTCTCCTTGTCAGCAAAGCATGTCAGTGCTCATTATAACGGTATTTGTTAAAACAAGATCTACCTTTGTTACTGCTGCCCTCATGACTTCTCTCCTACCTCTCTGATGCTGCATTTAGCAGTTGAAATAGTTCATACTGTTGACTTACTAAAGAGTGAAGTACTCTGATGAAATTCCGTATTCTAGGCATTTGAAATTTTCTCTCTTCCTGGGCTCCCCTCCCTTCTCAAGCCCACAGAGCCTGCTCTGCCTCTGCCTGGTACAGACCGCTTCCGTGGCCCAAATGTGGGACACTTGCAGGAAGCCCCTTAGAAAGCATGGGCAGGAGACATGTACACAGTTTGAGTTTTTCATTTTAAGGCTTTTTTTAGTCATTATGATGACTTTGGATTTGCAGGAACTAATTCCTGACTTAACGCATATTATTTGGATTGTTACTGTAATATTCCAGTTACCAAATTTCAAGTACCTTTCAAATGAAAGTTTTTTCTAGTAATGAGATACAAAGGTACTATAAGCCTTTAAGGCTGGCTCCCCAAACTCCATATCTTCTTAATGTGACCTGTTAATTGGTAGATTTAAAGGACATTACCAAAAAAAGGAAACATGCCATCTCAAAGCTTATATAGACAAATAAGTACTGTCCCTCAAAGTAACTCCCTTGGGAAGCAATATACTATATATATGCTTGTTTCAGTGATAGCACTACTTCAAATCATTCTTTTAATAAAATGAGAGAACTTTAATATTGATCAATAAAAATGAGATTCCAGTGATGTTGTTGTTACTTGAAATATTTTTTAAATTTATCTTTAGCAGTTGTGTTCAGAACTAACTTGCTAGTTATGCAAGAAAACCAATTACAACACGATTTATACTTTGACTCATTTGGTCGCTTTTTTTTTAAGCCTGGCATTCATTTTATTTATAAAACTCATCTCCAAATGACTCTTGACTGCTTTCAATAATGGAATTCATTTTCAGAGGAAGGGGAGCTATCGTTGACAGTACTCAAGTCATAGTCTGCATAAAGTGGAAGCATTTCCTTTAGAAGGATTTCAGGAAACATCGAGGCACAGCAGCATCTTTGAAATGTGTTCACGTCCCAGAGTGGCCACTTGCAGGGACTCACGGTGATTTGGCTCCATAGGTTCTGGTGTGCTGCTCTTTCAGATGTGTTTCATTACTTCAGGGTTATATTTCATTCCTGCCCTTCGCTCCTGAGAGTGCATCTGGCGACAGGGACTCTCAGCACCTGAAAGTATGATTTGTGTGCTCTGGTATTGTTTTCAGTGTTTACTGCCTTAAAACCTATTTAAGTTTTTTACTTTATTCATTTTTAGTTAGGAGGTCTAATTGGCAGGTTAAATTTATATAGGATATTTTCATAGAGATTGATTAATAATCTGTTTGGTAGCATTCTAGCTCTGCCATGGGGGAGAGGGAGGGCATTAATATGAGCCTTTTGCTCAGGGTCATGCAGTTAGGGGTCACATTGGAGACCCGAGTTCTTTCACTGGGCAGTTTATTAAATCTTTCACTTGTCTTTCCTTACCCAGCAGTAAAAATGTGAGTAAGAGTCCATCTGTGTCACAGAGATATTTTCAAAAGAATAAAATATTCTAGAATATGTTGCAAAGTTGGAATTCTTAAAAAGAAACACAATTAGTAATGTTATCTCAAAGACTGATTTTAATAGCCATTTCATGAATTCCACTGATCATTAAAACAGAATTTGACAGAAATTCACTATTTCTTGCTCTTTTTGGTGCTGTCCTTGGTCAGTAAGTAAGATAATTTAGTCTGACAGTGTTAAATAAATAAAGATTTTTTCCAGGTTAAAATAAAATTCTTAAATGCTAGTAAGGGCATTTAGAAACCTGTACCTTTTGATTTTTATGTTTGACTTCTATTTAGGTTAATAAATTAATAGTTTCTGAGCATGCAGGCACGCATCACTTAACGATGGGGATAAGTTCCAAGAAATGTGTCATTAGGCGATTTCGTCATTGTACAAACATCATAGAGTGCACTGAAGTGGAACAAAATCTGCCACCCCAAAATGTGTCTCTTTAACATGAGAATTATTTTAGGCAAGTTATTTTTAAGAAACAAAAGACTTAAGGTTTTTCTTATCTCCCCCTTAACTACCTAAAAGAATTCAGATTAAAAAAACCTGGCTCAGGAAGTGAGCTGTCACCTTAGCATAACATGAACTAGGTGCTAGACAGGGAGGAACCTGGAAAAGCCTGTTTGTTGGTCTCCCCTTTGTGTTCTTCTGTTTCTGTATGGACAAACAAATGCTTGTTCTCCAAGTGTTGCACCTACGTGTGAACTGCCTTCCTTCCCTTTGAAGTTCCAGACTCTCCCACCCCCATCATCTTCTTTTGTCTTTAGCTGAGGATGGTATTTAAGGTGAAGGCTTTGGCCATTTTGGTGAGATACTAGTTTTTCCTGGGTTTCTCCCACAGATGCATGTTGTTAAACTTTTGTTTTTCTCCTGTTAATCTGTCTCACGTCAATTTATTCTTAGACTAGCCAGAAGAACCTAGAAGAGTGAAGGAAATTTCTTCCTCCATCACAGTAATTACACACATCTAGACGGTATAGCCTACTCCATACCTAGGCTGTATGGTATGAATCTTATGGGACCAACATTGTATATGTGGTCTGTTGTTAACCAAAGCATCATTACATGGCACATGACAATGCTGATTAAATTAACATGTAGTTGAGCACCCGGTAAAATATTTTTAGTCATAGTATACATTCATTTCATGATTTCTCTCTCTTTGTTTTAGCCAAAGTCACACACTTGCTATCAAAAAATTATGTTGGAAGAACAGTAATGGAAAAACTAAACAGAATGAAGCGGAAGACATTGAATGGTTACACTTTGCAAGTTGTGGTGAAGATCACACTGTGAAGATATACAAAGTTAACAGATGTGCACTGTAATGGACTTAATGACTGCAAGCATATAATCGTTGGTGTCTTAAAATATTTATCATCTAAAAAGACAACCTTTCTTCACCTCATAATTTAACCAAGTTTCATTTTTAAGTGTCACAGCAATAGTACTTGTCACAGATCCTTTAAAATCTGATGAAAGCTATAGACCCTTTTCTCAAAATTGTTGTGTATGCGCACACCCTCAGAACATCACCCATATGTTCAGAGATTCAGGGATTCAGACCTGCATCCATGTGCCCCAGATTAAGAACCTCTGTTCTTTCCTTATGACCAAATTTGCCTAATTTTGTGTTATTTTGGGCCTTCTCTTTTCATATGCCCCTCTTTTGGGACATTTCATTATTTATTATCCTTTTTAAAGAGAAGACATGGAAAATAAAAAGAAATAAAACCCAGATTACTCAGTTTTTATCTTCACAGTTTTTGTAAATAAACAGACCACACAAAGTGTGGTCCTGACCCCTCCATCCCAGTACACACCAACCATCCTAGGAATTTGGCAGGCGATTGTTTGAGCCACAGGCTGTCCTTTCCTTTATTCTTTAAAAGTCCATTCTTCTCTTTGGGTTGGACTTAAAGTAGAATCTCTGACATTCTACTTCAGATGTAGGGGCTGAAAAATGAGAGTTCTGAATCATCTGAAATTATGTGAAGACACATAAATGAGTCGTGAGAGTAAAGGATGTCCCCCAGGGAGAATGAGTAGGGAGAGCAGAGGGAAGAAGAGGGTGCTAGAAACAGAGTGTTGGGTGGGCCAGTTGAGGTGTGGGAGGCAGGCCATGAGGACTGGAAGCTTGGGAGTTGGGTGGAGAGAGGTTATAGAGAGGGTGTGAGAGACACTATGAAGACTGCTGTGGGAGTGGAGGCTTGCCCTGACCCTGTTGGAACATGGAGTCATCTGGCAAATTGGCAATTAAATGAATACTGTACATCATAAGTGTGCTGAAAGAAGAGGATTTTCTTGGAGTTTTTGCTATTATCTAACACAACATTTTCCTTCCAAAGGATTTAAATGGGATTTTTTCTAAATGGAAGTTTCTAGGCCAGCACTATCCGTTTTTTCTAGTCCAGTAGAAATATTATGTGAGCTACACATGTAATTCAAAATTTTCTAAGAAATTTTAGAAAACTGCATAATAGGGGCCAGCCCGGTGGCCAAGTGGTTGAGTTTGCGCGCTCTGCTTTGGCAGCCCAGCGTTTTGCTGGTTCGAATCCTGGGCACGGACATGGCACCGCTCGTCAGGCCATGCTGGGGTGGCGTCCCATATGCCACAGCTGGAAGGATCCACAACTAAAAATACACAGCTATGTACCTGGGGGCTTTGGGGAGAAAAAGGAAAAATAAAATCTGAAAAAAAAAACACCACATAATAAAAGTAAAAAGAAACAGGTGAAATTTATTTTAGTGATACATTTGTTTCAACCCAATATATCCAAAAAAGTACCATTTCAACATATAATCAATATAAAAAAATGATTGAGATATTTTACACTTCTTTTGGTATAAACACTTTGTATAATACGAAGTGTATTTTACACTTAGAGCCAATCTCCATTTGGACTGACCACATTCAAGTGCTCAGTAGCCACATGTGGCTAGAGGCCATCCATATTTGGACCGTGCAGTTCTAGACTATTGAGATTGTATAAACTTGTCTTAGGCCCCCCAGAGTGTGCACGTGTGCATGCGTGCATGCAAATGTGTGCCTCAAGGTAGTGAGCATCTGAGCTTTCCAACCTCAGAGACCAGGATGCTCTGAAGTACTGTTTCCTTTCTTGTCAGCTGAAGGATCTGAGTTTTTACTCTCATTGGCACACAGGGATTTGTTCTGATCCCGTGCATATGGGATTCCAGAGCAGATTCAGCAGACTAACCTAATCCTTTAGCGCCTTTTTCAGCACTGCACTCAACCTAAGTTTCCTTGAAAGCAGGCAGACTAGCTTTGAAGAGATGGAGTTCATGGTCAGTTATCGTTTTAATTTGTCCCTTGACTTTGTATATAGACAGTTTTCCCACATTGTCCTGAAGCATATTCCCCAGTAATCACCTGTGTCATTCAGTTCAGTAAGTGGTCAGAGGACTTGGCTGTACATTTGGGCAGTCTGCGTTGTAATTCGTACATATACATGGTAACTTTACACATGCATCTCTTAGTCTTCTAAAGGAGCACCCTTTGAACTATATTGTAGTAATTCATAATATCTAAAGCAAAAAGGCACTCTTGGAACTTTGCTCCAGAGGAGGTGAGGAGTTTTTCAGAATTCCCGACCTGCCCTTCCCCATTCCCCCTGATATCTCATTTCTTTGCCTGATTCACAGCATCAAAGTTCAGATTGATGCCAAGTGCCAGCCTAAGCAGTTGCTGTCTCCTGACCTATATAACTTTCCTAGATGGAGGAGAGCTGATGGGGTGGTGGTTCCAGTTCACCTTAGACAACAAAGAGCCAAATCACTGTCTTCTCAATAGCCTCAGGGGAAGCAGAGTTGGTTATTGATTCCAGAGGGAGAATGTGGGAATTGGAGGGGGACTAAGCAAATTCAGGAATAAAATACAAGGACAGAATCATTCTTTTAAATTAGAAATCCTGGCCACCTTAGCAAATCCTGAGTTGTCTGTAAGAGGAATGCCAGGCCTACCCACTTCTGTACAAGTCCTATGTATTTCTGAAGGCAATCCAGGTGAGAGTTGGAACCTGGACTTGAGGAATCAGAAGTGCATTTGAATCCTGGCTCACACTGGCTATAACTTTGGGTAAGCTTCCCCCCTCATCTCTGCAGATGGAGATAGTGTATTTGATTCAACTGTGTGTGAAAGAAAATGCAAAATGTACCCTCTGGCAAGATAGAGGTTTTCTCTCTCAAAAGGAGTCAAGGTAGACAGACCAGGACAGGCAGGGATATTTCTCAACATGGTCAGGGGACCCGGGCTCTCTTTCTTTGCTGTCTGCCATCCTCAGTGTGTGGCTTCCTCACTAGAATGGTTGCTTCGCCTTCTGCCATGATCTTTGCATTCTAGCCAGCAGAAAGTAGGAAGGCATAAGAAAAGGCTTGCCCCTAACTTGAAGAAAACGTCCTGAAGGTCCACATGGTTCTGCTTAATCTCCATGGCCAGAATTTAGTCTTGTGGCTATACTTCAGGAGAGGCTAGGAAATGAAATCTTTATTGCAGGTGGCCATGTGCTCAGCTGAGAATCGGGGTGCTTTATTCTGGAAGAAAGAGCAAATGTTAGTTTCATTTCATAAGAAGTAACCACCTTGTAGGGTTGTTTTGAGGATTAAACAAGCCAGGACATGAAAAATGCTAGCCCAGGGCCTACATATAAGACACCAATAACTGGTATCTGTTACTATTACAGTTAAATAAAGCTCAGCTCATGTCACCTCCATAGAGCCTTTATTAATCCTCTCATTTCAAGTATTGTTCCTCTGAATGGTATTTTAGGTTCATTTTCTTTTATGGCATTTGTCACTTCCTATCTTTTATTTATGTATGTCTTAAGCTGTATTGATTAAATGCTTTTCTAGTAAGAAGGTTTGTCTCAAAGTGATACAGGAAATTACTGGCTCATATAACTGAAAAAAACTCCAGTGGTAAGACAGTTCAGATATGGTTTGATCAGGGCACTGTTTCCCTTTCTCTAATTCTCTCAGCTCTGCCCCCTCCATGTGTCCGTTTTCCCCTAAGTCTGCCCTCCCTCATGGCTATGAGGTAGATGAAAGCGAGCCCTTGAGGTTATAGATTTCCTTGCTCATTTCAAAGAGAATAAACCTTTAAACATTAAGTCCGTAGCTTTACTCTGACCCAAACATCTGGAACTAATCGCAGTGGGCAGGGGAAAACCACACATTGAGTGGCTTAGGCCTACCCGTCTGATGTAGCAAGAGCCATGAGTTTAGCTATTTTGGAGCTGGAGGCAGGGTCAGTCCCATTGGGACCACATGGCTGTGCTAGGTGGGGTGGTTTTCCAAAGCAAAATCAGACAGGCAATGAGTGCTGGGTAGGCAACCAATGAAAGCCCACTATACAAGCCTACTAAAGCCTAAATATCTGGGCCTCAGGTTTGTTTTTTTATCCTCCACAGCATCTAGCACAATGTATTCTCAAATATTTGCTGAATTCAAGGATATGTGAGTTTGACAAACAGTCGGCTGGCTGGCAGAGGAAGCATTGTTCCCAACCATATTGTGATTCCAAGCTGCCCCTTGAGCTTCTTTTCCCCCCCAGTTTTATTGAGAAATAATTAACATACATCACTGTATAAGTTTAAGGTGTACAGCATGATGCCTTGATTTACATATATTATGAAACAGTTACCACGATAGGCTCAGCTAACATCCATCATCTCATGAAAATAAATAAATAAAAACAAATAAAAGAAATAAAAAATAAATAAAATGAAAAGAAAGAAGAAAAGGAAAAAAAAATTTTCTCCATGCAATGAGAGCTCTTAACACCTTTCCTATATATCATCCAGCAGTGTTAACTATAGTCATCATGTTGTGCATTACATCCCTAGTACTTATATTATAACTGGAAGTTTGTACCTTTTGAACACCTTCCTTCAATCTCCCCTACCCTGACCTTCTGCTGCTGGTAACCACAAGTCTGATCTCTTTTTCTAGGAGTTTGGTGCATGTGTGTGTGTGTTTTTTTTTTTTTCAGATTCCACATATAAGTGAGATCATACAGTGTTTGTCTTTCTCTGTCTGACATATTTCACTTAGTATGATGCCCTCAAGGTCTATCCATGTAGTTGCAAATGATAGGATTTCCTCATTTTTTATGGCTGAATAATATTCCATCGTTTATATATACCACAACTTCTATATCCATTCATCTGTTGATGGACACTTAGATTGTTTCCATGTCTTGGCTATTGTAAATAACGCTGTGAACACGGGGGTGCAGATATCTTTCGAGTTATTTTCATTTCCTTTAGATATATTCCCAGAAATGGAATTGCTGGATCATATGGTAGTTCTAGTTTTAGTTTCTTGAGGATCTTCCGTAGTGTTTTTCCATAGTGGCTGTAACAATTTACAATTCCACCAACAGTACACAAGGGTTCCCTTTTCTCCACATCTTCACCAGCATTTGTTATCTCTTGTCTTTTTCATGATGGCCATTCTAACAGATGTGAGGTGATATCTCATTGTGGTTTTAATTTGCATTTCCCTAGTGACTAATGATGTTGAGCATCTTTTCATGTATCTGTTGGGCCTTTGATATATCTTCTTTGGAAAAACATCTATTCAGATCTTTTGCCCATTTTTCAATTTTTTTTTTTTAAAGATTTTTATTTTTCCTTTTTCTCTCCAAAGCCCCCTGGTACATAGTTGTATATTTTTAGTTGTGGGTCCTTCTAGTTGTGGCATGTGGGATGCCGCCTCAGCATGGCCCCATGAGCAGTGCCATGTCCACGCCCAGGATCCAAACCGGCGAAACCCTGCACCGCCAAAGCGGAGAATGCAAACATAACCACTCGGCCACAGGGCGGGCCCTTAGGATTTTTTTTTTCTATTGAGTTGTATGAGTTCTTTATAATTTTGGATATTAACACCTTATCAGATATATGGTTGGCAAGTATTTTTCTCATTCTGTAGGTTGTCTTTTCACTCTGTTGATGGTTTCTTTTCCTGTGCAGAAGCTCTTTAGTTTGACGTAGTCCCACTTGTTTATTTTTAATTTTGTTGCTTATGCTTTAGGTGTCATATCCAAAAAATCATTGCCAAGACCTATCTCAAGGATCTTTATTCCTACGTTTTCTCCTAGGAGTTTCATGGTTTCAGGTCTCCTATTTAAGTCTTTTATTCATTTTGAGTTAATCTTTGCAAGTGGTGTGAGATAGGGATCCAGTTTCATTCTTTTACATGTGAATATTCAGTTATCCAGCACCATTTACTAAAGAGACTATCTTTTCTCCATTGAGTATTCTTCACTCCTTTGTCAAATATTGGTTGACTGTATAAGCTTAGGTTTATTTCTGGGCTCTCACTTCTGGTCCTTTTAGCTTCTATTTACCAAAAAGGTCTCCTGTCACTCTAGGGGAGGGAGCTTCTTGGGGTTTCTGATCTTTCTTTCCAGTGCTCTCAAGTTGTTTCTGCCAGAGCTTCTGCTCTGCCAGGCTTTGGAGAGAAACCTGCTCCATTGCCGTCCCTCTTATTACTTCCTGTTGTGCAAGCCCTCTTCTCATTTCTCAGGGACCGGAGTATTTAGGTCAGCAGGTTCTCCCTGTTAGGGAGGTATGCATTTCACTCTAGCAGGAAATCCTAAATTAATTTCATTATCGAAACCAAATTCAGCCTCCTCTGAAACACCCACCCCCCATCCCAACAACCTGGCAGGAAATTTGATCCATCATAATTGCAGCTCCCAAATACCTCTATGATCAAGAGGCCTCGGGAATTTAAGCCAGTGGGAAAACCTCTACCTTTCCTCACTATTTTTGTGTGTGTGAGGAAGACTGGCCTTGAGCTAACATCTATTGCCAATCTTCATCTTTTTTGCTTGAGGAAGATTGTCCCTGAGCTAACATCTGTGCCAATCTTCCTCTGTTTTGTATGTGGGATGCCACCACATCATGGCTTGATGAGCAGTGTGTAGGTCCGCACCTGGGATCCAAACCCGTGAACCCTGGACCCCCAAAGCAGAGCCCGCAAACTTAACCACTAAGCCACCGGGCCAGCCCCCCTTCCTCACTATTTAAGTCTTGACCATTGTATCCCCACTGAGATAACAGCTTCTCACCACATACCATCTAACCAGCAAGTCCAATAATCTGTTCAGTCCTTGTCCTAACTGGCCTTTCGGCCTTAGATGGCATCCAGGAACTTTCCTCTGGCTCTCCTCCCATGTTTCTGATTGTACTTTCTTGCCTGTCAGTAGCATGGAGGCAGACACTCCTTAAATGTCACTGTCCGTAGGGCTCTGCCCTCTTTCGCTGAACACTCCAGAGCTCTCGAGGTGACCTCTCCACAGGCACCCCCCCATGAGCTGTGTCTCCAACCCTGGACACTGTCCTTCCTGAGCCCTGGGCATAAATCTCCACTTGGATATCCTGAACCAAGCTCCACATTGTCTCTCTGAGCCTAGGTCCCCTTGTCCCTGCACCCACCCCATCTGTCAATCTGACAGTGCAGAGCCACCCTGAGCTAGGCCTCCCTCAGTCCCCATTTGTCCCTGAATTCCATCACTTCTGTACCATGTGGGCCTCAGATCAGGCCCTCATCGCTCCTTGCCAGTACTCCTGCCCAGGATCTGACAGGCAGCACTGCCTGCAGCCTCCCCACACTCAAGCACCTTCTCAGTACTGCCAGGAGTGTCAGACATGCCTCTGAGCCAGCCACTCTCCTGTGGGAACTCCCTGGCATCTTCCCATCCCTCCTGGACGCTGGCCAGGCTCCTCTGCACTGCAGAGTCTGACACACTCCTTTTCTCATTTCCTGTCCCCACCCCTCATTCCCGTACAACCACATCCTGTGCTCCAGCCTTATTGAAGGTCCTGCTTCTAGAATTTTCTGAGACTTTTCGCATGTGGGGGATGAAAATTGACCCCCCCCCCCACCACCCAATGTGTCTCTTTGGCTTGATTATTTTTAAGGACAAAAAACTCTGAAGGAAACTTTGACCTTCCCCCTAACCCTAACTTCCTAAAAGAATTTAAGATAGAAGGCCTGTCCCAGGAAGGCGCTAACACCATAGATAATTCTAGGTGTGGTAGACAGGAAGGCATCTAGCAAAGGCCATTTTATCAAAAGATCTCATTCAGGTCCCACTGTCTATGGATGGCCCAGGAAACACTTGTTTGTCAAACATTTGCTCTTCTGTCTCCATGTGAATTGCCTTCCTCCCCTGTGAAGTCCCAAACCACAACCCGCAACATCCTTCTTTGTGTTTAGCAGAAGATGGTATTTAAGGTGGTAGCTTTGGTCATTTTGGCGAGTTACTCAGTTTTCCCAGGTTTCTCCTGTGTATACGTGTTATTAAACTTTGATTTTTCTCCTGTTATTCTGTCTCATGTCAATTTAGTTCTTAGACCAGCCAGAAGGACGTAGAGAGTAGAGGAACTGTCTTCCTCCCCTACATGCACCTCCAGCCTTTGCACATGGAATGCTGCCCTCCCTCCCCTACCTTCTCTTCTAGGACCCTCTGGAGTCCCAGGTTAGGGAGGCTTTCTCTCCACAGCCTCCACTTTTTCAGGAAGCTCCCTTCTCCAGCACTCTGCAGCGTGGAGGGGTGATCTGACCGTGGACCCATCTCCTTCACTGTCCCAGGGGCCTCTCAGGCACAGGGGCCGCCTTACTGACTCCTGTCTCCCCAGCACCTGCCATGTTCCTAACAAGGAGCAGCTGCCCGATGAACACTGAACGAATGCACCTGTCAAAGCCCGTTTTCATCTTCAGTGATTCAAGCAGTTACAAGTTGTAGCTGATTTTCCTGCCCCAGTTCTCACCACCCCATCCATCCTGGTCATGGCCATTAGACAGTCCTGCTTAAATCACCTCTTGGTGCCACCTTCATGCTCAAAAATCTTCAGAATGAAATTTCTGTCCCTTAGCCAGATGAAGAATACGTGAGCGAATGCCTTAGGTATAGTGGAGATTCTCACGAATGGAGCAGATTGCCAGGGGACACATCATCCTGAGAACCAGGCTAGGTGAACTGGACCAGGAACAAACCCTCACCAAGGGGGAGGAACTTTAAGTACAAAATCGGGGCCATCTCTCCTGTCTGACCAATCTGACCCCTAGGTATGTATTTTTCATGGTTCCCGGTGAGAGAGAGCTGTAAGGAGGCCCTGAAGAGCTGTTTCCCTACAAAGCTGTAAACTTTGGGTGCGGAGGCTGACTGCCTGGGACCCCAGCATGGACCAGCTCAGGCTCCTCCAAGGCCCCAGGGCCAGCAGCTGGACCAGGTGAGACCAGGCAGGGCAGGCCTATAGCACAGGACCCAGGAGCTCACTGAACGACGAACATATGTAAGACATTCATTGATGGGGGTCCGAGGCTCCGCTTCAGGCATGGTGAGAATGAGCAATCCGATTTCTGACAGTCTCCTTCTGGCAGGAGAGGCCTGGGGAATCTTGGTGAAATGCACCTCAGAGTGTCAATTAGACGCTGAGGCTCCCGGTGTCCCCCCACACCCCACCATTTTCCCTCCCCTCTTCACAGGCTCATTGCTATGGCCCAGGTCAAAGGCTTCCTCCTTTGGAGTGCCCTCCCTGGATGCCCTGGTTGGAAGTAGCCCCTTTCTCTCCTCTCTCCTGTAATTCTACGCCTGCATCCTGAACCAGCGATAGGACACTCAGTCCCCATTGCCTTGTGTCATTTCCTACGTGGCTGTAGGCATAATGTCCTCACATCTTCCTGAGCATGCAGTGCTCAGAGCCAGGGGCTTAAAGATGCTTCTTGACTAAATTGCAGTTCAGTGATTTTTAATGACCTTTAAGAGTTCTGCACTAGTCATCAAAGGATACAATCAACAGAGTGAAATGGCAACCTACAGAATGGGAGAAAGTACTGCAAATCAATACTTGATGAGGGGTTAATATCCAGAATATATAAAGAACTGCTACAACTCAACAATAAAAAAACTAACAACCCAATTTAAAAAAATGCTCAAAGGACTTGAATAGACATTTCTCCAAAGAAGGCATACAAATAGTCAATAAACACATGAAAAGATACTTGACATCACTAATCATTAGGGAAATGCAAATCAAAACCACAATGAGATGCCACCTCACACACAGTAGGATGGCTACTATTTAAAAAAAAAAAACAGAAAATAAGTGTTGGTGAGAATGTGGGGAAATTGGAACCCTTGTGCACTGTTGGTGGGAATGTAAAATGGTGCAGCTGCTATGGAAAACTGTATGGCAGTTCCTCAAAAATGAAAAAGAGAATTACCACATGATCCAGCAATCCCATTTCTGGTTATATATCCAAAAGAATTGAAAGCAGGGTGTCAAAGAGATATTTGTACCCATGTTCATAGTAGCATTATTCACAGTAGCCAAGAGGTGGAAGTAATCCAAGTGTCCAATGACAGCTGAATGGATCAACAAAATGTCCAGCCTTAAAAAGGAAGGAAATTTTGAACACACACTACAACAGGAACATTATGCTAAGTGAAATAAGCCAGTCACAAAAAGACAAATACTGTATGAAAGGCTGGCCCCGTGGCAAGTGGTTAAGTTCATGCTCCGCTTCGGAGGCCCACAGTTTCGCTGGTTCAGATCCCACGTGTGGACATGGCACCACTCATCAGGCCATGCTGAGGCAGCATCCCACATAGCACAACCAGAGGCACTCACAACTAGAATATACAACTATGTACTCGGGGGCTTTGGGAAAAAGAGGAAGAAGAAGGAAAAAAAATACTGTATGAGGTACTTAAAGTAGCCAAATTCATAGAGGCAGAACATAGAATGGTGGTTGACAGAGGCCAGGGGAGGGGGCAAAGGAGAGTTGTTATTTAATGGGTACAGAGTTTCACTTTTGCAAGGTGAAAAGATTCTCAAGATTGGTTGCACAACAATGTGAATGTACTTAACACCACTGAAACGTGCACTTAAAAATGGCTAAGATGGTAAATTTTATGTTATGTATATTTTACCACAATTAAAATTTTTTGAAAAGAGTTCTGACTTGGCCCATTCAGATTGTTCCCTAGGCAAGCTTGTCCTGAAGTAGCACCCTGAGGACTTGGATTGGTTACTTGGCCATGGAACACATGGAGGAGAAGTACTCCTTACATTCCCAGAGAAATGACCTTACTCCTCAGAGGGCAGTCCATGGACCCCCGACAGCCTCACGCAGGCTAGTTAGAAACACAGAACCTCAGGCCCCACCCCAATCTTAAAGAATCAGAATCTGCATTTTAATTGGCTTCCAGGCGATTCATACAAGTTAATGCCTGAAAAGCCTGGCCTAGAGGAGATCCTCACTGGGAAGGAGGGCAATGAAAGGAGGGGCGAGGGGCACACACATTGTACTGTTGCTGGGAGCACCAATCCCCACCACTCTCCCAACTTAGAGATGGGGAAACTGAGGCCCTGAGAACCACAGAGGCTTACAGCAGAAAAGTCGCGAAACACACTTGACTGGGTAGGCTCTGGAGACTGACTTCCCAGGTGCTAGCTTGTCTATCTTCTCTCTCTCTCTGCCTTAGCTTCCCCACCTGTAAGAGCCACCTCATGGATCTGCTTATGTAACTGTTGAATAATTAGTACAGGTAAGAGTGTACACGTGTCCAGTGTAGTGCCTGCTCTTGTTATTGTTGCTGGAAGTCATCTTTACAGGAGGGAGTGCAGTGGAGAGGGTCCAAGATGGCATCAGTGCCCAAGATTCCGGGTGGAGTATGGCCAGAAGGTATGCGCAGCGGGGTGGGGTGGGCAGTGATGCTAATGAGAAAACACGGGCATTTATTCATCACTACATTCATTCCTACCAGAACAAGTATGTGGCTCAGCGAGTAAGATCCCGGGTATCGGCAGTGCGAGACGAGCTGAGGCGGTCTGCGGGCAGAGGGCACCGAGGCATGGCGTTGCCGGGCCACCGGCTCTAGCGCTGCAGCCCAAGAACCCCCTCCTCCAGCCAGGGACGCAACGAGCACCCCCCTCCCTGGGTCTTTCTCAGCCCTGGTGTTGGGGGGCTAGGCCAAGAGGGGCAGGGCTGTGCGCGGCCTTCCACGCCTCTCACGCTGGGCCACCGAGGGGCAGAACCCTCGGGGCGCTTTTCATAAAGGCAGAGGGTGGGCCGGGGACTCTGCTGCCCGCATCATCACGCATCCCAAGGCATCTGCGGCGCACGCCCTGGGAGACCGCGGGTCTGGCGCAGCGCAGGCAGTAAGCTTGTGGCATGGGCGCCCTTCCCACCTCGTCCCACCGCGGTATGCATCGAGAGCCAGTGGGCCACTCCTGGGCCCCCACCTTGGGTCCCCTCACCTGAGGCCCCAGCACGTTGCTCTCCTTCGCAGCAGGTTCCGCATTAGGGCCCCCCAACTTGGTTTCACACGGAGCACCTTTCCTGGGATCCCAGTACCTCGTCCCCTCTCACTCCACCAGCGGAAGCAGGCCCGGCACTTTCCGCATGTGGGTTTGGCCTGCCCTCCATTCGTGAGGCAGTGGTGCCTCGGGACAGCGCCGCTCTGCCTCTGGCACCCAGGATGCAGGCCCGAGGGCAGAGAGGAGGAGGTGCTCCTGTCTAGGTCGCACCCAAGCGACCCGTTTCGACGGTGCGCAGCCGCCGAGACCTTATTAACCAACCTCGGGGATCCCCAATCTTTCTTCTCGTTCACCCAATGGTCAGCCGCATTCGGATACGCGGAGCACACGCCCTACTGGGGAGCAGCACCCCAGGAAGTCTCCTTACAAACTCCCGCCCGGTACACGAGGGTCCTGCCACGGAGAGAGGGGGTCCCGGGCGCTGTGCGCGGTTCGGGCCCGGAAGAGTCCCGAGGAGCATCGCCAGGTTCCAGGATGCCGAGCAGCAAAACGCAGTTCGTTGCTTCTTCCACCAGCCTCTCCGAGGGACCACAGATAAATGAGAACTTGTGTTCCAAGTGTCTGGGGGCACCTCCGTGGGCTCCGTTGGGAAGCTGTTCAAAGAGACAACCAAAACGGGCACTCTCCCCCCGCCCCGCCCCTGACGGGCAAAGGTCAGGAAAGAAGTGAAACTCCTTGAGTCAGCGCGCCCCAGGCAAGCCGGGCGGTCCCGAGAGGCACCGCCCCTCGGCCGCAGACCCGGTGCCACGGGCGGGCGGGGAGGCGCGCCGGGCGTGGCGGAGGCGGAGTCCGGGCGGGCCGGCCTCGGCGTTTCCCCCGCCCGGCCCGGGCGACCCGGACGGCGCGGCAGGCAGGCCTGGGTCATGGCCGGTGGCGCGGCGCAGCCGGGGGCCGAGCTGCTGGACTTCGCGCAGTTCCGGGACTCGAGCGCGCAGCGGCTCGCCTATGGCTACGGTGCGCGCAGCCTGCGCGAGCTGCGGGCGCGCGAATTCGGCCGCCTGGCAGGTGAGGCCGGCGGGGACACCTGCCCGGGGCTGGCCAGGTGGCCGTGGGGGGGGCGCGGTTTCTGGAACCGACGTAGCAGGAGCTTTTGCTCCAGGTGGGAGCGGCGTTACCTCATTTGGGATGCATTTGAAATCGAAAGACCTTGAGGGATGTGTCCATGCGTCCGTTTCGTAGACGCGGCTCCCTGAGGTCCCAAGCCCCAAGACTTCTTGCTACTCTTGCTCCTTAGACTTTCCAGTGGTGGAGGACCAGCCTAGTCCTTTATCACCTGTCTCCGCCCTCCGCGAACCCGGATTAGGAATCTTTTTGCTTTCGCTTGCCGCGAGACTCCCAACTCCAAAAGGTCCAGCTGGAGCCGGGGTTGCAAAATGCAGGAGAGTCCCGGGCCGTGACAGTTCGGATGCTCCCCGGGAACGGGAACAGTGCGTGGGCGGCCAGCGCTCCGGGTTGGGACCAAGGGGCTTCGGCCGCCGGGCGGAGCCTTCCGAAGCTGCGCTCCTGCGGACTGCGGTGGGATCACTCGCAGCAACTTTTATTTTCGAAACCTCAGTTTTCTCACTCGTGCGCTCAGAACAATGCCTCCGAACTCCAGCTCTCTGGGGGACTTGAATTAGCAAAGCGTGGAATGTGAATTTTAAGTACAAGGTGAGCCTGTAAACTGGACGTGAGAGCCGGGACCGCATCGTGCCTTTGAGTTCCGCAAAGCGGAACAGGCGGGGTAAATTCGAAATCAAGCTCGATCGGGCCCTGTGGCCGTCCCCAGCCCATTGCTGCAGGGCGGGTCGGGGGCCCGCACGGGGTGGGGGCTCACCCTTTTGCCAGGGACCTTGGGTGAAGGGCTTCCTCGAGTCTCAGAACCGCTTGCCGGTAGAGCAGGGAGGGGCTGAAGGGTAAGTGGGCAGGTCTTGGCGTCGGGCGCCGGGATTTGAGGTGTATAATTTTTTTAAAAGAGTTTGTTTTTCCTTTTTCTCCCCCAAACCTCCCCAGTACATAGTTGTGTATTTTTAGTTGTGAATCCTTCCAGTTGTGGTCTGTGGGACGCCGCCCCAGCATGGCCCGAGGAGCGGTGCCATGTCCGCGCCCAGGATTCCAACCGGCGAAACCCTGGGCCACCGAAGCGGAGCGCGCGAACGCAACCACTCGGCCACAGGGACGACCCCTGAGGTGTATAATTTTATTCTGTCGTGGTGAACAGTTGATGACCAGTCCCCTGCTTGCGGTGAAACAGCAACCACGACTTAGGTTTCATTAATCAGGTGGCTGATTTCAGCTTTTCAGGTCATTTCCTCATGTTTCGGATTGTGAGTCTTTTTCCCTTTGGGGGCTTTAAGGGATGCGGCCTCCTTCTTGTGTGTCCCCCGTCTGTACGTTGCTAGGGGATCCCAGGAAGGAGACAGGGGACTGTCTACTGGCCTCTCTCTACTCCCTCCCCATTTTCCACGGTGGCAGTCACCTGCTGGAAACAGCGCCCCTCCCTCTGCTTCCACAGTCTCTCCCTCTCTTTCTTTCTCTCTCTCTCCCTGTCTCCCTCTCTCAGAACTTTTTTTTATTATGGAAATTCCCACCCACAGAAATAGAGAGAGGGAAACCCACAGGTGCAGACGCTCCCCATTCTTTTGAAACAAATCCCAGAGGCTGTTATCATTCAGTAGGTAATTATTTCAGCACCACACCTCCTTAATCCCCTAATTGCCTCCAGCTCTGATCCCTAACTCCCATCATTTGCCCACCTCTTCCCTCCACACTGCCCTGGGAAAGTGGAGGCACTTCTGGTCCCCTCTTTGTTTCTCTCTTGGCCCTCAGAGAACAGCACCTTTTCCCTCAAAGGTAAAGTTTGGATGTGATAGCCAGGCTGCCAGGCTGGCCTTCAGAGCCCCTTTAACAGCTGCTGTGTTTGTGGTTGTGTTGTGTGTAGCATCCATCTGTCTGTCTGTCTGTCTATCTCTCTCTCAATCTATCTGTCTATTTAGTGCAAGTTCCCACCATTCCCTCTACATTATGGTTCAAGTAAACTTTTGTGGATGAAACTCCACCCTCCCACCGCGGGGAGTCCTGGTACATATCCCCTCTTTTTTCCACATAGAAACAAATGAACTGGAGAGAGGGCAGGGAAAAAAAAAAACAACCAACCAAACCAAAATAACATAACCTTCGCCTCCCCTTCCTCCCCCTTACCCCCCCCCCCCGCCATAGATTTTCTGCAGGTTGAGAATTTGTCTGGTTCAGTGGTCGTCTGGATAATTAAATGCTTAATCTTTAAGTGCTGAAATATTTTGCCTAACCAATTGGTTGGGAATTTCCTTGTTTTGGTGAAAGGAGAATATTGATTACACAGATGTGGTTCAAGTGGATCTTGAAGCCTCAGGGTGCTGACTGATGGCTATTCACCCTGTGTGGAACCAAGAACTGAAGGTGCATGAGCCAGAAGAGACCCTGGAATGTCCTTTCCTGAAGGTCTAAGGCCAACTGATTTTGGAATTGTTTGCCTGCTTCTTCTAATAACAGCCAAACCTTGTGGAGTGTTTACTGTGCACCAGGCACTGGACTGGGTGCTGTCAAACACCAACTCATTTAACACATACCTCACTTGCAGATGAAGGCACAGGAATCCACAGTGGGGAGCAGGATTCAGCCTAGGTTGGTTGACTTGGATTCTGCACTAACTACTGTGCTGGCTGTCCTACTAAGATCAGATCTCTGCCCTGTTTTGCAAAATTAATTACTGGACCAAAGGCCAAAGCAGCTTTCTCCCAAATGGCTTCCTGGCCCCACAGAAGACTGTGGGCAAGGCGTGTGGTGCCCTTGGCAGCCCCTCAGGTGTCACACGTCACTGGGGCTTCACATGATCATCTCCCTGATGGTTGGGCAGATGCAAGTCTTTCTTTCGGTGTGGTACCTTTGTATTTCTGAATCATCGGTAAAAGAGAACATTATTTTAAAACTAATTTTTTGGACTAGGTAATACATTTACATGGTACCAAATTCAAAAGGTGCCAAAGGAGGATGAAGAATGGCCAGGGAGCCCCCCTCTCCTCTAGCCACAGCCCTTGTGGCCACCCCAGTGTCAACTGCTGCCACCCGTATCTTGTGTGTCTATATTTATATGTGTGTACATGGTTGTTGTTTTTTTTTAACATAATTGAGCCATAACATTTCTCATCCTCTGACATAGTTTATATTTATTTGCTTATTGTCTTTCTCTGTCACTTTATTTGCTTATAGTCTCTCTCTGTCACTATCATACCAGCTTGTATTTTGTCTGCTGTTGTGTCCCCAGTGCTTAGAACAGTGCTTGTGCCATAATGAGTGCTCAATAAATATTTCTTGAGTGTAAAAACTCTCAGTAAGCTAGGAATAAAAGGAAATTTAATCAACCTGATAAAGACCATCTACAGAAAACCACAACTAACGTCATACCTAATAGTGAAAGACTGAAAGCTTTACCCCATGATCAGGAATAAGATAAGGATGTCTGTTCTCGCTACTTCTGTTCAGCATTGCACTAGAAGTTCTAACTAAGACAATTTGGCAAGAAAATGAAATAAAAGGCACCTAGATTGGAAAGGAAGAAGTATAACATCTCTACTTGCTGATAACATAATCTTATATATAGAAAAGCCTAAGGAACC
Source organism: Equus asinus (assembly GCF_041296235.1). NCBI lineage: Eukaryota > Metazoa > Chordata > Mammalia > Perissodactyla > Equidae > Equus > Equus asinus. The sequence continues at coordinate 37,726,872 of NC_091796.1, read as the reverse complement.
CACACACAGAACTATTAGAACTAAAAAATTCAGCAAAGTCATGGGATACAAGAGCAATATACAAATATCATTTCAATTTCTATACGCTAGCAGTAAACACTATGAAAATGAAATAAAGGGAAGCATCAAAAAATAAAATACATAGGAATAAATGTATCCAAAGAAGTACAAAGGATTATACACTGAAAACTACAAAACATCCTTGAAAGAAATAAAAGAAGATCTAAATAATGGAAAGACATCCTGTATTCATGGATTTGAAGACTTAATATTGTTAAGATGGCAATACTCTCCAAATTGACCTACAGATTTCATGCAATTCCTATCAAAATCCCAGGTACTTTTTTTTGCGGAAATCGACAAGTTGATCCTAAAATTCATATGTAAATCAAGTGACCCAGAACAGCAAAAGCAATGTTGAAAAATAACAAAGTTGAAAGACTTGCACTTTCCATAAAAGTAAAGTAAGTAAAATTTATATAAAGTTACAGTAATCAAGACAGTGTGCTATTTGCATAAGGATAGACACATAGACCAATGGAGCAGAATTGTAAGTTCAGAAATAAACCCATATATCTACGGCTAATTGATTTCCAACAGAATGCCAAGACAGTTCAACAGAGGGAAAAGTAGTCTCTTCAACAAATGGTGTTGGGACAACTTAATATCCACATTCAAAAGGATGAACTTGGACCCCTACCTTACACTGTATTAAAAAATTAACTGAAAACGGATCAAAGGCCTAAATATAAAATCTAAAAGTATAAAACTCTTAGAAGAAAGCCTAAGCAAAAATCATCAGAACCTTGGGTTAGGCAATGGTTTCTTATGACACTAAAAATAAAAGCAGTGATAACAAAAATAGACAAATTGGATTTCATCAAAATTAAACACTTCCATGCTTCAATGGATACCATCAAGAAAGTAAAAAACAAAAGGGAAAGGACAACTCACCGAAAGAGAGAAAACATGTGTCCGCACAAAAACTTATACACACATATTCATAGCTGCATTATTTATAATAATGGAAACAACGTAAATGTTCATCAGTGGATGAATGGATAAATGAAAGGTGGTATATCCACACAGAATACTATTCAATTATAAAAAGGAATGAAGTTTTGATACATGCTGCGATATGGAGGCACCTGGAAGATATTATGCTAAGTGAAAGAAGCCAGACACAAAAGGCCACATATTGTATGATTCCATTTATATGAAATGTCCAGAACAGGGAAATCTATAGAGACAGAAAGTGGATTAGTGGCTGCCAGGGGGTGGGGCTGAGTGGATTGGGGAGTTATTGGTAATAGGTATGGGGTCTCTTTTTGGGATGAATGAAATGTTCTAAAATTAGATATGGTGATGGTTGCAGAACTTTATGAATATTCTAAAAACTCTAAATTATACAATTTTAAAAGGGCAGGCTTTATAGTATGTGAGTTATATCTCAATAAAGCTGTTATAAAACAAACAAAAAATATTTAAGTGAAGGAAAGAAAGGATGAATCTATTCATATTGGATGTTCTTGAAAACGTATCTCAGAGTTTGTTCCATATTAGTACTTATAAAGTACTAGAGAGGTGTACAAGAATTCTTTATTTTAAATACATGTTGGTGGACATTTAAGTCATTTCCAATCTTTTGCTACTGCAGACAGTGCTGTACTGAATATCCTCATAGAAAGGCCATTCACAAAAGCATGGGTATTTATAAGATAAATTCCTAACAGAGGAATTGCTGGGTCAAAGAGAGTTTGCATTTTAAAGTGTGACCGATATCGCCAAATTGCTATCCATGAAGAGGTTGTACCCATTTACCGTCCTCAGCCATGTACCAGCCAGCCTGTTTCCCTACATCCTCACCCACACAGTGAATTGTCCAACCTTTTGAACTTGGCCAATCTGATGGGTCAGGCTCAAATATCTCACTTTCATCTAAATTTGCATTTCTCTGTTTCTGAGAGAGACTGGAAAGATCCTTTACATCCTAGTATTCTTTGAAGCTCTCAAAGCTGGTCTAGGGTTGAGGATTGTAGAATTCACTGTGGGAAACAGAATCAGGGCTCGCCCCACGAGAGAAACTGCGCGGAACTTGCAGAATAGGGTGTGAGTCATAAGGTGAAATAGATTTATGTTAATCACCAACGGCTGTTGGGCTCCTCCTCTACGTGAGATGCTCTTCCAGGTTCCTCAGAGAGCTGGTTAGTCAGAAACGCTCTCTCAGGGCTTGAAAAGTCTTTAAATATAGAAAGTGCTATTCCTGCATTGCTCACGCCTGCCAGTGGATTAAGAAGTACGTATCAAGAGACTGGGAGAAATCAGTGGCCTGATATTATGTCTACATACATCAAATAGGCACTGGTCAGGCACACACAAACAAGATTGAGGTCAAATAAGTGGAAGACCTATGGAAAACACCACAGGTTTATTTTGTGTTTTCTTTCAGGAACCGTCTACCTTGACCATGCGGGAGCCACATTGTTCTCCCAGAGCCAGCTCACAAGCTTCACTAAAGATCTCGTGGAAAATGTTTATGGTAAGAAAAACACACCAACACTGACTTTTGCTTTGAACATTAGCCAGCTACATTCAGCTGATATTTCTCTACTTAATAAATGTTGGATTAATAGACTAGGACCATGGTGAGCACCCAAAGCTGAATAAGCCCCATGTGAGAGGGGGTCACCCAGGGTCAATCTAATACATGTATTGTTGGGATGGGAAGAACTGGCACGGGGACACACAAGTTACTTCCAGAAGAAGGGGTCAGTGTCAGGAAATGCACAAAGGCATGAAGGTACTCTTTGATGGTGTGATGACCCTGTGGGACTGGCACTGTGCAGAGGGTGGGGCGGCAGGAGGAACATTTATTCCTTCATTCACTCCATAATGTTTATTAAGCCTCTTTCGTGTCCTGGGCGTGGTGCTGTAATGAGAACAAAGTAAACACAGTCCCTGCCTTTGTGGACTATGGTCTAGTCAAGACAAGACCTTAATCAAGTGTAAATTACCAAATAAATGTAAATTGTCACCCGTGTGAAGGGCTATGAACAAAAGGCCCTAGTGCCATGGGGGTCTATGTCTGCAGAATGACAGTGAGCTGGCAGTGTGAGTGTCAGGGAAAGCTTCTTTAGGAGTGGAGTGGATGCTGGAGAAGGAGCACGAATTCACCTGGAAAAGAGGAGGAGAAGGGTATTCCAGGCAGAGGGAACAGCATGAGGTAAGACCCTGTAGTGGTTTTAGGAAGCAGCTCAGGAACACAGGGAGTAGGGGAGAGGGGTGGAGGTATGAATGGAGAGGTGGGAAGATGCCTTGTAGGTGCTCCATACAGTGTGATGTTTACTCTAGAAACAGTGGGCAGTCATTGAGGGCATTAATCAGCAGCGCAAGGTAATCAGGAGATAACTTTAAAGGGAGTTGGAACTAATAGCAGCAGTAACGCCTGTAGCAGTGGTGGTGTCAAAGCAAAGATAACGTTTACTGAGCACTCATGACAATTCAGGTACTTCATCTGTATTCTCTCTCCATCCTCATGACAAGCTTCTGTTATCAAAGGAGCTAAGGTACGGGTTCTGTTATCACTGCTGTTTTACAGATGAAGAAACAGGGTCCCTCTCAGAGAGGGTAGGTAACTAACCTGAGGCCATGCAGTCAGGAGGTGCTGGAGCTGGGGGAGTTGAGTCTCCAGGCGGTCTGGCTCCAGAGCACAAGCCCTCAGCCCCCACCAGCCTGCCTCGGTTCATGACAGTCCTGTGATGCCGCACTCAGGCTCTGGGCAGCCCACAGATATTTAAATCTGGGGAACAGTCTCCAGGGAGGATGCCAGTGAGGGACTTTAGCTTGATTTTAATCCATGATTTGCAAGGAGACCTGCAATTCTCCTTCTTTCACCTTTGCAAGAGTCATAACCCTGGTGCTGGCCTGAGAGATGACAGAATCAGGACTGCAGGTGATCCTAATGATGTGGGACTGAAAACCAAGGTGATGAAGGGCAACAAGGATAAGTACCAAGTCCCACAGTTCCTAGCTGATGTGGAAAAGGAACATTAGTAGCTTCAGTGGCCAGACATTCAGTATAACCCTCCAGTGTGGTTTGAGAAAAAAAGAAACCAAAACCAAAAAGGCCAAGACTGTGTAACGTGCACATGTGGTCCTGCTCCTGAGAAGTGGTGGTGCCCAGCCCTGAGGGTCAGGCCCTTCAAGGGTCTGTGTTCATGCCTGGGGGCTGTGTTTTGAGGGAGATAATGATACTCTGGGGCACACACTGGGAGGGACACCAGGAGGGGAGAAAAACTAGAAACTGACAAGGGAAGGGTGAAATTAGGAGAGCCTTTAGCGTTGAGAATGGGTGGCTAAGAGGAGGTGTCACAGCTCCTGTCACGTATTTGGAAGAGGAGAGAGATGTGTTTTTGCAGGAACAGTGCCAGGAGCAGGGGTGTGAATGCAGGGCAACAGATGGGGCCTTAGATTAAGAGGCATTCATGGCTCTGTTTTGGGGTTAGGGGAAAGGGCAGCCTCCTGAGATTGTGTACAGGGTTCCCTGGAGTTAACGAGCAGAGCTGGGCTCACCATCTGTCAGGGAACTTGTAGAAAAGGTTCTTGCATTGGGCTGGCTGCCTCTGAGCTGACTTCCAGCTCTTCCCTGATCCTGTCTTGTTATACTAGTGAGGTGAGGGTTTTTGGCTTGTTTCTTTAACAGCTTTATTACGTTAGATTTTACGTATCATAAAATTCACCTCTTTCAAGTGTACAGTACAATGATTTTTAGTAACTGCCGAGTGGTGCAACCATCACCATAGTCAGAAGGAACATTTTCATTCCCCCATTGAGATCTCTGATGCCCATTTACAGTTGATTCCCATTGCCCTCCCAGCCCAGGCAACCGCTGATCTACTACTTTCTGTGTCTCTGTACAGTTGCCTTTGCTGGACATTTCATGTAAATGGAATCTTATGATATGTGACCTCATGTGTCTGGCGTCTTTCACTTAGCATGTTTTTGAGGTTCATTCATGACATAGCCAGTAGTTTGTTCCTTTTTATTGCTGAATAATTTCCCATTGTATGGATATACCACATTTTGTCTATGTGTTCACCAGCTCATGGGCATTTATGTTGTTCCCAGAGTTTGGCTTTATGAGTAAAGCTGCTCTAAACATTCATGTTCATGAATATTTGTATGCCCATGTTTTCATTTCTTTTGAGTATACAGGAGTGGCATTGCTGGGTCATATAGTAGTTTTATGCTGAACTTTTTGAGGGAGAAGGTTTTGGAAGAACACAAAAGGAGAGACCATAAGTAGTGACTCAGTGGCTTTGTCTCTGTAACCTACCAGGTAACCCTCACAGCCAGAACGTCAGCAGCAAGCTCACCCATGACACCGTGGAGCAGGTGCGTTACAGGTGAGCGGCAGAGGCGCCAGGCTGAGTGGGCATTGCTGGGGATGGACTTCCTTCCTACCACCTGCCCGCATCCCACAAAGGTTCTGAGTTGCTTTTAGGAAGATCACACTCAGCTAAATGGCCACACATGCACAATGATAAACATCGGGGGCAGAGGATGGGAAGGTGAGAGTGAGGAGGTGTGGAGCCAGGCAGAAGCATAGGTAGGGGGCTCTGAGGTGTGCACAGCTGTTGTGTGTGGCTCTGAGCAGATGCCAGAATTCCTGGGGGCCAGAGTAACAGAGAGTGACCCAGCTTTCTAAGTCTTTTTTCAGAGAGAAGAAAAATAGTCCCTTTGGTTTTTCTTTTCATGTTTCATTAGGCATCTTGTTTTCTTCATCTTTTTCCCACTTTTTACTGATATTTGCATGTTAAGCCGTTCTTTATATTTTTCCACATGTAATAATTAGTTTTTGGTAAGTAATTTCCAGGTAGTTACTTGAATGGATACAATTTCTAATTATTTCCAATTCGAAAGTGATACTGGGTTGCCAATATTAAAAACAATGTGAAACAAGTTGATGACTTGAAGCTTGTTATGATAAAGCCAGATAGTAGACCAAGGAGGGGTGACTTCAGCTGAGATTAGGGTAGGTGTGGATTTTTGTCTTATCCAGGTAGGATGGGGACTTGGGAGGCAAGTTGATTTTGCCAGTTTGAACCTGTTTGTCATCTCTTTCCATAATTTCCTCTGCCCATGCCCTAACTTCACAAGTGTGGCAAAGTCTACCTGGGGTTTTCCTAGCTGTTAAGGTAGAGAGGTGTCATATTTGGCAGAACTACACTACCTCCAAATGTTTAACACTGGACGGAGTTGCCATGATGCTGTGCCTCTTCCAGGATCCTGGCGCACTTCCACACCTCCCCAGACGACTACAGTGTGATTTTCACAGCCGGCTGCACAGCTGCTCTTAAACTGGTGGCAGAGGCCTTCCCGTGGGTGTCCCCGGGCCCGGAGAGCAGCGGGAGTCGGTTCTGTTACCTCACCGACAGCCATACCTCTGTGGTGGGCATGAGGAAGGTCACCATGGCCATGAACGTCACTTCCATCCCGGTCAGGCCAGAGGACTTGTGGTCAGCGGAGAAACTGGCGACTGCCACCAGCGACCCCAACTGCCTGCTTCCGCATCTCTTCTGTTACCCAGCTCAGAGTAACTTTTCCGGAACCCGATACCCCCTCTCTTGGATAGGAGAGGTCAAGTCCGGGCGGATGTGCCCTGTGAGCGTGCCTGGGAAGTGGTTCGTGCTGCTCGATGCAGCCTCCCACGTGAGCACCTCGCCTTTGGACCTGTCTATTCACCAGGCCGACTTTGTCCCCCTCTCCTTCTATAAGATCTTTGGATTCCCCACCGGCCTGGGTGCTCTGCTGGTGAATAATCGTACGGCTCCTCTGCTGAGGAAAACCTATTTTGGAGGAGGCACGGCGGCTGCCTACCTTGCAGGAGAAGACTTCTATGTCCCGAGACAGTCGGTCGTTGAAAGGTAACCTCGCCAAGAGAGTGGCTGGCTGGAGTTCAGCAAGGCTGGGTCTGGCATGTGTCACCTGTAGGATTGTGCAAGGGATCAGGCTGGCCCACTGGGATCAGGGGAGTTGGCTGTTGCTGGCAGGGATGGAGGCTGGTGGCACGGCTCAGATCTGGGAGGCAGAGGTCAGCTGGCATGTGCCACGGGTGGCTCAGGGGACTCTGCCCCCATTTGTGGGCTTCTCCACAGTGTGGGAGGACAAAGGCCTGCAGATAAGGGCTGCAAGCAGAAGGGGTGACAGGCTCTCAAGGGGGTCTAGAGGGAGGGCCACCAGGCCTTGGCCCAGAGCACTGACAAAGGCGGCAGCAATTAAAGCAGGGACTTAAAAAGATGGCTCCGTTTGAACAACTGTGCATACGTGTTGACAGCACAGGTAGTTCTTCAGCAGCTAGAATCAGCTCAGCTTGGCACCCAGTTAACAAGAGGAGTCAATTAAACCAGAGGCCACCAGACTTGCCGGGCACCCTTAACAGCAGCCTCTGCGAGCCCCACTGTGAGTTACAAAGGAAGTTCGAGGGCAGGCAACTACTTGCCCTCAAATGGTGTAGGCCTCTGCCTGGGTTTGTTGGTCTATGTGTCCTCCTCAGGGTGCAGAGGCAGGTGATGCGGGTCATGCCCAGGAATCTCCCAGATGGCAATGGCTGGGACCCGTATGGTTGAATGCATGAGAGGGTGAAAATGGCAGGTGACCCAGGGTTCTGATGGGTCCAACAGCAGGAGATACCATGGGGTTGAGGCAGGGAGCTAGTTTTCCTGCTCGTGCCTGAGAAGGCCCAGGCCCTGGATGGGAAGGTGGGTCATATCCCCGACAGACCCAGGTGCCAAGAGGTTCCTGAAGATAGGAGCGTGGCCTTGGCAGTAGAGTCATTGGTCAAACGTGTAGGCCCCACAGCTGGATCACTGGGGAGTGAATCGTGGCTCCATGCACACCAGCTGTGGGAGCAGGGGCACATGACTCGATCTCGCTGCACCTCATGTTTTTCCTATAAAGTAGGTGTCTAAAAGGAAACGATTCTTTAGAGCTGATGTAGATGAAGCGCCAAGATGCAGTTGGCATCGAATTGTTATGAGGCTATGTGATGTCTCCTTTATTTGAGACTTCTCCGTGGTTGGGGGATTCTAAAACAGGAAGGCTAATGTAAACCTTTTGAATCCAAGTGTGATAATATAGCATGTAGTATAACCAAGTAAGAACAGAATGACAGGCACAACATCATATAAATTAAAGGCAGAACAAAATGACAACCCAAACTTTATTGAGCCAATAGGGACACCTGATGGCTAAGAGAAGTGGGGCCGCTCATTACGGGCCGGGCGTGGTTGGGTTGGGCTGGACCAGACCTCTTTCCCTCCATTTTGGTGGGTTGCTTCATAGCAGGTGCAACACCAAGATTCCCAGAAAGCTGAATGTATTATTTACCCTTATAATAATAATAATAAGAATTTTTTATTATTGAATAATTAATAAATTAAGTCATTATTGGCTAATAATGTTTAATTTATTAAAGATTAATTATTTACTAATTCATTAGTGCATAATCAATTAGTAACTGATTCATTGATTCTTTATTAAAATTCTGTATGTCTATTAATTACCATTAGTTTTTTTTAAGGAAATTAACACTGCAGTAACAATATTTTGAGCAAATCTTATCCCTAGAATATTAAAATACAGAACTCAGTATTTCCATTGAAAGCATCAACTTGCACAAGTCTGCTGTTTGTGACCATCCTTCATCCCGATGCTTGCTGAAGCCTCCTCACCGTCGCCCAGCTTCCTTCCACTCCTGCAGCAGCCAGAGGTGTCTTGTCAAAGCCTGGGTCCCATCCTGTCACTGCTTTCTGCTCAGAGCCCTTGAGCCCCCTGTTATCTCACCCAGGGTAGGAGTTCCCTATCTCCCACCACTCGCTGCCTTGTTCGCTCACCGGCTCTCAGCCCCACTGACCTCCTCGCTGTTCTGCGGTGTGCCAGGTTCCTCCTGCTCAAGGCATTTGCCGCACCCTCTCCCTGGAACCCTGTTTCCCTCTGAAGCTGTGAACTCAGCTGTTTCCAAATGAGTAGTTTCCCTCGCTTCCTTACTTCCACTTGTCTCTGCTCAAATGATCTCCCTCGGAGAGGACCCCCACCTGACCATCTCGTCTAAAGCAGCTGCCGGCTCTCCTGTGTATGCATCTTCATTGCACTTGTCACCACCTGGCATGTTTCTTATCTGGTTTCTCTGTATGTTTCTTCCTTGCTTCTGTGTCCTCAGGAGAATGAAAGCACTGTGAGGGCACGGATTTACCTGTCACATTCACTGCTGGGTTCTTAGCACCTAGAACACTGTCTGGCATGCAGTACACGGACAATAAAGATTTGATGAGTATTTTGACTATGTGTATAATTATAAAATGCAAACATAATGAACAGCTTGTTAATCAGGAAAGTGCACCTCTGCTATGTTAGAGCCTCGTCATTCTTACCAAAGCCTGTGGTTCTGTAGACTTTGGAATCACAAACTCTTGTTAAGAACCTCATAGTTGCACAATTGATCACAGTGAATTGATGCCCTGTCAATGGGACTGTCTTGGGGTCACGGGCAGCGTTTCAAGGGCCCATAGCACTTGAAGTTTTGTCAAGTCCAAAGTCTTCCTGGGGGCAGTGTAGCATTTCTCAGGGTGATGGCTGTCTTTTAGGGCCCTTTGTCACCACTACCATCCCATCCTGAGAAAGCTGCGGAGCGGATCGGGGCCAGAGGCAGGCTGACGTATCTTGATGTGCAAAGCCCTCTGTCCTGAGGGAGAGAGCACTGTTTTATAAGGCAGCAGATGGAAGGTGTTCATAAATTATCCCTGAGACTAGAATCTAAACCTTGCTATATACTGTAAAATGCACATGGAGATGCTGGTCACGGCTTGACCTTGTTCCCCTCACCATGGTTACAGGTTTGAAGACGGCACCATTTCATTCCTTGACGTAATAGCACTGAAACATGGATTTGATGCTCTAGAGCGCCTCACAGGTTAGTGGACATTTTTAACCTTGTGGAATTTGCTCCTGTCGCCTGTGTCCTTGAGGGAGCCCTGGCACAGGTGCAATTCAGATAAAGGAGCCAGAGTCTGTGCAAGTGACTGGCACAGGGCAGCTATACGCTGAATGCAGTTGAAGCTGATTGTAAAGAACTTCAAAATGACTGCTGAGGCAAGAGTAAGAGACTGAGATTTTTTTTTTTTGTCAGTTAAAAGAATATTTTAACAAGTAAGAGATATTCCAAATCAGGAGGTTAATAACTTCACAGAAACAGAGGAGCCGTCCTCGGTCTCTCCATTAGGAATGGTTACAGATACTGAGACCTTATTTAGCTCTTACCTTGCTGGGTCCTCCCACAGGGAAGCTCTGTGACGAGTCCACTTTGCCCATAAAGGGGCTTATACTCAGAAAGGTTAAATGCCTTCCCCAGGGCCAGGGGTCTGGTACCTGGGAGGGCTAAGATTTAAACCTAGGTGATAGTAATGCCTAACCCTGAGCCCCAGCTACCGTCTCTGCTGCTGGCTTTTGCAATGATGCACATTTTCCTTCCTTGACAAATGCTTGGGGAGTGTGAGCAGGTTGGGGGTTCTCGCCATAAGGTGACACACAAGATGTCACTTCCCATCTTATTGGGCTTGACACAAAGGTACATGGCTGGGAGAAGCTCTGTCTGGTGAGCCAGGCATCCACCATTCTGCTGTGCTCCTGGGCACTCCTTCCAGAGGCTGAGCTTCTAGAACTGGGTGGCACTGCTTGTACTGTCCTTATGGAGACGGGGTTGTGGTCAACCGGGCACATGGCTTAGTGGTTAGTCAGTCCTTTCTCTCTCTATCTCGTCACAGTAATGAGATCCTTAGGTCCTCAGCCTTAGCCCAACACTGGGGCAGACTTGATTCATGGGAAGGGAGGGTTGATAGTAATGCAGGGAGGTGACTGGGCATCATCCAGGACAGTGAGGAGATAATCAAGATGGATGTTGAGAAATGAGCACTTTTCCAAGGAAAGGTATTAACAAGGTATCCAAACCACAAGTGACAGGGTCTGACGGGGCCAGGGATGCCCCTGAAAGCAGATTGACAATATCAGTTCCACAGTAAAGCAAACCCTGATTTTTCCTACTTAATTCCTCTTTTTTAAAAAAATTGTGTTTAAAATGTATATTTTAATATAAATCTTATATATTATATATATTATATATTATATTATATATGTATAATATAAATATTATATTTTATATAATATAAAATGGACCAGTTTAGCCATTTTTAGGTGTACAATTCAGTGGCATTAAGTGCATTTACATCGTTGTGCAACCGTCACCTCTATCCATCTCCACTTTGTCCTCACCCGAGATTGAAATGCTACCCATTAAATGCTAACTCCCTATTCCCCTCCCCCAGCCCCTAGTGACCTCTGTTCTCCTTTCCGTCTCTATGAATTTGGCTGTTCTAGGCACCTTATATATGAGGAATAATACAATATTTGTCCTTTTGTGTCTGGCTTATTTCACTTAGCATAATTTTTTCAAAGTTCATCCATGTTGTAGCATGTATCCTTAATTACTTTGTAGAATATTAAAATGATTTAAACACTAACAAAAACAGCAAAAAAATGATGCATTTAAAGAAAAGATTGTGCATTTTTTGCAATCTTTTATCAAACATCTAAATTATCTGAATGCTTAAGTAGCATTATTTAAAAAAAAAAAAGAGGATGACAAGAACTCCTATGAAAAAATTCCACAGAAACAGCAATGGCAAACTGTGGTTCAGCGCCAAAGACAAAATGTGTATTGTAGGGGTATACCAAGCAATATTTACAAGTACTTAAAATCATTAATATGAGGTCCAAACTGGCCAGTTATAAAGATCTCATTTTCTTAAAAATGAATGAGAGAATTTTTTGTAAAGTTTATGACTCTCCTTGACCTTTCGTCGTTGTTTTTGAGGTGGGATGGAGAATATCAAGCAGCACACCTTTACCTTGACCCAGTACACCTACACCGCCCTGGCCGCCCTCCGGTACCCCAATGGAGCCCCCGTGGTGCAGATTTACAGCGACTCTGAATTCAGCAGCCCGGAGGTTCAGGGTCCAATCATCAATTTTAATGTGCTCGACGACAATGGGAATATCATTGGTTACTCCGAGGTGAGTTTTCTTGTCATCTTGCTGACCTCATGACAGAATTGCTCTCCTCTGGAGCTCTACAGCCTTTCAGAGCCCTGAAATTTGCAGTCAAGGCTTCTGGGCTCTTGCAGTGGCTGTGACGAAGCCCCTGCATATTGGAGAGACCACTGGCCCTTCTTTAGAGGCTCTTTGCTCTCATTTACGCCCAGATCTAACAAGCATGGCTATTTAGTTTTCCAGCCCTCTTTATTCAGCCAGAAATGGTCAATTTCAAGTGGGAAGAGAGCAAATAGTGGTTTGCAGGTTGAGAACTACTTGGTTTCTTGCCACAGTTGAGGAAGCTGGTCACTGCCCAGTCCATTAAAAAGTCCAGAGTCACACTGAGTACTCAGACATAGCAGTAGGTGGTCACCAGACAGGTGTCACAGACTAGGCATGGGGACCCAAGGCTCTTCCCAGAGCACAGATTCCTAGAGCTGCTCTGTGAGGAACAGATTGGACCATCACATAAGTTTGGAAAATGGTGCTCATCTTCCTTTGAAAACCACCATCGCTATTCATTTTTGTTAAACCCAGAATTTCTCAAGCAAAATCCATTTCTCAAGGAATCATGTCTCCCTCCGCCCCCTTCTGAACAGCCATAACCTTTCTGGGGAACAAACTTGAAAATATTCTTCTGGGGGAAATGTCCATTCTCACTGGCATTTAGGGATAGATGCTCTACAATCACAGGTTATCTCTGGGTGGGTTGACTGTGCAGAGCCCCCACTGCCCCTCAATTATACACCAGCAGAAATAGCCCCGACACCACCTAGAAGCATGTGATTTTAAATGTTGTTTTTGGAGGGAGGATGGACAGTGCATTGGGGGTAAAATGTTTGCCTTCTTAAATATGTTATTCTAGGCAATTGGTAAAATGTTTCATTCTTGAACCCAAAATAAGTTTGTATTTCCTGAAGGGTGTGGAAGAGGGCAGACAGGTGACCAGGAAGTATGCTGCGGCAGGCAGAGCAGGGAGAGAATTCCTCATTTGCCTAGAGAAGCCTCCAAAGGGAGGAACCACCCAGGGAGAGAGAGCTGCCTATCTAGGTGCCTTGCTGACTTCGCCAGCACTCTCCTTCCCCGAGGCCGGACACAGGATGAGTTTCTCCCTCTGGGCGTTTGTAGAGGAAGTTCATTGCATGGGTGGAGTCCGTAGCTGAGGCTTGGCCAGCTGTGCCGGTTCCGGAAAGTCCAGCTTTCGTTTTCCCGTTTTCCCGGGCTACTTCGTGGTATGAGAATTCCCTGGGGGTGTTGCTGGCCTTGGGAAACATCAGATAGCGTCATGGCTGGGTTTGGCTGTCTCTTTTTCAGGGGATGTGTAAAAGAATTTAGCCTTCTTAGGAGAAGCCCTTGGGTTCTTGTTTTTGATATCCAGGCCTCCTAATTTCATTCTCCCCTCTGCTGGAAGTCACTCTGCATAGTGGTTAAGAGTTTGGGTTCAGATTCTGACTGTCTCTTGCTGGCTCTGTGAGCTTGGGCAAGTTAATGTATGCTCTCCAAGTCTATGAAAGGAGGGTAACAACTACCTTGCTGATAGTGTTGTTAAGAGCATTAAAGGAGATGTAATATATAATCCCTTGGCATGGGGCCTGGTATGAAGCAAGTGCTCAATAAACATTGAGCACAAAGGCTCCTGGGCAGGAAGGTTCTGGTGCTGTACTCTGGTCAGCTGGTTTCTGCCCTCTCTGGATGCAGTGCTCTTCCTGCCACAACAACTACCTCCTTCACCTGGATGGGCACAGGGGGGACCTCTTTGGGATTCTGTAGGGTTCAGGATGAGGGGACATTGAGTCATGATGGGAAATTAGGATGAAAGGTAAGTGTGGCCAAAACAGCCTCTTCCACCCACATCCTCTTCTAGGTGTGTGGTCCCTGTTTCTTCCCATTGAATCTTGGTGGGTTTGTGACTCCCTCATAATCAGTAGAATGCCACAGATGGTGACAACGCATGGCTTTTTAGACTAAGTCAGAAAAGGCGAGGCAGCATTGTTCCCTGGGACACTTGCTTTTGGAGCCCCAAGTTCTACGTAAGAAGTTCTATCCTGAGGGGCTGGCCCCGTGGCCGAGTGGTTAAGTTCGCGTGCTCCACTGCAGGCGGCCCAGTGTTTCGTTGGTTCGAATCCTGGGCATGGACATGGCACTGCTCATCAAACCACACTGAGTCAGCATCCCCCATGCCACAACTAGACGGACCCACAACAAAGAACATACAACTATGTACGGCGGGGCTTTGGGGAGAATAAGGAAAAAGATAAAATCTTTAAAAAAAAAAAAAAGAAGTTCTACCCTGAGGCTGCCATACTGTGAGGAAGCCAAGCGCTGGCACTGTGGTAGCAGTCCTGTTTTGAGCCCTCCCTGCTGGGGGCCAGACACACACAGGAGTAAGTGTGTCTCCAGATGACTCCAACTCCTAGACGCCAGTCACTCCCAGCCTTGGAGTCTTCCCAGCTGAGACTTCAGAGATCATGGAAGAGAGTCAAGCCCTTTCCCCCATGCCCTTTCTGAATTCCTAACCTCCTGTAGCCGTGAGCACAACAGAATAGTTATTGTTTTATTCCACCAAGTTTGGGCAGCTTGTTTTGCAGCAGTGGTCACTGGAACAGTGCATACTGGTGGATCCGGGAGAAGGGTGGGCATGGAGACTTCTAATTCAGCTTGGCAGCAATTGGGGTGAGGGAGTGAGGGGGCTTCCCTAGGAGCTGCCCCTTGAATGGAGACCAACTGACTCTGGAGGTGGAGTTGGCCGGACCCAGTGGTGCTGCCGGGTCTCACCGCAGAGAACCAGGGAACCTCTGAACTTCATTAGCAGGCTTCCATGTCACTGAGCTACTCGCCAAGGGTAAAGGGGCAGAGTTGTTTTCCTGAGGCCCCCAGTGGCTCAACCCAGTGAATGGCTTCTTCTCACTCTGACAGTCCAGGGGAGATGGCTAAAGTGAAGATAGCCATGGCCTTGACAAGGGTGTGTGGGAGGCACCGTTGCTGCACTGGCCAGCGGGAAGCCCAGAGTGACCAGGCTGACCTGTGGTCTGCAGAGGGCGCTGTACTCCTCGTGGCTGCATCTGGCCCTCCTCCGTGTGACTTCCCAGGGAGAAAAGTTTCAAAGGCTTACCCAGCTGTGCAAGATGTGTTTGTTTTCTTGAATTCAGTTCAGTGACTCCCCTGAGTTTAGCCTGAGCCATCTGGGCTGAGGACCTTCACTGGGCGCCTGAGCCATTGAGGGAATGGAGCCCTTGACCCACAACCAGAGGAGCTAGGACAAATATCTCCCTGCTAGCCCTGCCTTTGAGCCTTGAGTGAATGCCAATCACCTGTCCAGCCTCCTGGGGACAGGAGAGAGCCTTGGAACTTCTGGGTTGAACAGCAATTCCGGGATTCAACCCAAAGTTGAGGGCATTATGAAAAGCAGTCTATAGCACACAGAATCAACACGGTAATGTTTGTGGTCCAGGCTGTGAGCCGCAGTGGGGCTGCTCTGAGTGGTAGCTCAGCTGGGGCCTGCTCCGTGATCAACCCTGTGGCAGAGGATGCCAAGGAGCTGCCCCGCATCCCAGCCTCACTCAGATTTTATTCTTGTCAATCTCACTTGAAACATGTGGGCTCTTTTTTTAAAAAAATTAATTTATTAAATTTTAAAAAAATTGAGATATAATTGACATATAACCTTGTATACTTTTAGGTGTATAACAATGATTTGATATACGTATATATTGCGAAATTAGTACTATAATAAGTTTAGTTACCATCCATCACCACACAGTTACAAGTTTTTTTCTTGTGATAACTTTTAAGATTTACTCTCTTAGCAATTTTCTAATATACAACACAGTATTGTTAACTGTAGTCACTATGTTATAGGTTAAGTCTCCAGGACTGACTTACCTTCTAACTAGAACTTTGTATCTTTTGACTACCTTCACCCATTTTGCCCACCCCTACCTCTGGCACCCACTGATCTGTTCTCTGTGTCTAGGAGTTTGATATTTTTTTTTTAGATTCCACATATAAGTGATATCATACAGTATTTGTCTTTCTCTGTCTGACTTATTTCACTTAGCACAATGCCCCTAAGGCCCATCCATGTTGTTATAAATGGCAAGATTTCCTTCATTGTTATGGCTGAATAATATTTCATTGTATGTATGTACCATATTTTCTTTATCCATTCATCCTTCAATGGATACTTACATTGTTTCCAAGTCTTGGCTACTGTAAATATGCTGCAATGGATATAGGAGTGCAGATATCTTTTCAAGACAGTGATTTCATTTCCTTCAGATAAATGCCCAGTAGTAGGATAGCTGGATCATATGGTATTTCTAATTTTTTTTTTTTTGAGGAAGATTAGCCCTGAGCTAACATCTGCCACCAATCCTCTTCTTTTTGCTGAGGAAGACTGGCCCTGAGCTAACATCCGTGCCCATCTTCTTCTACTTCATATTTGGGACTCCTACCACAGCATGGCTTGAGAAGCCATGTGTAGGTCCACACCTGGGATCCTAACTGGCAAACCCTGGGCCGCCGAAGCAGAATGTGCGAACTTAACTGCTATGTCACCAGGCTGGCCCCTCTATTTTTAACTTTTTGAGAAATCTCCATGCTATAGTTTTCTATAGTGGCTGCATCAATTTACATCCCTACCAACAGTGCACAAGTGTTCCCTTTTCTCTACATCCTCGCCAATACTTGTTATTTGTTGTCTTTTTTATAATAGCCATTCCAACAGGTGTGAGGGGACATCTCATTGTGGTTTTGATTTGCATTTCCCTGATGATTACTGATATTGAGCACCTTTTTCATGTACCTGTTGGCCATCTTGTGTGTCTTCTTTGGAAAAATGTCTGTTCAGATCTTCTGCCCATTTTTTTAATTGAATTGTTTGTTTTACATGTGAGCTCTTAACTTGGAATTTGGCCTGAATTTGATATTTTTGCTTTTCTCAGGCATACACCCATAACCCAGCTGGATAAACTTTAATTATCAGTAACATTTTATAAGATGTGTTTAGTAAACCCATGATAGATCTCTTTAGGGCAAAATCCCATGCTGACATTTTCATTTTAGTGTTAAGAAAGAGAGGTCCAAATATTGGTCTGAAACTCTCTCCCAGGCAATCAGAGTAAAACTCGACTTTCCTAATGTTGGTTCTGTGTCATATTAAATCCGCAGGTAGATAAAATGGCCAGTCTTTACAACATCCACTTGCGGACTGGCTGCTTCTGCAACACTGGGGCTTGTCAGAGGCACCTGGGGATAAGCAACGAGATGGTCAAGAAGCATCATCAGGTTGGTACTGGACCCTGTGGTCCAAACGCTGGTCAGCAAGACCCAATGGCGGCACCTCCAGCTACACTGGAGGCTGGTTGTGTGTCTGGGGTCGGAGCTGGTTTTGTGGGTTCATTTTTCTGAGCCCGCCCTATGGATGTGCAAAGGAAAAGGGGTCAACAAAAATAGAAAATGCTTCAAATATCTCTATGGCAGTCAGTTTTTACTTAGAGGGCAAAAATTTAAAGGCAGAAGAGGGGTTGAACAGGGAGGAGGCGTACGTGGTAATGTGCTCGTACATGCAGAGGACCCTTAACTAGTTGAGTTCTACCACAGTAAAATCTCCAGGCGACAGTTGGCGCATCTCTGGGCTGGCTGAGGAGAGGAGCTCTTCGGGGGGGCGTTCTGCGTCTCTCAGGATCCCCTCCCTCCCCGCCTCTCCCCTGGGCTGAGGGGTTTCACTTCAGGGTACAGCCTGTTTTGAACCATTTCATAAGAATAGTTTGAGTGGCAAAGAGCCCTGATTTATTTCAGAATAGTTTCTAACTTGAGTTTATTTTGGTTGCCACTAAATATTTTATATACTAGATCTCAACCAACCATGAACTGAGTTTTTTAATAAAAAGAGAGAGAGAGGCTCAGAACACAAACAAAGGCAGTTCCAGAAATAATATTTGATCCTGTGGAATGCCAAGGCTCATCTCTTTGGGTGGCTAACTTGGGTTCAGCACTGGGGGAGGTAGGTGGCCGGAGCAGCAACCAACACCGGGCAGCCGGGCTGGGAGAGACTTGGGGACCTCTTGCTTTCTTTACCCACCTCCTGGGGGGCACTCCTGCCACCTTTGGCTTTCATAGTGGCCTCAGGCTGGTCATTCATGGGGCAGCATCTCTGACTTGCCTCCTGTCAGGGGCAGCTGTCAGGGATGTAGGCCTCTCTTTGGTTCTGAGAGAGGCTGAAGGGAGCGGCCAGTGGCGTTTCTCGGGCCTCAGCCCTGGGCGGACCAAGAAGCTGACCCGTCTGTGCTTCTGAAACTCTGGTCTGTCTTTTGACGCCTCCGAGGGTTGGCACTGTGAGCAAGCTCTGGGTAAATGCTTTCATGAAGTATTTCTCTTAAACCTTTTGATGACCCTTTGAGATTGGTACTGACCCCAATTTACAATTAAGCAAAGTGAGGTCCAGAAATTGAGTTCCTGCTCTTGTGGAGCTACACCTCAGGGACACTGCTCACGTTAGAGCTGTGGGTCTCTTTAAAAAACCAAACAAACAATTTGTTTTACATTACATAATTTTGTTTGACAAAATTAACAGAATTTGTTTTACAAAGCCGCTTCCAGTTTCTCTGTGAGGAATGAGTCACTCTGGCTGACTTATTTCCTTTTCTTCTAGGCTGGTCACATCTGTGGAGACAATGTGGACCTCGTAGATGGGCAGCCGACAGGATCTGTGAGGATTTCGTTTGGATACATGTCCACACTGGAGGATGCCCAGGCCTTTCTCAGGTTCATCATAGCAACCCGACTGCGCCCCTCTGATGGCCAGCATCTCCTTCAGGCCACTCCTGGGGAGACTGCAGTCCCGCGAGCAGAGAGCGAGGTTCAGAGCGCTGTGCCTGCCACCATGGACAGATGTAGTCCCTCACCTCAGGAAGATGCTCCCACAGGCTCCCAGGTTTGGAACGACTTGCCCACTGCTGTGGATGCTGTGGCTTTACACCCACCTCTGCCGGAGGCCACCAGAACCCAGCAGACCCCTTCAGAGCAAGCTGCAGGAGTCCCAGAGGGGGGCCTTGGGCCACATGTCGTCACCAACCTTTACCTCTATCCCATCAAGTCCTGTGCTGCATTTGAGGTGAGGGTTGTAGTGGCAGCACAGAGACTGCTTCTTTTTTGTTTGCTTTATAATGTTTTTTGATAAAGTGAAAAAAATATAGAAAGTGAAGAAAAGCATGCAGAAAATCAAAATCATATTCAGAGTATTGTGACGTATGAAGAACCATTCTCATTCTGCTTTCCTTGGTTTAGGGTGACTTTGTTTTTTTTTTTTTTAGGAAGATTGGCCCTGAGCTAACATCCATGCCCACTTTCCTCTATTTTATATGTGGGACACCTGCCACAGCATGGCTTGATAAGCGGTGCATAGGTCAGCTCCTAGGATCCAAACCAGCAACCCCGGGCTGCCCAAGTGGAGTGTGTGATCTTAACCGCTATGCCACTGGGCCTCCCCAGTTTGGAGTGACTTTTGAACATGTCTCTGCTTAACGGGGATGCCTGAGCAGACCCTGTTTCAGAGTGGTGAATACCTAGTTACTGTTAATAATTATGGGTGTAACTTTCATTGAATGCGTGCGCTGGCTCCCTGCTGAAGCATTTTACATGTTTTCCTTCATTCGATCTTTAAAACAATAATGTGAGATACAGGGTAATATCACCCCTATTGTATAGACATGGAGCCTGAGGGTTATGGAGGCTAAACACTTTTCCCATGTCACCCACAAATAAATGCTAGAGCAAGGATTTGAACCCGGGTCTGCTGAGTCCTTGGGTCCATCCTCTCATGCAACTTGTTCCGCTCAGCCCTCCCTGTGGAAGCGAAGTACGTTATGTCTGGAAACATGCTGGCTTGGTGGTCAGCCAAGCTGAGGGACTGGAGGACCTGCCTCGTCTGGGCAGCCCTGACCCTCCTTCTGTGGCCAAACTGAGGCTTTCTTTCTATAATTTGTGTGTGTCCCAAGTCCCAGGCAAAGGTCCCAGACTCCTGAGCCTCTGAGATGACAGGTTCTCTGGCTCCTGGTCAGACATACCACCATCAGGGCTATTTGTCGCCTGCATTTCAGGGTGGTCCCACAGGAGCCTGTCCTCCAGTCTGAGGCCATAAACAAGCAAGTTCACCCCGACTCCTGAATGGAGGCAGGTGAGGAGTCCATGTTTCCCTTGTGTATCAGGACTCTGTTTTCACAGATGGGTCATGTTCCACAGGATAGCCACATTGCACAGATAACACGGGCAGGAGTTAGTGTCCTATTTTACAGATGAGGACAGTGAGACTCAGTCAGGTGTCATATTTTGCTAAAGGTCTTCCATCCATCTGTTCAAACTACATACTGAGCACCCACTACCTGTCAGGCCCTGGGCCAGCACCTGGTGTACAGGGATGAGCAAAATGAAAATGGTTCTTTCCCTTGGGGAGTGCAATGCCTCAGAAGGAAAACACACACAAGATCAGACACCACCCCAGTGAACAGCAACACCCTGGTGCTAAGGGCCAAGAGGGCGAATGCTGGGGTGTGCCAGATAGAATTCTGGTGGATGGGGTCTTAGTCTGTTCGGGCTGCTAGAGCAAAGTACCATCAATTGGGTGGCTTTTAAACAACAGAAATTTATTTCTCACAGTTCTGGAGGCTGGAAGGCCAAGATCAAGGCACTGGCATATTCAGTGTCTGGTAAGCGTGCATTTCCTTGTTCATAGTTGATTTCTTCTCACTGTGTCCTCACACAAGCCACAATTTAGAAAAATGAAAATTTAACTTTATTTTGAAATAATTTTAAGTAAAAATTGTAGATGCAATACACAGAGCTCCCATATACCTTTCATTCAGGTTGTTGGCTTTTCTGAATCATTTGAGAATGAGTTGCAAAATGATGCCTCATGACTCGTTAATACTCTAGTGTATATATGTCAAGTTCAAGGACACTCTCTGACATAACCCCAGGACAACCATCAAGATTAGGAATTAACATTGACTCACTATACATCTACCCACAGACCCCATTCAGATGTCATCTGTTGTCCCCATGCTGTCCGCTGTGGGTCTAGGATGCAGTCCAGAATCACGTGTTGCATACAGTTGTCATGTCTCTGTGGTCTCCTTCAACCTGGAACAGTTCCTCAGTCTTTCCTTGTCTTTGAGGACCTTGGTATTTTTATGGAGTACAGTCCAGTTACTCTGTGTCCCTTAATTTGGGATTATCTGAGGCTTCCTTACGATTCCTGTATTTATGGCAGGAATACCTCAAGAGTGATGCTGTACTTTGTCGGTACATCCCTGAAGGAGACACACCCTGTTAGTTTGTCCCAGTGCTGGCGATGTTAACTTTTATCAGGTGGTTAAGATGGGGTCTGCCAGGTTTCTCCACTGTAAAATTCATTAACAAATATGTTGTTCTTACTAATTAATAAGTATTTTGTGGAGAGGTACTTTGAGAATATGTTAAATATCCTATTCCTTATCAAATGTTCATTCATTAGATGTAGCATCTATTGATGACTTCTGCCTAAATCAATTATTGGTATGATGGTTGCAAAATGGTAGTTTTTTAAATTAGATCATTCCTTCTAGATTTATTAGTTGGTATTCTGTTGTAGGGTAGAGTTTCCTTATGCAATGTTTATGTAGTCATTAATTCTTTTTTAAAAATCTATATGGACTCATGGATTCCCATTTTGCTCAAAAGGTTGCACCCCATCGCTATCAGTATTTATTTTTATTTATTTTTTTTTTGAGGAAGATTAGCCCTAAGCTAACTACTGCCAGTTCTCCTCTCTTTGCTGAGGAAGACTGGCCCTGAGCTAACATCCGTGCGCGTCTTCCTCTACTTTTTTTTATATGTGGGACACCTACCACAGCATGGCATGCCAAGTGGTGTCATGTCTGCACCCAGGATCTGAACTGGCGAACCCTGGGCCACCGAGAAGTGGAATGTGCGAATTTAACTGCTGTGCCACTGGGCCGGCCCCTGTCAATATTCATTTTGATGCTCAAATTGCTACTTGGGCACTAGGAGTTCCTTCAAACCACCTCCCATGTCCTTTTGATATATCATCAACATTTTTTGTGTACTTTCTTACTTTCCAGTGCAGTAAGATATCCTAGACTTATTCTTTGTTTTCATCTTTTTTTTACTCCCCAAAGCCCCAGTTCATAGTTGTATATCCTTCTAGTTCTTCTATGTAGGATGCTGCCACACCATGGCTTGATGAGCAGTGTGTAGGTCCATGCCCAGGATCCAAACTGGCGGACCCCTGGGCCACCAAAGTGGAGTGTGCAGACTTCACTATGCCACCAGGCCAGACCCCTAGACTTATTCTATATTTCCCCTGCCTGGGAAAAGGGATTGTCCATTTCATCAAGGAACCTCACTTCTTTTATTGAAGAATGATATTTAACTAATATCTGGTTGCTAGATCTGGTTGTTACTTCTGGGACGTTACTGCATCTGTGCTCTCTTGTTGTACAGCGCTTAGAAATATATTAGTTTTCTATGGCTGCCATAACAAATTATCATAAACTTTTAACAGGATTCATCTGATTAGATTGGGCCCACCAGGATAATCCAGGAACATCTCCCCATCTCAGAGTCCTCAACTTTAATCTTATCTACCAGTCCCTTTTGCTTAATTCTGGGGATTAGGACATGGATATCTTTGGTGGGGACCATTATTCTGCCTACCACATATATGCATGTATTAAGACTTTTGGGACACCCTAGACACACACACACACATATTTCTGTATTTCTTTCTCTTTCTCTCATCTAGCCATAGCCATAATTTCACGCTAATGCCTCCAGTTCCAATCCAACATCACAGGGTTTATTGTAGCTATCCTTCTTTCCATACTTGTAACTCCTGTGAGAATCAGGCTCCCATTATCCTCCATGAGTACTTATTTGCTCAACTCCTCCTTGTGTAACTGAAATCCTAGCTGCACCAGCTGAAAGTTCAGCCCACACATGCCAGTTTCCCCCTCCCTGAACACACACACACTGCCAGAAATCTGGGCCTAGTTGAAGAGGAAGGAGAAAGCAGGAAGCTAGTAAATTAAATTTTTAGGTGACAAATCAGGATAGAAAAACATGGACATGTTCCAACAAATAGCTCTCAAGAACTGTGAAGGTGCTGAGATTTTGCCCAACTTGTAAGTGACAAGCTAGCTTGCCACAGTTTCATGGATGCTGGCGAAGGACATGAGACTTTTGGGTCAGAGATAAAGGACTTTATTACTCACAGCATAGCAGGCAGCATGAGCTTCCTGTTTGTGTTGGTTCCCTTTGCCTCCCAAGTCCCAAGAGTAGGTACAAAGGGGTCCAAGTAGATGGGACACAGCTGAGGAACCCCTAACTCAGGGAACCTGACTCTTTTATAATGGGATGCAAGCAAACTTCCCTAGCCATTGATCAGGAGGAAGAAATTGTCTATATACTACTGGACTATAAGTAAGCCTGCCCTCCACTCCAAAGGGCTGTATAGCTGATCACCATACAAATATCCTCAGGAAGGTAGTTTGGAATAACAGACATATAGAACCTAGAGAGATCCGTGGAGAATTGCCTCCCAATAATAGATTGTCTCCTAAAAAGTTATTTATAATTCAAAACATGTTTTTCTGTAGAAATAATGATTTAATGGTGGTTTCTGGGCTTACCCATAAAGGCTTATATAGACCATAATATTGCTGAGTTCAAGTGCTGTACTAGCAGAAGCAGCCATAGCCTACAGGGAGAGGTTATTTGATACATAAGAAAGATGAAGAGAGGAGGTAAAGGGATTAACATCTGTGGATCATCTGATATGTTTAGTCGCTGTACATTTTCTATTTCATTTCAGTTTTTAGCCAATTCTGTAAGAAATGATAATGTTCAATTTACATATGACAAAGCCAAGACTCAGGAAGATTAATAAGTTGTCCAAAGCTAATAACTGGCTAAAGTGGGATTTCAACCCAGGTTGGTCAATCTCCAAAATACCCCCTCCCCCGACGACACCACATTTCCACTTCACCCTGCTTGAGGTGAAGTTCACTTTGACGTTCTTCCCCCTTGAGTTCTGCGCCCTGCCCCCCGTGCCCTGCAGTTCCCCTCCTTCACTTTCCCTGCTGCCTCGGTCTTCCCTGACCCACCCCAAAGGGCCCCTTGGTTAAAAATCGCTTCCCTTCCTTCACTTGTTCATTGGAGTTTTCAGATTCCTTTGGGTAGCTGAATTGAGCACTCAGACGATCAGATTGGATCAAACTGATTCACAATTAGTTCGAGAATGATGGTCTCTTACCCATTTCAAGAGCAGTTTTTAGCCTTTGCCTACACCCTTCAACGGACAGCTGGCT
This sequence comes from Equus asinus, assembly GCF_041296235.1. Lineage (NCBI taxonomy): Eukaryota > Metazoa > Chordata > Mammalia > Perissodactyla > Equidae > Equus > Equus asinus. Next base: position 37,702,363 of record NC_091796.1, on the reverse strand, counting down.
CCAGGAGAGCCCTTGCTGGTGGGACTACTCCACATGCGCTGTCACATGCATCGCTGTTAGCAACTAACCTGTGGACAAAACTCCTGCAAACACCTGGTCGCACTTTATTATTCAAATTTCATTAGTTTCCCCCTAATGTTCTTTTTCTATTCTGGGATCCCATCCAGGATGTCGTATTACATTTAACTCTCATGTCTCCGTAGGCTCCTCTGAGCTGTACCAGTTTCTCAGCCTTTCCTTGTTTTTGATAACCTTGACAGTTTTGAGGAGTACCCGCAGGTACTTTTTAGAATGTCCCTCAGTTTAGATTTGTCTGATGTTTTTCTCAGGATTAGACTGGGAAGAAGGACCGCAGGGGTAAAGTGCCATTCTCATCATATCATGTCAGGGTGCATGCTATCAACATGACTTATCACTGTTGATGTTAACCTGGGTCATTTGGTTGAGACTGTGTTGGCCAGGTTTCTCTGCTGTCAAGTTTCTCCCCGACTCCCTTTCCGTACTGTGCTCTTTGCAAGCAAGTCACCAAGTGTAGCCCACATTTAAGGGGTTGGGAGTTATGGTCCACCTTCTTGAGGGGGGAGCATCTACATCAATTATTTGGGATTCTTCCATTTGAGAGATTTGGCTTTTCTCCCTTATTTATTTATTCAATCATTTATTTATATCAGTATGGACTCATGGATATTTATTTTATACTTTGAGTGATAATCCAATTCTATATATTATTATTGTTGCCCAAATTGTTCCAGTTTTGGCCATTGGACACGCTTTCAGTTGGCTCCTGCATCGTTTTTACAAACCCCCATCATTTTGTTTTTTGAGCACTTCCTTACTTTTCTAGCACAACAAGGTACTTCTAGCTTAGTCTGTCTATTCCCTGATCCAGCCCTAGAATCAACCATTTCTCCATGGAGTCTGGGTTCTTTTTATTGGAGAATGGTATTAGAAAGCAAGATCTGGGGACTGGGCATAATTTGTATTTTAATTTTGTAGAAATATGAAGAATTCAGGAAAACTTACATACTTAAAGTGGATCAACTCAGTGACCATTCCAGTTTAGCCACAATTTGTACAAGAAATATATCTACTGTAGTATCAAGATATGCCTGTTCAGGCATCCACCACTGTGGAAGGACATACAGAAAGCAGGAGCAATGGAGACCTATGTGGAGGGGAGCTGGAGATGGGGTGAGGTGGAGACTTACTTTCCATGTACACACTTGTTCTCTCTGGATGTTGTACCATGCACATGCATTACCCATTTAAAAGACAGGCTGAAGTGGGAAAGGGTGGGAAGTGAATCTGGAGAGTGAATGGAAGGTATCTGGCTCCCACATCATCTCCTTTGCATTGTCCTCTTTGCTTAACCTTCTTCTCTTCCTCCATTTCTTCCTTCAAGAGTATGTGCTGAGTTCCTGACGTCCATCTATATTTCTACAGCCACTGTGTAATAATGTGAAGATCAATTTTGAGGGGCCCTGGCCTAAAATACACTTGCCTTTTTGTTTAGGTGACCAAGTGGCCACTAGGAAAGCAAGGGCTGCTGTACGACCGGAGCTGGATGGTTGTGAATCACAACGGCATTTGCCTGAGTCAGAAGCAGGAGCCCCGGCTCTGCCTGATCCAGCCCTTCATTGACCTGCAGCAAAGGATCATGGTCATCAAAGCCAAAGGTGTGAACTCTGGGTTCATTTTCACAGAGCTGCTGTCAAGAGCTTTTATACTCATATGAAAGTGAAAAAATGGCTTTTCCTCTGCCAAATATTAAATTATCCTAAATTGAGTGAATTGATGCCTACGAGAGACAAGAAGAAATTCGTTGCTCTTGTGTTGTTTGGGAAATTTCTAGGAAGAGGTAAAGATCTGATAGTCCAATCAGAAAGTAAAGAGGTATAAATTTTGAAATTATATAATATCCTTTTCACTTATATTCCTTTTATTTCCTTCGCTCACCGTAAAATGTAGTATATATTATGTACTTTAATTCTTCCTTGCTGACTTTTATTATAAACTAACATATATAAAAGTATAGACCAGCTCTGTCCAATGGAACTTTATGTAATGATCAAAATGTTCAATATCTACGTTGCCCAACTTGGTAGCCACTCGTCACATGTGTCTGTTGAGCACTTGAAATGTGAAGTGGGACTCTGGAACTGAATTTAAAATTACCTAATTTTAATTAACTTAGATTACTACATGTGGCTAGTGGCTACAGTGTTGGACAGCACAGGTATAGAGAATAATATCGTACATAATTATATTCAGTTTTGACAAACTTTAACCTTTGACCTCATTTGCTCCAGATTCCTCCTATTTCTCCTTCACCTCTCTCTCTTCTTCCTCCTACTTCTCCTCCTCCCACCCTCCTTTTAGAAACAACCATCACAGATGTAGCTGAAATTCCCTGTGTACTCCTCCCGGGTCTCACTCCTCCTTCCTTCCCCACTCTGTCTACCCTTAATAGAATATTCCAGTTTCCCTCCTAACTTGTAGCTGTGCTTTTGTGATACATTACATTTCTATATATTCATGACTGTGTTTCTTGGTTGTAGGTGTTCTGTTCTGTTCCAGGGTTTATTTTTCCCTTGAACCAATAGGCCAGTGTTGTTACTAGGGCTGTTGAATAAGTGTTCAGTATCTGGTAGGGCACGTCCTTCCACCTCATTCTTCCCAATTGTCTTGGCTATTCTTGGCCTTTTGTTCTCTGTATGAATTTAAATACATGTACAGATTTGTGTAGCCCCTCCCACAATCAAGGCACAAAACAGTTCCATCACCCCAGAAAATTCCCTCATGCTATGCCTTTGTAGTCTCTTCCTCCCGCGCTTAACATCTAGCAATGAGAGGTCTGTTCACTATCGCTACAGTTATATTTTCTTAAGAATGTTATATAAATATAAATACAGTATGTGACCTTTTGACATTAACTTCTTTCACTCAGCACGATGCCTTTGAGATCCATCCAAATTGTCACATGTGTCAATAGTTTATTCCTTTTTCTTGCTGAGTAGTATTCCACTGTGTGGATGTACTAGAGTATGTTTATCCATTCATCTGTTGAAGGACATTTGGGTTATTTCCAGTTTTGAGCAGTTGTAAATAGAGCTGCTGTGAACATTCGTGTGCAGGTTTTTGGGTGACCACAAGTTTTCATTTCTCTGGAATAAATACCTAGGAGTAGATTACTGGGTCATATGGTAAGTGTGCTCACCTTTAAAAGAAGCTGCCAAACCATTTTCTGGCGTGGCTGTACCATTTTGCCTCCCACCAGCAACGCATGAGAATTCCTGTTGCTTCCCATCCTGTCAGACTTTGGTATTGTCAGTGTTTTTTATTTTATTTGTTTTAATAGATGCGTAGTGGCATCTCATCATAGTTGTAATGTGTATTTCCCTAATGGCTAATGATGTTAGGTACCTTTTCATGTCCTTACTTGCTCTTTTTATATGAAATTGAGTGGATTACTCCTCTTTCTATTCTCTGAAGCATAAAAATGTATATCATGACTAAATAGAGTTTATCCCAGAATGGAAGGAATGGAAGAGAGACTGAAAACGAATATCTGGATGTCTTCCACTCCAAATTAGCAGCACTTTGTGAGGTGGTGCTCAGTCCCCCCACATGTATCAGATATTCTGCTCACTTGTAGGGGCTTCCAGCATTGTGGGTGGACTAAGGGCATCCTTTGGTGATGTATGACAGGATGAACTAAATAGGAATCAATAAAACAAGGCATTATGATGGTTTCATGTGTGTGACTTGTCGCTTCCAAAGATTTTAAGCATCTGAGCCCAGAGGTTGGGCTCTTTTATTTCTCTGTATCTCTGAATGGAGCACAGGGTTTAGTACATATGGAATGAACTCAGTCCCCACGAACTTCACTGGGGGCCCTTGAGTTCAATCCGTGTAGGGATTGAAGACCCCAGATTTTGTTGCCTTAACAAGAGGCCTGGAATGATCCTTATAAAGCAACTGAGGGCGAAGACCCTAAGTGATTTATCCAGAATCTTGGCTAAGGGTTAAAAGAGTTCTGAGCACAGACCTCCTGCTGGCTGCCCAGGGGTGCACTTGCTCCACGGCCTTTGTTCCCATGCTGTCCTCTCTGCTGTGGTCACTTCCTCATAACCAATGTTCAAAGCTCACTTGACTGCTCTCCACTGTGGGTACGTACCTGGCACTGTATCATTCTTCCATACACACCCTTTGACAAGGCAGCATCTATAATCATTCCTTCTCCAAACTTCTGGAACGTTCTGGATTAGTTCCTCTTCTGGCCTTCCCCATACAGGGACAGGAGTGTGGAACTAGCTGTGCATGCATAAGATGCAGACAAGCAGGGACATAGTTCATGGAAATCCTGTTACACAAATTGTTGCGTCTCTGTCTTTGTTGTGGTGAAAAGCCTATTGTGATGGGCACAGGCCTGGGGAGGAGGTGTGATCTGAAGCTCGTTGAATGGGAATGTGTGTCCCAGTTTGCTGTGCTGTGCTGTGCCGTGTGTGTGATGAAGCAGGACCAAGATGACAGGGATGCAAGTGCACATAATGTGTACTTGCCTGAGGGACAGGTTGGGTCATACTGGCAGGCAGTGTGACTGGCAGCACTTCTGAGAGGGCTGGAGGGCTCAGGTGGGTTATACAGGATGAGGTCTTGCTTCTGGTGTCCACAGAGTAGGGGCCTCCACAAATTCTACCCAGAAGTCTTGACTTCATGCTTTTCGCTGTAGTTTTAATAACTCATAGAGGACTCGAAGGAGTGCAGAGTGGCAGAGGGTGTCAGCAGTTCCAGCCTTTATCAAAGGTCTTTCCTTAAAGGCATTGGATCAGTTTCCTTTAGTTTCATCAACATATTTAATTGTAATTTTGTTTAAAGAATGAATACCACTTTAGCTTGGTACTGGGTACATGATTGTTTATTATTATTCTTTAAACTGTTACATACATATGTTATATACTCCTTTATATGTATAACAACTAAAAAAAAAGAATAACTTCCCCATCCCACTGACATAGTAACTGTTTTTTAGCAATAATGATGATTGATGCAGGAATCCAATTTGATGCTGACTCCTAGGGGCTACGTGAATTGACAGTCTATGCTGATATCTTTACAGACTGAGCATTCGTGCCTGCCTATTTCTAAAAGATTTTTGGTAGCTTAGAGAACGATGACCTTGGGTTGTGGAGTCATCCAGAGGTAGAGAAATCTTTCAAAGGAATTTACAGTGTTCCAGGATCTATGGATACGACTGTCCCAGTGCAGGGTCTTCCACGAGAAAGCTGCTCAATGAACATGCTGTTGGTGGTACTGATAATGCTGAAGAGAATCTCCATGTTATGAAAAGATTTCCAAGACCCAGCCACTTATTGGATTCAACCAATTTCCAGGGTCATTAAAATTCTTGTGTATTTCACGATAATGGACTTTTACTTACATAGTTGTTCTTTTTGCACGATGATAAATTTGTCTCTAACCTTTGTTCATTAGGGATGGAGCCTATAGAGGTGCCTCTTGACGAAAACAGTGAACGGGCTCAGATTTGCCAAAGCAAGGTCTGTGCGGACAGGTGAGACTCTGCAGCAGGTGTAACTCTCCGGTCCATCTGCAGGGTGACACCGAGGGAGAAGAAAGTAACGCTCTGGACATTGGCCCTCTGCTGCACCCTCTGCCCAGTCTGCTGCCTCTTTCCACTTGCACGGTCTGCTCTAACCACAGTGGCTCCTTGCTCTTCTTCAAACCTACCAAGCATGCTCCCTCGTCAGGACTTTGCACTCACTGTTTCCTCTGCCTGGAATGCTCTTCCCCCATTTATACCCGCAAAGGGCTCCTCCCTCACTTCCATCAGGTCTCTGCTGAACAGCCCCCTTCTCAGAGGGACCCCCTGACCTCCCACAGAAACCAACCCCTCCCTCTCAGCTTGCCTTGCTCTATTCTCCTTCACATTTACTGTTTCCCCAGCGTTTATCTTCAGTCCCTCCCACTAGAATGCCTCTCCAAGAAGGTAGGACTGTCTCTGTTGCTCCCTGCAGAGCCTGGAGCAGAGTATGGTGTGGGAGGGTGAGATGAAGCAGGGAACCGTTCAGAGGAGGCATGTGGAGCTTGGGTGGGGTGGCTGCAGTGGAGTGATGGGGAGGCCTGATTCATATTTTGAAAAGAGTGGCTGGTGGGTGTAGAGTAGCTGGAAGGGGCAAGTGGGAAGGCTAGCTGAGCACCTGTGAGTAACACAGGCGAGACAAGAGGGAGGCTTGGGCCAGGGTCAGGGAGAAAATCAGGTAGATGTCAGATTGTATTCTGGAGGTACCATCACCTGAACTAGCTGATGGATGTGGAAGCTGCAGGTGAGGGAGTGTTAAGACGTCCCTCAGGTTGCATCACTTTCAGGTAATAACTCATAAATTATATTCCGTATAGTTGTGAATTATTATCTAATCTGAGTTATTGATGATAAATTATCTGTTAAATTCTAGGAAATGTAGAAAGTGAGGTTGAATGTAATGGCATTTCTACTTATTTCTTGACTGTAAATGTTTAGAAATCTATTTATGGAACACATCAAATGCCTGTGTCCCTTTTTATCTAAATCTAATCTGGACCCCAAAACCCGTGGAATAGGAAATTTTCTGGTTGTGGGAACCAATTCAATGGGTTCCCAGCCCATCTAATACCCCAACCAATTTACCCCCCAAATGCTGACAGTTAACTGTGACAGTTCACTGTGATAGAAGGCTTTTCAAATGCTAATTGCCTAGTAGTTAATACAATAAACTCATAAGTGGGTGTGTTTGTGCTCAGTAGACAATGATACTAGATAGCAGGGAATCAGATGACTTCTTAATCAGTTTTCTTCTGCCCTGCAAACATATACTATCGTGTAAGTCATGAAATGATATGTTACATACTGAAGCTACAGCTAAACTGAGCTTAAGTTGTTAGTGCCTCTGGGTCGCCCTGGGTGATGGAAAGGTGTGATAGTGTGAGGATCATACTTGGCATAATTGAGCATCATGGGCACTGGGCCACCCAAGGCCCAAGCATTGAGCACACTGTGCATCCTTTTGGCAGTACCTGTGCCAATAAACATTCATTATAGGACGCTTTTAATTTAGGGCAATTAATTTTGGGTAAACATTTTTGCATGTCACTATAGCAGATCATTTCATAGAAATGCAGCCATTTAGGGATACCTGTGATTATTTATCAGGCTCATCCCTGGTTGTACATCTCATTTAGCTGCATCTGAGAGGAAAGCCGTTTTCTGGTTAATAAAGCTTTTCAGATAGCTGGAGGGTAGGCTCCTTAGGCTGGGAACCATGAGTACTCAACATAATGAAAATGGACTTTGATGCAATCTCTCAAAGCACCAGAGGCAATGAGCTACAAATCAAGGTTTCATTCTTCCCTTCCCTTTCTAGGACACAAAGGCGGCTATTTTTCCTGGTAAAAATTGAGGATAAGAGACGTTTTCAGTAATATCCATCTTGTAATCCCAATGGAAGATATTAGCAATTTTGCATTATAAATTCTGGTGATGTATAGATTTAAATTTTGTTTAAATTTTAAATTCTATAAAAAATTCTGTAAGTTTGAAGAATCTTTTGAAAACCGAATCAATAAATGTGCTCATATTGGTAATTTATAGGGATAGTGTTCTTTTCACAAACCAAACACACATCAGTCTATGCAGCCTGGCCATGAAAGAAAATGTTACAGTCAGGCCCCCATGGTAAAAAATCAGGACATGTATCTGGATTCACCAGCTTCTTAAAGCAATGTAATGCTCTGGAATCTCTCAAATTCCGAGCTTTGTGGTTCTCAGAGGCTATAGTTAATATAAACAAGTTCTTTCAGAAGGAACTTCTAAAGCTTTTAATCTGCTCTGAAAGCTTTGCACAAGCCCCAGATCTCAGGTCTTCTTCCCCTGCCTGGGAAATGTCTCTTCCCTGCAGCTTCCTGAACACACCTGTCACTTTAGGCTTCCACCTTGCTGGAAGATCGATGTATATTATATTATATTATATTATATTATCTAACTTTTTACAGTTTAGATTATTTAAAGGAATACCATATAATATTCACCATCCATCCCTTTTTTTTTTTTTTATCAGGGTAAATACTTATGATTGTGGAGAAAAAATTTCAAGCTGGTTGTCAAAGTTTTTTGGTCGTCCGTGTCATTTGATCAAACAAAGTTCAAACTTTCAGAGAAATGCAAGGAAGAAACACGGCAAAGGTACCACATTTTGGATTGGTTCTCAGGGGACAGGAAGTCGGGATTACCCTTGCGTACATCAAAATCAGCCCATGAAATGGATTAACAGGGCGACTTGCTCATGTCCAGAGAGTGGGTGGTCAGCCTTTGGCAGACAGTTGCCACAGTGCCCCCCAGGTCAGCAGGACACATGTGTGGTCTCCAGGATAACCCTGAGGAGGCCGAGGCGGGCTTCCAGCCAGCTGCTTCACCTCTGCTCAAGCGCTCCGCCTCAGCTCTGCATGTTTAGAAGCACAGTTTCACTTTGTTAAATAAAAATACTGGTAGCTTGTTATGTCCTCAGATTGGATTTGGGAACAAGAAAACATGGATTTCTAGTCTTAGGTCCATCACCAAATGGTTGTCAGAGCTTGGCAAATCCTTGAACCTCATGGTCCCTCAACTTCTGTAGACCTCGGCTACTCAGACTTTTAAAAGTTTTGACAATTTTTCCTGCCATAGGCTGTTGGTAGGATGAAGTGAGACAGCAGAGAAGAAAGCACTTTGAAAGGTAACGGTACCATATGAGACGAAGAGGTTGTTTTCAGGTGTCTGCTCACATGCCGCCTTCTCAGGGAGGCCTCGCCTGACTGCTCTCCTTAGAACCAGAGCACCTACCGAACCTGCCCAGCTCCCTTCTCTGTTTTATTTTTCTCTGTGGCACTTTTCATATCATACAAGCCATGCATTTTACTTGCTTATTCTGCTTCTGTTCTGCCTTCCCTCTACTGGATCGTCAGCTCTGTCAGGGCAGGGATTTCTGTCTGCTTTGTTCAGTGCTGCTGCCACAGTGCTTTGAACAGTACCTGGCACATAGCAGCTGCTCAGTAAATACTAGATGAATGAATGAATGAAAGGGTCATTGCTACATGACCGGTTTGTGCAAGGATGGCCTAATGATTAGCTCCCAGAGAAACCGGCTTCTAAGTCCGAATAGCATTTTGACCATCTAGGGACCAGTAAACAGGTCTAGGGACCTGCATAGGTTAACCCATGAGTCCCTGAAAATGTATGTTAGAGAGAGGAGTCAAAGGATGTAATCTGCTTAGACTTTGACAAGTTTTGACAATTTTTCATGTGTTAAGCTGTTAAAGAGTTTGAGTCGCTCTGTGATAGAGATGGGGAATAAACCTAAGCTCATTTTGTTGAGGGGGTGAGCTGGTAGTGTTTGGGTAAGCTCAGAGACATGATTAAAGGGGAGAGAGAAATGGGCCTTTCCATGAGTAGAGACATGTAAGGAGGGGGATTCATCAGGACCCGTGATGACCGGTGATGAGTCATTTATCATTATAAATGATCTGATTGAATAACTTCCAATCATTCGTAGTGCCTCCTGTCTACCTGGGACTTGGCTGGATCTTCAGGAGGCTGGCTGAGATCATTAAGCAATGGTTGTAGTCCTTTGGCATCTCAGTTTAGAGGCAAAAACTCACCAGCAGGCAACAACACTACAACAGAAGGGATGTAATAAAGGTCTGTACAAAGGGCATGGGTGTGGGGAAAGCATCCTCTATACCTAGAGTGAGTCATAGAGGGCTTCAGGGAAGAGGTGAGTTTGGAGCTGCATCTCAACAGAAGAGTAGGAATTTTCCAGGCAGAGAGAGGCAGGAAGTTGACTTGGGAGCAGCGTGGCAGGGCTTGGCATTTCAGAGAAGGGTTTAGGAGGGTCAGATGTGGGTAGGGGAGTGATGGGATGGAGCTGGGGAGAAGGGATGAATGTGCCACTGAGGAGTCAGTGAGTACTAGCTTGTGGTTATGGGGGACTCATTGAAGAATTCTAAGCTGAGGAGTTTCATGATGTCACTTGTGTTAGAAAGATGCTCCTGGTGTGGTGTGGGGGCTGCATCAGAAAGGGAGAGGAGAGAAGCAAAGTGGCCAGGCAGGAGGTGGCAATGACTGTCCTAGTGAGAGATGGGGACCTGAGTGAGGCAAAAATAGGAGCAGATAGACTCTGTCACCTGCGTGATACAGGATCAGGGAGTGTCAGCTGGTGAATATTTTTCCTTTAAGGATGCAGTTTATGGTGGAGAGGTGTCTGACGGTCTAGGCTACTGGTCTTCGAACATTTTTGTATTGGTACACCTTTAGAAAGAAGAACAAGAGGTCTCTTCCATAAGATTCAAGAAATCAAAGGGAAATTTAAACCTAGGTTAGGAATGCTGAACAACCAACAGGGAAGCACCATATCTGATCAGGAGAAAATAAAGGGAAGGTGGAAACAGTATACTGAAGGTCTATACAGAAGAGATAAAAGGATGACAGATTCCTTTGGAGAAGGTTTCTATGAGGAAGAACCTGTAATTCTAGAAAGTGAAGTGAAAGCTGCCCTGAAAGTGCTGGGAAGAGATAAGTCACCAGGGGCAGATAGGGTATTGACAGAATTATTTCAAGCCACAGAGATTGAATCTGTCAAAATCCTAACAAGAATATGCCAGCAAATATGAAAACAAAACAATGGTCTACAAATGGGAAACACTCAATATATATCCCAATCCCCAAGGAAGGAGATGCCAAGGAGGGCAGTGACTATAGGACCATTGCTCTAATTTCCCATGCAAGTAAAGTGATACTCAAAGTGCTGCAACAAAGGCTTTTACTTTATATGGAGCAAGAAATGTCTGATGTCTAAGCTGGATTTTGAAAAGGGAGAGGCACGTGAGATCAAATTGCGATTACTCGTTGGCTACAGGAGTACTCCAAAGAATTTTAGAAGAAGGCTAGTTTGTGCTGTATAGATGACAGTAAAGTCTTTGCCTTTGTGGATCATGAAAAGCTCTGGGCTGCTCTGAAAGAAATGGGCACTCCTCAGCACTTGATTGTCCTGATGCATAACCTGTCTTGTGGACAAGAAGCCACTGTCGGTACAGAATATGGAGGGAAAGAATGGTTTCCTACAGGCAAAGTTGTCAGACAAGGGTGCATTTTATCCTTCTATCTGTTTAATTTGTACAAAGAACATATTATACAAAAAGCTGGGCTAGACTCAGATGAAGGAGGAGTGAAAACTGGTGGAAGAAATATTAACAAACTGAGATATGCAGATCACACCAACTTACTGGCAGAGACCAGCAATGACTTGAAACAACCTCTGATGAAAATGAAACAAGAAAGTGCCCAAGCGGGACTGCCTTTGAACATCAAGAAGACAAAAATCATGACTACAGAAGAACTACACAACTTTAATGTAGACCATGAAGACATTGAAATTGTTAAACACTTTAACGATTTTGTTTTGTGTACTTGGTTCACTCATCAACTTAAATAGAGACTGCAGCCAAGAAATCAAGAGAGGACTGAGACTTGGAAGGGCAGCAATGAAAGAATTAGGAAAGAGCATCAAGTGTACAGAAGTGTCGTAAGAGACCAAGATTATCTACACCCTCGTATTCCCCATTACTATGTACAGGTGGGAAAGCTGGACAAAAAGAAGGCTGACAGGAAAAAAACTGGTTCATGTGAAATACGGTGTTGGAGGAGAGCTCTATGGATGCCTGGACTGGCTGAAAGATGAACAAGTGGGTTCTAGAGCAAATTAAGCCCAAGCTATCACTGGAGGCCAAAATGATACAACTGAGGCTGTCCTGCTTCAGCATGTCATGAGAAGGCAGGATTCACCGGAAAAGACAGGAATGCTGGGAAATGTAGAAGGTTGCAGAAAAAGAGGAAGACCAAATATGAGGTGGATTGACTCCATGAAAGGAAGCCATAGACATGAGTCTACAGAAGCTGAGTAAGGCTGCTGAAGACAGGACATTTTGGATATTAGTCCTTCAAAGTGTTGCCAAGCGTTGGAACCGACTTGGTTCCAAGGCACATAACAACAACCACATCTTTAGAGGACTTTTTTTAAAGTTACACTACCTCCTTGTACATTTTTACATTGTCATCTAAATTTTAAAAGATAGTTTAAATAGTTGCAAAGGATGTGATTTCCAGCATATTGTAAATATAGTCGTTTAAAATTAAAACTCGTACATTGCCGTCTTAATTCCTAGCCAGTGGAATCTCAATATCATAGTGATTTGATTCTGTGAATATTCATTAAAAACATATAAATATATGAACAAACTATCTTTTAATAGTTAGAAATTTTATTTCTTTCCTTTTCCTTCTTCAACTTGTATTTCTGTTCCACTTCCTTGAAGAAATTTTGTTAGTGTTATATATTTTATGCTTGAAAATCTTTCCTTGATCACCCTATCATATTTATCTAAAACTGAAATTGTATATAAATTGAAATGTACAAAAAATTTTAAAGTTTACTGTGATCATAGAGGCTAAGTGTTGGGAAATTTCTTGTAGGTTGAGTTCTTATCATAATTTTTAATAGTATACAGCTGACCAAAGGAACAGAAGTATACTATAAATTTTGAAAAATAGTTATTAAACATAAAGAGAAAAAAATGTTGAAAATGAATCTCTTAGTGAGATGGCTAAGTTCTCTCCATTCATACCCATATCCATGAAGGATGTCACCTAAGATCAGAGTAGCTGGTGCTCAGCATTGCTTCTCTTCTGAAAAACTTTATTTAAGTCGATAAAGAGCTGAGGATGAAGGAGTCTGGTTAACCAGCTGTCACTCAAACCTTTCTTCTGAGGCACAGGGATCTAACATTAAGATGACTTTAATCATCTTCACTTGACAATGTAATTAGATTCAGCAGTTGTGTAGATGGTTAAGAGTTGGAACCCCGTCTGACCTACAGGAGGATCATTCACCCAAGCTTTAGAGACTTTTATTTTCTCAGCACAGACTCCAAGGTTTTGAATGGGGCTTTTGTTTTCCACCCTGGAGATTTTTAGCCCCCAGGGGCAATGTGCCCTTGGAGAGGTGTGGCCTTTCCCCTGTGAAGTGGGAGAGGGGTCTTTTGTGGAGTGGGCTGGGCTTGCACCTCCCTTCTCAGACAGAGCCATTTTAGCAAAGAAGAAGTAGAGGATTTGGGAAGTGATTCACTTAAAAGTATCCATTCTTCATGTGCTCCAGGGTCCACAGACAGCTCACTAGACTTTGGCCCAGACAACACTTTTAATCAACTTCTTGAATAAAGGTAGTGATGGCCTGCCCAACAAACAGATGGGAAGCTGAGCAACAGGCTGTTAGCAGTTCTGGAAGCACCTGATATTTTCTTCCACTTTTTGTTTTTTCCTTTCAGTAGTTTTAAAACTTGTATTATTTATTTCAAAAGTCCGTGTCTCACTCTTGACCACGGGGAAAGAAAGAGCTTTTCCCTGACTAGGTTTAGAAGGTCTTCCGGGGGCTGTGCCCCTCATCAAGGCCCCTTCTCCCCGCCACCTTGGAAAAGGACTGCCTGACTCCACCCCGCCACTCCATCTCTTCGCTTCTAAATGTTGCCTCCAGGTCTTCTTTGCTGGAACAATTTCACTTCAACATTTTATGTTATTTATTTTTCAGATTATTAACAGAGTATTCTAGGAGCTCATTTTCTTTGTTTTTGAGAGGTTCAAGCCATGCTTAGAACATTTTTATTATTCCCAGGGCACTATTTTTTTCCTTTATAGAAAAGTCTCTACCTTTTAAAAAGGCAGGTCAGTGGAAGCACGATTCATTTGCACTCTAAGGACACAACTCCTCTTTTAAATACTCCATCATTTTTAGATCAGTCTCCTGGTACAACAGCCGCCCTTTCTCTGGTGAATGAGGCCCAGTATTTGCTGATAAACAGATCCAGTGTTTTAGAACTTCACCAGCGATTAAACACCAGGTAAGATCCCTTTACTATTTGCTGTTTACCTTGGGAATAGCAGACAGAGTAACCACTTGCCCCTGGGAGTGAGCCTGGTACCTACTTGGGGAGAAAAGATCCCAGGTCATGGAGTCAGACCCCTTATTGAGACTGAGGCCCAGAGAAGTCAAAGTCCTTTAGGCCAGTTCTCATTAGTAATTTTGAGGGTTCTCTTATCTTCCAATGATCCTTCTTGATGTGGTCAAGATGCTTAGTGGAGAGCCTCAACTATCATTTTTTATTAATCCTTTTCTTAACATTTGCTTTAACTGAATTGCCACCAGTTTCATTGCCCACCCTCCCACTGTCCACTAGGAGCCTTGCCCTACTTCCACACTCATTTTGAGTGAAAATAAGAGTGGTTATGAAAGCTTTTTAAGTTGTCATTGTAGATATGATTTGTTCATTTTGTCAGGCAGAACCAGCACCCTGCCTGCTCCCTCCCTCCTAATGCTTTCCCAACAGCACTGACAGTGTTAGAAGGTCAGCTCCAGAAAGCATCTTGGTTGGTTCAACTCCCCTCGTTATTCTTTAGAGGAAATTGAAGTCCCTAGGTAATCAAACAATTAAGGCCAAAAGAAATAAAATCACCGAGCTGTCATCTGAGAGCCATGACCAGCTGTTCATTCCTAGTCCACAGGCCAGGGAGGGGTGTCACATGCCTGTCAGCACTGTGAGCCAGGGATCCTGTGACTGTCCTGTGCCACATGGTCATGTGCACACATGTACATGCCCACAAACACATACAAATAGAGCTTAATAAAAACGACAAAGACAGACCATTGGTAGTAATTCCTGTTTATAGTCATTGGCAAAAACACAATGGCGTTCTCTGGCCATGACCCAGCCTGCCCTCCTTGGGAACAGAAATGTGACACAGCTGCATGGTCCTTGAGTGTTCACTGAGTTTTCCCTGCACTGAGTGGCCCTCCCCCTCAGGTATCCAGAGCCCTGGAGAGAGCAAGTCTGTGGGTTTCTGGGATTCTTGGTGTGAAAGGATAGGAGGTAGAAACAGGCTTGCTGCAACCCTGCTTCCTACCAGGAGGGGAGCACATTTCCCACCAGCTGGTTTAGGGCAGGGCTGACAAGCAGCGGGTAGGTGGCGCAGGTGGTCAAAGGTAAGAGGAAAAGCTTGTGGCTAGTACAGGGCAAGGGTCCCTGGGGGCCCTGGTTGGTGCCTCTCTGTGTTCTATTTTCGATGGATGCTAATTTGATGGATGCTATCATGCACATGCTGACCACAATAGCTTCTGGACGTGAAATGTTCTCTTTTACAAAGCACAAAGGGAGGGTTTCTAACCTGGAGGGTAAATCCAGAATTGAAGGATTTTAGGGCTGGAAAATGCTAACCCTGTCATTGCAGATGAGAAACTGCGTCCTCAGAGGTCATGGGAGTTGCTCATAGTGGCAAAGCTAGACTTAGTTGTCCTGGTCCTGGCTTTTCACATACCATTCACTGTTTGGAAGGGGATTGGGACACAGCTGTGGGACCCCTCATCCTCCCCGAGAGCCTTCAGTTCTGTCTGCAGGGCAAATTCCAGTCATGCTCAAGGATTTCCATCCAAACTTAAAAAAATTTTTTTTGAAATACAACAAAGTACAAAAATTGGAAGTACATAGCTCAATGAGGTTTTACAGATAAATATACCCATCTAACCACCATCCAGATCAAGTAGAAAGCATCTCCAGGACCCCAGAAACCTTCCTTGTATTCCCTCTTCATCAGCCCCACTGAAGGTCACCACTGTTCTGACTTCTTTCACTATAGACACTCTCACCTGTTCTTGAATTCAATCTAATGGGACCATATGGTGTGCTCTTTCCTTGGAGAAGTTTTCAGATGCTTTTTCAGTGCACTTCCTCTGGGGGTGCATGGAGGTGCAGAGAACCATTTTACAGGACTTCATGGTATAAACAAAAATTCTAAACAAGAATTACAAAAATAGCATATGCTGGTTAAAACTGCAAACAGGATGGAAGTTAGGAAATAAATATGAAAACCTCCCATATATACTCTGTGTTGCTTTATCATATTCTAAAATCCAAAATGAGTGTGAGCTCTTGGTGCTTTTTAGGTCCTTGGTAATTAAGCTTGTTGACACTCTTTAAATGCCTTGTCCTGACTCACCTTGTAGAATTGGTATTTTCTCAGAAATTCATGCACCTGACCCCGTTCACTTGGTTTCTGAAGTCCTTCATCTCTTCAGCGAAGATCTGCTCACCCTTTGCATTCCCTCTTGTGGACTCTCTGTGGACATGGGCCTGTATCCCAGGAGAGACCATTGAGGTCTATCTAACAGATGGGTGTCTCTTGGCCTTTCACTCATAGGAAAAGATTATTCTGATCATCCAGGTCCAAGGCCAGAGTACAGTTGATGAAGTCAGGCAAGAGTGATAGAGATGTTGAATTATTATAATAATGCAAGTATCCACCCCTCCCCCACTTTCCCCTTTTTTGGTATGTCTTAAACAGTGATGAGAACAGAAAGGTGGAATTATTCCCAATGAAAGACCTCATCTCACGTTTCCGTGCCAATATTATTACCAATGGAACAAGGGCTTTTGAAGAAGAGAAATGGGATGAGATTTCAATTGGTGCCTTGCATTTCCAGGTGAGTTCTGGGAAGTTCTGTTATCCTTCCTCAACGGTTGCCAATGGCGACTGACCTCCATCCTAGGCCAGGATGGTGGCAGGTGGGAATCCCTCCCTGTCTTTGACTCTTACCCACAAAACCTCAGCAGGAGGGTGTGTGACATCTGCATTCTGGGATGCCCCTTGGAATGATCCATCCCTTATTCCCCACGAGGGTGGCAGCAGTCATTTTCATGTGAGGAAGGAAGAATGTACCCTGTACAAGTGATCGAGGGTTCAGCGCTGCCTCCACCTTGTCACTAGTTAAACTTGTCTAAGTTTAAACTCTGTTTTCTTGG
Source organism: Equus asinus (assembly GCF_041296235.1). Lineage (NCBI taxonomy): Eukaryota > Metazoa > Chordata > Mammalia > Perissodactyla > Equidae > Equus > Equus asinus. The sequence goes on along the minus strand of NC_091796.1, from coordinate 37,685,434 downwards.
AATGCTTGTGTCTATGAGAACTTCATCCTCCTGAAACTTGTTGGACTTTTCTGCTGTCTGGAGCTCATGGAGGAGGACCCAGATGCCCACCGGTCCCTCAGTGTCCCTGGCTGCTCCACTTCCTCCCATGCTCTGGCTTCTGGCCTCACTAGCAGTTGGGGAGGAGCTTGCAGTCAGGGGCAAAGCCATGGGGATGCCCTCTCTCACCAAGCTTTGGGTCTCTAAACTTGTGCTGTGGACTTCAAACATGTTAGAAAGTTTTAAGTTAAAATCATTAGGGCAGATAAGGCCCCCTGAGACCTGACTCTGCTGGCTTCTCCAACCTCTCCAATCTCTCCGAGCTCATCACTCCTCCCCCTCTGCCTGTCATACAGACCTTCTGTCCATTCCCTAAACAAGCCAAGCTTCCTTCCTCAGCGCCTTTGCTCTTGCTGTCACTTCTGCCTGGCTCGTTCTCCCTGCAGCTACTCTAGGGTCTCAGCTCAGATGTCACATCCTTGGGAAGGATGTCCTGACCCACCATACAGTCATGCTCCGCACAGCATGACTTATTCCTTCAGTACATATAAAGGGGGGGGGACCAAGTCTGTTTTGTTCCCTGCTGTACCTCTGGGGCCTAGCACAGTCCCGGCCCAGAGTCAGTGCTCAATATTTGTTGATGGAATAAGTGGACAGGAAAGATAAGGAATAGCTAGAGACAGAAGGATTGGTCATCTGCACAGAAGGGGCGCAATTCTTCAGGGGTGAATGAAACTACTTTAATAATAGTAGTTTCATCAGCTAGGTGTATAAATGGACTGTAGTAGGGCTACCTCATGTCCATGCACTCAAAAGCAATACCTCTCTAACATCCAGAAAAGCAGTCAACAATAATTTAAATCTTTACTGAGGAATTTCAGAGGTCTGGGGTTGGGAGGGGAGATAAATTGCGTGGCACAAAAAATGTCCCAAAGATCTTTTTATCCATTTAACTCCCAAACTTCCTCTTATCCTGGCAGCTACTCCCTCTTGAAAAAACACTCTCTTCTCTCTCTGACATTCTCTCCCACAGGCCTCTTTCTGGCACCAGCCTTGCTGGTGTTGCCCCTCATCCCTCCATCCAGATTTACTCTTCCCCATTTTCTATCAGCGTGTCTCTGCTGAGTCTTACAAACACCTGCTCTTACGCATCCTGCCTGATATGGAATAGGCACTAAATATATGTTTTTTGATAGATGGAGAGAGTGAGGGAGAAATAAAGGATGAAAAGAAGGAAGAGAAAATAGAACTAGTACAAGACTAGCGTCACTGCCAGAAACTTACCTGGCGACAGTAGCACTGTCCCTCTCCAGGAACCTGAGCATGCAAATATGAGGAAGACTCTTTAAGGAACCTTTCTGAGATGGTTTGCTTCTGTTAGGTCATGGTTCTTAATAAATAGCAATTGATAAAAGTTAAAATATATATACCCTTTGAACCAATAATTTCACATATAGAAATCTGTCCCATAAAAAATAGTTGTACAGGGGGCTGGCCTGGTGGCGCAGCGGTTAAGTTCGCACCTTCCCCTTCAGCGGCCCGGGGTTCGCCAGTTCGGATCCCAGGTGCGGACATGGCACTGCTCATCAAGCCATGCTGTAGCAGGCATCCCACATATAAAGTAGAGGAAGATGGGTACAGATGTTAGCTCAGGGCTGATCTTCCTCAAAAAAAAAAAAAAAAGTCATACAAATATGCAAGGATAAATTGCTTATTGCAATACTTTTATAAATATGAAAAAATTGGAAAACATCCTAAATATCCATAAAAGGGAGGTTGGTTAAATAAATTATGCTATATCCATACAATGTAGTCCTGTGCAGGCATATAAAAAGTATAAGCTATAGTTAATTAGTTGATTCTGTGCCTTTCAAAAAGTAAATGCTTAAAAGATGTTTGTTGATGATAATACTCAGTGCTGAAGCTGTTGCAATGAAAAAAAGATTTGGGGCTGGCCCCGTGGCTGAGTGGTTCAGTTCGCACATTTTGCTTTGGCGGCCCAGAGTTTCGCCAGTTCAGATGCTGGGTGCGGACCTAGCACCCGTCATCAAGACATGCTGAGGTGGCGTCCCACATAGCTCAACTAGAAGGACCCACAACTAGAATATCCAACTATGTACTGGGGGGCTTTGGGGAGAAGAAGAAGAAGAAGAAAAAGAAAAAAGATTTAGCACATCTGTTTTGGAAAGGAATTTTTCATTGTGTATCATCAAGTCATAAAAACTTTAATTCCTCTTGGCTTTATAATCTCAATTTGGAAGGTTGATCCTAAAATAAAAAAAAATTTCAAACAGGAAAGAGGGTTATGTGAATTAAGACCTTTATTGCAAAATTGCTGATATAAAGTAAAATAAATTATAAATGATATAAATTATCGATATAATAGTTTCTAAAGAATTAGTAAGTACTTATATAGCTTTCAAGGAGAACAACTAAATGCAACAACCCACAGGGATGCAAGGCCATCGTGGAAGTTGCAGAACCTGAGGATGAGGTAGTCTCTGTGTACAGACTGGGGAGATGTCCAACATGTATTGTGGAGTAATTAAATCAAGACAGAAACCCAGTAGCCTCTCTGATCTCAGCGAGTGTGTTTCACAGGTGCACATGCAGGTGTGTGCAGCTACGTGCCAGAGTCTAGAATGGTCTGTAGCCACATTAGCAGCACTTGCCTCCGAGGATGGAGAGGGCAACTATTACCGAGTGGTTTCTCTTAATTCTTAAAGCTCCTGTATCGTTTGAGTTATTTTTCAATGAACAAGTATCTAGTAAACAAGTTTTTAAAATAACAGTTGAAAAGAGAACCATAAAAAAAGCTTAGAAATCACAATGTTTGAAGAAAATTGTTTTCTTTGTATTGGTCTTTGAAGAGTGTCTGAAAACTGTCCTCCCTTCTACCAGCTTGGGAAACTGTTTTGAGAGAGGCTTTTCACCAAAGTGACAGGATTTTTACTTAAGGGGTTGTCTGTCAGGTGGCAGCTAGGGCCTGGGTCTGGGGCTGGTGGGTGCTGCTGTGCTTGGTGCATCCCTTCTGCAGGACCTAGCTCTGTGGCATCTGAGGGAGCCCAGCCCAGGAATCACAATGTTCTAGGCAGAGAAGGTAGAGGGTGCCATACACTGAGAGCCACACTGGCTCCTTGAGGGCACAGCATTCTGGTCTTGAGGAAGCCTGGTTCCATCTTAGGGATCCTTGTATATAATAATGATAGTTTCCACTTTGGGGTCTGATGGAGTGCCAGGTCTGGGTTTGGCATCCCAGAAATAGTATCTGGAATCCTCATCAAATCCAGCTAAGGAGCTGGATGAGGAGATGAGGCCTGGAGAGGTCACTGGTCTGCCGAGCATCACCAGGCGAGTACTGGACTCCAGCTGCTTATGAGGCCTAGGAGCTGACTTTGGTACCACAGTGAGGTGATATTTCCACTGGTTCAATGCCCACCAGCCAGAATGTGAGAGATAGGAACAGGCCGAGACATACCTAGATTTTGCTGAGTGTTCCTAATTTCAGTGCATACCTTGTATTTGCCCATGAATGAGCAGAGGAGACAATGGTTATGAGAAAATCAAGTACCTTTGCGCCTTTTATGTGTGCAATAAAAGCATCTCGTCCCTGCTGAGCTACACACTTGCATTTTCTATGGTAACATTTATGGGGGATTTTATCATTATAAAAGCAATTCATGCTCATGGCAGACCATCCAGAATAGAAGTTCTGCCGTACATTATGACCCCTTTTGAGAAGGTGTCAACTGCGTTTTTATGTAGTGTGTGTGTGTGTATACACCTGCACACATACGCATATATAAGAATACATATATAACTTTTTTCCTTTTCCTCCTTATTTAAATTATAAAAATAAATATTTCCCATTTTATTTAAAGCCCCTAATAGATTAATTTTAATATCCGTACATTATATACCACATAGCTGTAGCATAGTTTGCTTAACCATTCTTCTCTACTATTTGATGTTTAAGATGCTACCAGATTTTCCCCATTGTAAAGAATGTGAGCAGTATCCTTGTACATAAATCTGTGTTTGTACTTCTGATTCTTTTCTTGCGTTAAGTTCCTAGCAGTGAAATTCTTGGGTCAAAGGACATGCTCACACTAAAGTTCTTTCTGATGACTTTCTAACAGTGGCTCAGCACTGGGTCAGTGGCTTTTTACCTTCTCCCACTCTGTCCTCCAAAGAGTCCTTTTTTTCCTGGAAGGATCCCCAGCATTCCCTGCTAACCATCTGAGGTTCACAACTACTCTTTTCTTTCTCTACAAAGCCCGCAAGCAGTAGCCTTTCAGCTGATAAACAAATATGGATGATTCCCCAGCATCATGAAGTGCCACTTTCTGGCTCCTTGTGGTCATTAGAACATGGAGCATGTCTGTGTAAGTCTGAAACTGGCTGGGGGACAGCCGTTTACAGCCAATCCTCCTGGATCCAGATTCTCCCCTGCAGAGTGGGAGAGTCTAGTCACTTTCATGGCAGTGCTATCTTTTCTCTTCTCTCTTCCAAGGTTTCGGGGCCTTGTCACAGATGCCAGATGATCTGCATTGACCAGCACACTGGGCAACGAAACCAAGATGTTTTCCAAAAGCTTTCTGAGACTCGAGAGAGAAAGGTAAGCATGATTGCAAAATACAACACACAGTTTTAAGATCCTGGTGCATTATCTACCCCAGAACTATATCCCTAATAGTGCTGCGTAATTTTTAGAAGTGGGGGATATTCTAAGGCTGATGGGCTACCATTAAGGTTCCTACCTTGTCTTGAGCACCATCTTACTTTTCCTTTCCATCCATTTCCTCATTCTTTTTTTTAACATGTCTTTTTGCTCTCAAGTCTTGATAAAGAGATATGAAGTGTAATTAAGAAATAAGTAAAGTAATTCTGTCTCACTCGTTATTTTCTTTGGCACAGAGATCTCATGAATTGTAAAACGCCTCATGGTGAACAGAGTAGCTGCATAGAAAGAGTCTGTAAATTTCACTATACTGAGCCTATTGATCATCTGGAGGGGTAAAATGACTAAATGTTGTTGTTGTGGATTCCAGATTATAAAAGCTAAACTTCTAACAGATTGATTCTTCAGGAAGATTTATTTCCGGTCTCACATTTTCTGTTAGGGCTTTTTGTTTGCAGAGAATTCTCGGAAGCCAAGTAAGCAGTCAGGATGCATGGAGCGATTCTTGAAAATTAACAAAATAATAACGAAATAATGCAAATAAGTAATCTCATCCCAATAATAAACTGGCAGGTTAACTTATGGTAAAATGGTCTTCACTATTTCCTGCGTTTCTCCAAAATCAGTGTTTTGTTTCACAGTATTTGGTTGACACAGTCTTCCTACAGATCCGGGATAGACAGGGTCTCCAGAGGTGTTACACTTAAGTGTTTCACCAAAGTGTCTGTCTGCTCAGCTGAGGCAGGCGTGCCAACTGGGGTGTGGGGACCTTGAAGCAGCCCCATGCAGGTTGCCAGGAGAGGGGATGGGTGGGCACAAATAGTATGGTGTGCGGAAGTAGTATTTCTCAGCATCACTATAAATCTCGAGTGTACAAATCCTTTTTAAAATTTTGGAATAATTTTAGATTTACAAATAAATTGCAAAGATAGTACAAGGAGTTCTTTTCTACTCTTCACTCACCTGTCTACAAATCTTAAGGAATAAATTTGGCTTCAGCCCCTAGCCTGGGGCCTGGAACATAGGGGGTGTCCAACTGATGTTATCACGGGAATGAACAGATCTGGAAGCACGTCACATACTCCAAAGGGTTCTTAATGGCTCACTTGCATTGATGGCAAACTTGGTAGACTTATGCAACTCTTCATTTTGGACCTTCCATCTTTATTCTGGAGAATTTGGAGCACTTAACCTGTCTCACACCTTCTCAAGAAAATGCAGGATTTTGCTGTTATTTTCACAAAATGGCTTTTACGTCAGGGAACAGAGCAGAAATCAGCCTGGCAGTGGGTGGAGGCCGAGAGCAGGAAGAAAGCCCTCCTGCGGGAAGCTCAGGGTATACAGGAAGGAGAAAAAAGGATGGGTCCAGCGATAAAGAGGGTGGGTTGACTGTTGGGAAAGGACAGCTTAGAATGAGAATCTTTGGTGTCTGAAGTTGGGATTCTCCTTGTTTCCCACTACATTCTACTAAGTGATACATGGGACTTATCAAGTCCCAGTACATGTCTTTAAAGATATGACTTATTTTAGTTGAACTTTATTATTTACAGAACTATTTTAACTGCTAAAGTAATCTAGCTTGTTGTTGTTGCTGTTTGTTCACAGGTGAACTTTGGGGTGTACCTGATGCACACATCTTTGGATTTATCTTCTCCACATTTCCTGTCTGTAGGATCTCAGGTGCTCCCTGTGTTGAAAGAAAATGCAGAATGCCACCATTTACCTTCTTCCGAGGAACATCAGGATGTTATCTCCTAAATTTTTTTTAAGCATAATTAAAATTTCTCTTTTAAACTACTTATTAAGGTTGGCATGTGTGTGGTTCAGTAGAACTCGGTCTTTTGAACAAGAAGAGTTTTTTTTCCTCTTGGAGGTAGAGGGTGCTTTTGTCCACTTCCTTCTGCTGTCACCTCCTCACTGTCCACATTTGCACTAGCCCCGCTCAGGAGAGCAGTTCCACGGCCTCTGTTCTTTCCAGGAGGCAAATTCAGCACGAGTCTCTCCCCATGCCTAGCAAGGCTCCCATATGTTTGAAGTAGGATAGTTTTAATTAGAGGAGATTTTTAATGGAGCTCACTGAGAATATTGAATCTTCTCTATTTTTCCATTTTCCCACGATGTTATTTTAGAAAGAATCTTTAGGCTTTCTTCAACCCCTTTGTACCAAGGAAGGTCACCTGTGCCCAGTGATCATGAGGGAATGAGAATGTGCCCCTTACCCCTCATGTACATGGAGGAGGTGGGTTTATGCTCAGGGACCCATAGTGTGACTTTTGGCCATGTTCCTTGGCAGAGGTTCAAGCAGGATATTTACATGTTGAGCTAAGGCATGGGCCAGCAACCCCCTTCCTCTTACTTCCTATCCCTGCCCACCATTCCTCTCCCCCTTTGAGTTGACCACTGAGGATTGCTTGTGAGCCTGAAGTTACACTCAGGGATGGTGGTGTTATGTGAGCAGTTGTGCTCCCCTCCACAAGCCCATTGGACAATGTTGGCTCATCCACCCAAGAGCCTCCAAATCCCAGTCAAATGAGGAACTAGGGAGGTGTAGAGATCCCATCTGTACTACCCCTGACCAGTGCTCCTACAGCCTCCAGCTGAAAATGTCCAGTGATGGAAAGCTCACTCTCTAATGAAGTTACCCGTCCCATTGAGTTACTTAAAAGTTCCTCTCTCTACTGAGCTTGTGTCCACCCCCATGACTTCCAGCCATGGGTCTTGCCTTGTTATCTGGAGTGATGCAGAGCGGGCACCTACCCTCCCGCATCTATTCTGCCTGAGTCCTTCTGAAGCATGGAGTCCACGTGTGAAACCCAGGTCCTTGGCCAGGCCTTCCGCACCTTCCACCTGCGTTGTTCATTTATCCAATCACTTCTCTTCCCCAAACCCCTGCCCACCACTGCCCACAGCATCTTCCTGAAGCCAGTGTCACCGCTTCTCTCCGCTGCTCAGTTGTTTAGCGCATCAGGTTCGGGCTTCTCTGCCTGATCTATTCAGAGCCTTTGGGATTAGGAGCTGATTTGTTTCAGTATCTTATTTGTGGGACTTTGTGTTGGTCCCAGCACTATGTGGGATCTGAAAGCTGAGGGCTGCCTCCGTTCTCAAGGGTTGTTGAGATGGAACCTTGTGCTTGCACTCTCATTTGGTATGCAGAATTAAGCATAAGAAGTGGCCCCTGACTCAGTGGTTCCTGAGGTCAGTGAAAGAGGGGGCAAACAAGTTTAGGTGGGGCAGTTTATTATTTCCAACTGTTTAGTAAAAATTCAGCCTCTTCCAGGACCCAGCACTGCCATATCGTGTATATGGCCCTTGTTCAGGCCAGTTTCATACAGGAGGAAACCGTTCCCAGAGGGCACGCTGCAGCATTTTCCAAGAACTTGCATCCCATCAAATATGATGGGAGCCAAGTAAGAAAACATGTTCTACAAACATTTGATCACCTCTGTCATCAACATATTTTCCAGTACAAAGGACAACTCATTTTGTTCTTGTCCACAGCCATGTCACTTTTTGGAGTTGATAATTTTGGGACTGATTTCAGACATTTTAATGCAAATCCTCTCCCTTATGGCACAATTAATTAATTAATTATCATTATTGATTTAACATCTATTTGTCTCCACCAGACTATAAGCTCCACGAGAATAGGGGCTGTGCCTGTTTGGCACACCTGTGTATCACTGGGGTTGGCGGATAAGAGGTTCATTGACTGACTTTATTTAATCTGGCCCTGTTTCTATAATCAATTAATTGATTGATTTTAAGTGTAAATGTCTGTAGGGTCTAATTTCAATATTTCCTATATGAGGTTTTACCCGAAAATGTTATTTTGTATATTCTGTGGAGTTTCATACTCGGACTTCTTGGGCACTTATGATCCTGTGTCCCTTCCTTGGTTCCCACCTCCTCAAGTTCATCCTTCTGTGCTTTTAACAGAATATGACAATCAAGGGCAATGTCATGTCCCTTCAATTTAATTCTAACACCAAATCTCAGAAAGTCAAATTGTGGGTTTTTTTACTTGTCCTGAGTATAGGCAACATCAACATGTCTTTCTGGGTGTTCCCTTCATGGTCCTTGTAGCTGGGGGAGACGTTCTCTTCCATGTGCTTTGGAGTGACTCCTTTGAGGAACGTGGTGGTGCTGACATCTTCCCATCGAGCCTCAACCTCATCCCCCCTGTCAGCCTTGTGGGGTGGGGAAGGTCAGGCAGTGATTCTTTCCTCCTATTGAAAGGGGTCCATTAATTTGCTTTTCATTTAATTTGTCCCCAACAGGTTCCAGGGCTACAGAAATGAAAGAAACAAACAGCACATTCAAGAATCTCACCGTAGAGACAACACCAAGAGGGGAAAGACAGACCAGTAAATAGTCAGATGTGATATGGAATGTTTCAAAAATATGCTACACTCTGAGGCATGCATTTCTTGTTTGGGGTTTACTTAAAGTGTCCAGGAGATGTCCTTTGGTGAGAAGATTCTAGAGCAGTCAAAAGTACACTCAGATATTCCTGGATATTAGTCCCTGATATGATAGTTAGAATTCTAGGCCGAGATAGATGACCTGCATTCCAGGTCACGCCAGCTCAAACTCATTTAGAACCTGGTCCTCCATACACATTCCATATTTGGTCTTACCTATGCAAAAATAGAATAGAGTGTTTATAACAATATTTTTAATAGCCAAAGTTGGAAAGGACCTTAATGTCCATTAACAGGTGAATGGATAAAAGGTGGTGGTGAAAATGAAGGGATTAGAACACAGTGTTGAGAGAATGAAGCAACTTTCAGAATATGGGCTGTAAGATTGCAGACTAAAAGATGAAAAAAATCAAGCTAAACACTACTATACATTGCTTTAGGGATGCATACAAATGTAGTAAAAGTATAAAGAAATGGGTGGAATGATAAATTACACATTTTAGGGGTGAGGAACTAGAAATAATGGGTAGACAGGGGATTTGGCTCTATTGGGAATGTTTTATGCCTTAAACTATAGGATAGTAGGTACGCCGTGTTCGTTGTATTATTATTTATATCTTTTCAAATAAATACTTAATGATAGTTTTTTTTTAAAGTTTCTGGGAAAATTCCTCTTGATAACTTTTCCTTGCTCAAGGAGCATGACGTTGAACAAGAGAAAGTGCCCAGCCCCAGATGGCCTGAGGTGCCACCCCTGCCCCTGCAACAAAGCCAAAGGCAGGCTGATGAGAGCAGGAACCTGCACTTAGGCTAATAGATCTGCTATGTTGGTAGCAGTTGTCTGGAACTTACGAATAGAATTTTTAAAAAAGATTTTATTTTATTGTAGTAAGAACAGTTAACATGATATCTACCCTCTTAACAAAGTAAGTGAACATTATTGTTGCCTGCAGGTGCAATGTTGTACAGCAGATCTCTAGAGCTTATTCATCTTGCTCCATTGAAACTTTATGCCCTTTGATTAGTAACTTCTCATTTCCCCCTTCCCCCAGCTCCTGGCAACCACCATTCTACTCTTTGAGTCTATGGATTTGACTATTTTAGAAACCTCATATAAGTGGAATCATATAGTGTTTGCCTTTCTGTGATTGGCTTATTTCACTTAACATAAATGACCTCAAGGTTCCTCCATGCTGTCACAGGTTGCAGAATTTCCTTCTTTTTTTAAGGTTGAATAGTATTCTATTGTATGTATATACCACATTTTCTTTATCCATTCATCTGTCAATGAACATTTAGGTTGTTTCCACATTTTGTCTATTTTGCATAATGCTGCAATGAACATGAGAGTGCTAATATCTCTTTGAGATCCTGATTTCAATTCTTTTGGATAAGTACCCAGAAGTGGGATTGCTGGATCATATGGTGGTTCTATTTTTAATTTTTAAAGGAGCCTCCATCCTGTTTTCCATAGCTGCTCCATCATTTTACATTCCTACCAGGAATGTGCACTTGTCTATTGTTTTTTTTTATGATAGCAGTTTGAGATGATGTCTCATTGTGGTTTTGATTTGCATTTCCCTGATGATTAGTGACAATGAGCATTTTTTCATATACTTGTTGGCCATTTGTATGTCTTATTTGGAGAAATGCCTATTCAAGTACTTATCTCCTTTTTTAATTGCTTTATTAATTTATTTTCCTTTGCTATTGGGTCCTATGAGTTCCTTATATATTTTGGAGATTAACCCATTATCAAATATACGGTTTGCACATATTTTCCCCCATTCTGTAGATTGTTTTTTCACTCTTTTGATTGTTCCCTTTGCTGTGCAGAAGCTTTGTATTTTGATGTTGTCTCACAAGTTTATTTTTGTTTCTGTTGCCTGTGCTTTTGATGTCATATCCATGAAATCGTTGCTAAGAGCAATTCATGAATCTTTCCCCTTATGGTTCATGCTAGAAGTCTTGCAGTTTCAGGTCTTATGTTTAAATCTTTAATAAATTTTGAGTTGATTTTTTGTATGGTGCAAGATCAGGGTCCAATATTATTCTTTCACATTTGGGTATCCAATTTTCCCAGCATCACTTGTTGAAGAGACTATCCTTTCCCTATTGTGTATTCTTGGCACCCTTACTGAAGATCAGTTAACTGTACATTCTGTGCTCTCTATTCTGTTGCATTGGCCCATATGTCTGTCTTTATGCCAGTACCATACTGTTTTGATTACTGTAGCTTTGGAATATATTTTGAAATCAGAAAATGTGATGCCTCCAGATTTGTTCTTCTTTCTCAGAATTGATAAGTCTATTTGTGGTCTTCTATGGTTCCATGTGAATTGTAGAACTGTTTTTTCTATTTCTGTAAAAAATGCCATTGGGATGTGATAGGGATTGCTTTGAATCTGTAGATCTCTTTGAGTAGTTGGATATCTTAACAATATTAATTTCAATCCATGAACATGGGATGTCTTTCCATTTGTTTGTGTTTTCTTTAATTTCTTTCATCACTGTTTTGTAGTTTTCAGTTTACAAGTCTTTCACCTCATTAGTTAAGATTATTCCTAAGTATTTTATTCTTTTTTGCGGCTATTGTGAATGGAATTGTTTTCCTAATTTCCTTTTCAGATAGTTCATTTTTTGTGTATAGAAACACAACTAATTTTTGTTTGTTGACTTTGTATCATGCAACTTTACTAAATTTGTCTATTAGTTCTAACAGACTTTTAATGGAATTTTTAAGGTTTTCTATATATAAGATCATTTCATCTGCAAACGGGTGATTTTACACCATCCTTTTTGATTTGGATGCCTTCTATATTTTTTTCTTGCCTAATTGTTCTAGCTAAGACTCCCAGTACTATGCTGAATAGAAGTGGCAAGAGTGGGCATCCTAGCCTTGCTCCTGAACTTAGAGGAAAAGCTTTAGTTTTTCACCATGGAGCATGATTTTAGCTGTGGGCTTTTCATATATGGCCTTTATTATGTTGAGGTACTTCTAGTCCTAGTTTGTGGAGAGTTTTTTTTTTTTTTGAGGAAGATTAGCCCTGAGCTAACATCTGTGCCCATCTTCCTCTACTTTATATGTGGGCTGCCTGCCACAGCATGGCTTGAGCAGTGGTGCGTAGGCCCATGCTGGGATCCGAACCAGTGAACTCCAGGCTGCCAAAGCAGAGCGTGCTCTTTAACTGCTGCGCCACTGGGCCAGCCGCTGTGGAGAGTTTTTATCATGAAAGTGTGTTGAATTTTGTCAAATGCTTTTTTCTGCATCTGTTTAAATGATCATGTGATTTTTATCCTTTATTCTGTTAATGTATTATGTTAATTGATTTCTGTATGTTGAACCATCTTTGGGATAAATCCCACTTGGTCATGTGTGTGATCCTTTTAATGTGCTGTTGGATCAATTTTGCTAGTATTTTGTTGAGGGTTCTGCATCTATATTCATTAGGGATATTGGCCTGTAGTTTTCTTTTCTTGCAGTGTCTTTGTCTAGCTTGGCTAAGAGTAATGCTGGCATCATAAAACGAGTTTGGAAGTGTTTCCTGTTCTTCATTTTTGGGGAACAGTTTGAGAAGGATTGGCTTTAATTCTTTAAATGTTTTTTGAAATTCACCAGTGAAGCCATCTGGTCCTGGGCTTTCCTCTGGTGGGAGGTTTTTTTGATTACTGATTTAATTTCCATCCTTGTTATAGGTCTTTTCAGACTATTTCTTCATGATTTAGTCTTGGTAGTTTGCATGTTTGTAGGAATTTATCTGTTTCTTCTAGGTTATCCAGTGTTGGAGTATAGTTGTTCATAGTAGTCTCTTACGATCCTTTTCATCTCTGTTCTGTCAGTTGTAATGTCTCTTCTTTCATTTCTAATTTTATTTATGAGTTCTCTCTTTTGTCTTAGTTAGTCTAGCTAAGGGTTTGTCAATTTTGTTTATCCTTTCACAGAAACCCAACACTTAGTTTCATTGATTTCTTCTGTTTTTCTACTTTCTATTTCACTTATTTCTGCTCTAATCTGTTATTTCCTTCCTTTCTGCTAACTTTGAGCTTAGTTTATTCTTCTTTTTCTAGTTCCTTGAGGTGTACAGCTAGGAAAATCATATTGTTTATTAAACAAGTTGCTTTGCTTTTGATATGAGTAAAATTTAAAAAAAAATAAGCATCATTCATGATCTGTGGTGGCTACTGTGTGCCTCCCTTTGCACCAGATAGTGATCATGAAAAAAGGAAAAGCCACGGTTCCTGCATTCAGTGAACTGGGTTCGTTTCAGACAATCACCAGATGATGAGGTCCAGGAGGAGGGGCACATCTAGTGAGGAGGTCTGCCTAGTGCGGAGGCAGGGAAAGCCCTATAAAGATGGTCAGAGCAGTGACAGAAAGCTGTGCCAGCTGAAGTTGCCATGTCCACTCCCACCCACAAACATCTCCGGCCTTCAGGACCTTTGGCCAGAGAAGAGATGAAAAGACAATTTTGGAACATGCCCCAAACTTCCAGCTGTGGTGACAGAAGTTAAGCAAGGCTGGCTTTAGTGAGTGGCATTTGCTCTTCTGAGTCACCTTGACCTGATCGAAAGAAGGCTTTGGGACTGACTATGCCCCATCTGTCTCAGCTTTCCTTTATCCAGGAGGGAGGCAGTGAGGAGAGCATTGGTTGCAAGGATCCAGTAGATCCAGAAATCCACTGCTGGAACTGAACACTGGCTGGCACGTGAGGAGTGTTCTCATGCAAAGGGCCTGCTGGGGACCCCGGCAATGGGTGAAGCCTTCACCAGGCAGGCAGTGTTCCGAGCACCCAGTATCTCTGAGAAAGGGTGCGGCTTTTCTCGCTGCAGGGAGAGTTCAGGGCGCACCTGGGAGCAGAAGGAAAGGTGGGATACAGCCGGCAGGCTTTTTCCAATTCTCCTCTTTTGCGCTGAGAAAACTAACTTCTATGTATCTCACCTTGCAAATCCCCAAATTAAAATCATGGCAAACCTTATCCTGTATGAGCAAGTTGTGGAACATCTCTGAAATGTTCAATTTTCAGAGATGTTCGATGTTCAAATGTTCACTCTCCGCCTCATCTGAAACGTGCAGAAACCACAATGCTTACCTCATAAAATTGTTTGAGAATTTAACCAGTCATTTTGTGTTTAGCAACCGCGCTGCAAAACAATTATGCCTGAGAAAGCCGCGTCTGCCATCTGGTGGCAGCATTAGGTAAGTGCAGATTTTGTTCCTCCAAGAGGCTGAAAACTAGTTCAGATGGGGTCAGTGAGTACTAAACTGAAGGATGGCACGCAGTAGGGCTCTTCTGGCTCTCTGCCTGCCTTCCTTGAAGGACCAGCTCTGAGAGGCTTTTCATTACCGATGTTGGAGTTATTATTATCATTATTATTTTTTGTGGGGAAGACTGGCCCTGAGCTAATATCTGTTGCCAATCTTCTTTTTGCTTGAGGAAGATTGTCTCTGAGCTAACATCTGTGCCAATCTTCCTCTATTTTATGTGGGATGCCACCACAGCGTGGCTTGACGAGCAGTGCTAACTCTGCGTCCAGGATCTGAACCTGCGAACCCTGGGGCACTGAAGCAGAGTGCACAAACTTGACTACTACACCACCAGGCTGGCCCCCTGAATTACTTCTTGATCAGATTAACTTTAAAGATTTTATTTTTCCTTTTTATCCTCAAAGCCCCCTAGTACATAGTTGTATATTTTTAGTTGCGGGTCTTTCCAGTTGTGGCATGTGGGATGCCGCCTCAGCATGGCTTGATGAGCGGTGCCATGTCAGTGCCCAGGATCCAAACCAGCGAAACCCTGGGCCGCTGAAGGTGAGCGTGCAAACTTAATCACTTGGCCACGGGGCTGGCCCCAAGATTAATTTTAAATCTGTATTGCATCAACCGCTCTTTTGAGGTTCCCTGTTTTTCTTAAGATTCTATTTAAAGATCCTGCTTTGAATTGGCTGTTTCGCCAGGTTCTCTCTCTCATTCTCTCTCTCTCTCAAGACTTAATAAATAGTATCTGGTCTCAGCAGCAGATACAGGTTTTGTGGGCCTGAAGCTTGTACAATTTTAAAGTCATCTTTAAGGAAAACAACGCAAAATAATAATTAGGTACAAAAATGAGCGTTTCCTTTGAGAAAAGGAAGGGCTCTGGGAGCGGTCTGCTTAAGCGAGAGGCCCTGATCTTAAGCTTTGTTACTTTCCCAGCAAATCCACCTTTGCCTGGTTTTCTCCATACCCTCCAGGCGCAACTCAGCACCACTCAGCCTCTCAAAGGTTACTTTGTTCCTGCTTTTTGGAGCTCACAGAATAAACCACATTTTGTTCACTTTCTAAAAGAAACAGCTGCAGGAAGACCTGTCCTTGTCTTTTCTCTCCCACCTGTGGGTGGAATGGTTTCGTCATCACTCTGAGATAGTGACTCACCCTGGACACTGCTCGCTCTGGCTGGGACTGAGACCTGAGGATTTCCTTTCCACATCGGTGTTGGAGATCCCTGTTGCAGGAAGCATGTTGCTATAGACTGAATGTTCGTGTCATGTGTTGAAACTTAATCCCCAGTGTGATGGTACTGGGGGATGGGGACGTGGGAGGTGACTCCACCCTCATGAATGGAATTGGTACCCTTATAAAAGATGTCCCAGAGAGCTCCTGTGCCCCTTCTGCCATGTGAGAACATACCCAGCAGACGGCTGTGAGGCAGGAAGTGGGCCCTCACTAGTTACCAAATCTGCTGGCACCTTGATCTTCAACTTCCCAGCCTCCAGAACTATAAGAAATAAATTTCTATTGTTTATAAGCTACCCAGTCTATGGTATTTTTTTTATAGCAGCCCAAATATACTAAAATACATGTGTAGTTATCAGAAAGTATTACTCTCTCATTTTGTTTTGGTGCACAAGGAAATATATGTCATGTTTATCCACAGTTTGGTAAAATATAGGGTTTTTGTGTGTGTGTGTGTGTGGAAGATTGGCCCTGAGCTAACATCTGTGCCGCCCTCCTCCATCTTGTATGTGGCACACCACCACAGCCTGGCTTGATAAGTGGTGTGTGGGCCTGTGCCCGGGATCCAAACCCGCAAACCCCTGGCTGCTGAAGTGGAGTGTGTGAACTTAACTACTACACCACTGGGCCGGCCACTAGGGGTCTTTCTTAAACTAACTTTTTAAGCAGAAAAGATGAAGTTACTTTATGAAAAAAGATTGAAAATTGGACCCTTAAGACCCTTCTCCTGCCATCCAATTGCTTTCTGGTGGCTGAAATCAATGCACACTATTTTTGTATTAGTGTTTTACGCTAAACATTTGGTTTACTTCAACATGGCGTTCATAAATATGTTAAATAGATGCATAGTTGCATTTATGTATTATAAAGAATGAAAATATACGCCTATTAATAGACATTTAAGTTTCCAGTTTTTAATTTTATAAGCAAGACTGCAGTAAACTTTGTTTCTGAACATGGCTATTTATATATTTACTTATTCATTTACTTTTGCTTCTGCTTAATTATTTCCTAGGAATGTGAGTGGGATTCTAGGACAATTGTTAAGAAGATATTGTTGGGTATGGTCATAATTTTTCCAGTAGAAATGTACCAATGTAAAACTGTAGTGTTTAAACAGCATTCAGGCCCTGCCTTTTCAGGTTCCCTGGGCTTGGGCTCCTAGGTATATTATCAGGAAAACATACTCCATTTCTTCTTTGATGTAGCCACATGTATTTACGGCAACTTGTTAGTTCCAAGGAGGCAGCACATAGTCTGAACAAAATGAGCCAGAGTGGCTTCAGGGTATAGACAAGGCAGGATTGTGCCTGGCAATGGGAAGCGGGGAGGATAAGGGAAACTCTGCAAGTGAATGGAGTGACCCCACCCTTTCCCCACCCAGTTCTAGTGGGGCTAGGAGGAGAGGGGGAGGAAGGAGATGGGCTCACTCCCAACATCTGTGGGGCGGAGGGTGAAAGTTCAAGTGGAAGCTCGTGTGCCATATGGCTAAATATTTAAAATTCATAAATCAAACAAAATTTTAAGTAAAATATGTTTTATCTTCCTGGTTTGACAAATGTAACTTCATAACACCTTGGAAGGAATTCTGACTCCTTGGCATTCTGCACAGGAAAGGGATGGCATGAGGAGAGCTGGCCCAGCCCCTGGTTGTCAGCCATGACCTACACCCTGGCTATTCCCAACCACGAGCTACGAATCCCTATGCATGGACACCTAGGCCTGTCTATCCCCACTGCGGACAGCCACTCCTTAGCTTCTTCTCAGGCCTAGGGGTGCCGCTGGCTCCACCCTTAGGAGGATCATCCAGGGAAGAGACACACATGGGCCCTGGAAACATGTTCAGAGTCATTTGGGCAGAGGTTACTGTGGTCCCAGGTGCCTGGAGAACAATCTAGAGAGAGTAGCTTGGGTTCCAGGTGGGCACGACCTCTTGGTCCTATGGTCCTTGGTCCTATGGAAGAAAAAACCCTTCAAAGAACACAGAAACAGTGCAAAGAAATGAAGAAAACTTAAAGAAAAGATGATTAATAATATCAGGGAAATCCTGGAAACAAGAATAAGATAGTTAAAAAGGAAAATCAGAGAACAAGAAAGAGTTCTTGAAAATTAAAAACGTGAACGCTGAAATAAAAAATTCAGGAAAAGAGAAGGAACATATAGTTGAGGAAATCTCTCAGAAAGTAGAATAAAATAATCAAAGAGATTAACACAATGGAAAAGTTAAGAAAATTGGAGAATCTGTTTAGTAGTCCAACATCCAAATAATAGCAGTTCCGGAAAGAGCCACCAGAGAAAGCTCTGGAGAAGAAATTATCAAAGACATAATATAAGAATATTCCCAGAAATCAAAGAACGGGATCTCTAGGTCAAAAATACCAATGGAGTGTCAACATGACGAATGAAAAAGAATTCCCACCAGGGCACCTCATCATGAAATTTCAGTCTATTGGGAATAATGAGAAGTTTCCAAAACCTCTCACAGAGAGAGAAAAGAAAAATTTATATATGCAAAGTAGATAATCACCATACCACAGATCCTCTCAATGGCAACAATGAAGCAATGCCTCAAACTGCTGAGTGAAAATCGTTTTCAGCCTACAAATATATATCACGTGTGTTAGATTGTAAGCGATTCCTCCTATCTGGGTACTCATGTCTCTTTGCAATGTGATTTTGTTTCTCCTTCCATCAAGGAATAGAATCTATTTCCGCCCCCTCCTTGAATCTAGGCTGGCTTTGACTTATTTTGACCAAAAAAAAAAAGGTGGAAAAAGTGACACAGTGTATATTCTGAGCCCATGGCTCAAGAGACCCTCCAAGCTTTTGCTCTTAAACTGTCAGAATGCCACCCTTACACTGCCAATGAGAAGTCAGGTCTACCTTATCGGATGAGAAGCCACATGGAGGAGAGATGAGCCACCCCCACTGAAGCTCCTGAGACCAAGCAGCTGACAGCCAGCATATGTTACCAGACATGGGTGGAGCCCATTTTAGTCTAACCTGCCCCAGTCAAGCTTCCAGAAGGCTCCAGCTATGTGAGTGACCCCATGGGTCCAGCTCAAATTGCTCGCCCATAGAATTGAGAGCAAATAAAATGGTGGTTGTTTTAAGCTACTACATTTTGGGTTAGTTTGTTACGCAAGAGAGATTAAATAAAACAGAAGTTGGTGCCAAGAAGTGGAGTGCTGCTGTAGCAAAAACCTAAAGCGTGTGGTATTGGTTTTGGAACTGGGCAGGGGGCAGAGGCTGAAAGGTGCTGAGGGAACTGCTATTTAAACGTACATGCATGTGAGGTCTTTCAAGGGCACAGATACAACTCCTCTGATCCAGAGACCTGTGACTTAAATAGATAAGTTTTCCGCTGCTTAAACACCTAGTATACAATGGTGAGACTGGGACAGAATAACTTCAACATACACTTTCATTCAAAAATACAGAGACTGGGGAGCAGTCACTGATCTGCAGCCAGTTCTGAACTGCAGCCAAGCACATGTTGCCAGTTCCTCCTACTCTGGGAAAGAAGTGCCTAGTTCTACTTCTTGCGATGGTTCCGAATATTCTGTTCTCCATGGCTCTTAGGTCCACCCTCTGATAGATCAATGGCTCCATGTTTGCAGTGAGTAGCTTTCTCCCCCCCGCCCAGGAAGATTAGCTCTGAGCTAACTGCTGCCAATCCTCTTTTCGCTGAGGAAAACTGGCCCTGAGCTAACATCCATGCCCATCTTCCTCTGCTTTATATGTGGGCCGCCTACCACAGCATGGCGTGCCAAGTGGTTGCCATGTCCGCACCTGGGATCCGAACTGGCGAACCCCAGGCCACCGAAGCGTAACATGGGCACGTAACTGCTGTGCCACCGGGCCAGCCCCATGACTAGCTTTCTTAGTCTGCTTCTTACCCATTGCAGGTTGGAGTTCCAGAAGTCTCTTGTATCTGTCTATCTATCTATCTATCTATCTATCTATCTATCTATCTATCTATCTATTGTGGTAACGTTGGTTTATAGCATTGTATAAATTTCGGTGTACATCATTTCGTTTCAATTTCTGTATAGATTATATCATGTTCACCACCCCAAAGACTAATTACAATCCATCACCATACACATGTGCTTAATCAATCCTTTCACCTCCTCCCTCCTCCCTTCCCCTCTGGTAACCAACAATCCAGTCTCTGTCTCTATGTGTTTGTTTGTCGTTGTTTTTATCTTCTTATGAGTGAGATCATATAGTATTTGACTTTCTCCCTCTGACTTATTTCACTCACCATAATACCCCCAAGGTCCATCCTTGTTGTCACAAATGGCCAGATTTCATTCTTTTTTATGGCTGAGTAGTATTCCATTGTGTATAAATACCACATCTTCTTTATCCATCTGTCCCTTGATGGGCACCTAGGTTGCTTCCAAGTCTTGGCTATTGTGAATAATGCTGCAATGAACATAGGGGTGCATGTATCATTATGCATTTGTGTTTTCACATTCATTGGATGAATACCCAGCAGTGTAATAGCTGGATTGTATGGTAGTTCTATTCTTAATTTTTTGAGGATTCTCCATACTGTTTTCCAAGTGGCTGCACCAGTTTGCACTCCCACCAGCAGTGTATGTGAGTTCCTTTTTTTCCACATCTTCTCCAACACTTACTATTTCCTGTCTTGTTAATTATAGCCATTCTGATGGGCATGAGGTGATGTCTCATTGTAGTTTTGATTTGCATTTACCTGATAATTATTGATGTTGAACATCCTTTCATGTGCCTGTTGGCCATCTGTGTATCTTCTTTGGGGAAATGTCTGTTCAGATCATCACAATTGGGCTGTTAGTTTTTTTTGTTGTTGAGATGTATGAATTCTTTGTATATTTTGGATATTAATCCCTTACCAGATATATGGTTTGCAAATATTTTCTCCCAATTGTTAGGTTGTCTTTTCGTCTTGATGGTTTCCTTTGCTGTGCAGAAGCTTTTTAGTTTGATGTAGTCCCATTTGTTTATTTTTTCTATTGTTTCCCTTGCCCGGTCAGACATGGTACTTGAAAATATGCTGCTAAGACCAATGTCAAAGAGTGTACTGCCCATCTTTTATTTATTTTTAAATTTTTTTATTGAGTTATTGATAGGTTACAATCTTGTGAAATTTCAATTGTACATTAATGTTTGTCAGTCATGTTGTAGGTGCACCACCTCACCCTTTGTGCCCACCCCCCACCCCACCTTTCCCCTGGTATCCACTAAACTGTTCTTGGTCCATAATTTTAAATTCCTCAGATGAGTGGAGTCATACACAGATTATCTTTCTCTCGCTGGCTTATTTCACTTAACATAATTCTCTCAAGGTCCATCCATGTTATTGCAAATGGAATGATTTTGTTCTGTTTTGCAGCTGAGTAGTATTCCATTGTATATATGTACCACCTCTTCTTTATCCATTCGTCTGTTGCTGGACACTTAGGTTGCTTCCACGTCTTGGCTATTGTAAACAGTGCTGCAATAAACATTGGGGTGCACAGGACTTTTGGGATTGCTGACTTCAAGCTCTTTGGATAAATACCCAGTAGTGGGATGGCTGGATCATATGGTAGTTCTATTTTTAGTTTTTTGAGGAATCTCCATACTGTTTTCCATAGTGGCTGCACCAGTTTGCATTCCCACCAGCAGTGTATGAGGGTTCCTTTTTCTCCGCAACCTCTCCAACATTTGTTGCTATTAGTTTTAGATATTTTTGTCGTTCTAACGGGTGTAAGGTGATATCTCAGTGTAGTTTTGATTTGCATTTCCCTGATGATCAGCGATGATGAGCATCTTTTCATGTGCCTATTGGCCATCAGTATATCATCTTTGGAGAAATGTCTGTTCATGTCTCCAGCCCATTTTTTGATCGGGTTGTTTGATGTTTTGTGGTTGAGTTGCGAGAGTTCTTTATATATTATAGATATTAAGCCTTTGTCAGATATATGACTTGCAAATATTTTTTCCCAGTTAGTGGGTTGTTTTTTTGTTTCAATCCTGTTTTCATTTGCCTTGAAGAAGCTCTTTAATCTGATGAAGTCCCATTTGTTTATTCTTTCTATTGTTTCCCTTCTCTGAGAAGGCATGGTGTCCGAAAAGATCCTTTTAATACTGATGTCAAAGAGTGTACTGCCTACGTTTTCTTCCAGAAGCCTTATGGTTTCAGGTCTCACCTTTAGGTTTTTAATCCATTTTGAGTTTATTTTGGTGAATGGTGAAAAAGAATGGTCAATTTTCATTCTTTTACATGTGGCTTTCCAGTTTTCCCAGCACCATTTGTTGAAAAGACTTTCTTTTCTCCATTGTATGCCCTCAGCTCCTTTGTCAAAGATAAGCTGTCCATAGATGTGTGGTTTTATTTCTGGGCTTTCAATTCTGTTCCATTGATCTGTGCACCTGTTTTTGTACCAGTACCATGCTGTTTTGATTACTGTAGCTTTGTAGTATGTTTTGAAGTCAGGGATTGTGATGCCTCCCGTTTTGTTCTTTTTTCTCAGGATTGCCTTAGAAATTCGGAGTCTTTTCTTGCCCCATATGAATTTTAGGATTCTTTGTTCTAATTCTGTAAATAATGTCATTGGGCTTCTGATTGGGATGGCGTTGAATCTGTAGATTGCTTTTGGTAGAATGGACATTTTAACTATGTTTATTCTTCCAATCCATGTACATGGAATGTCCTTCCATTTCCTTATGTCGTCATCCAATTCTCTCAGAAAGGCCTTGTAATTTTCATTATATAGGTCCTTCACTTCCTTAGTTAAATTTACCCCAAGGTATTTTATTCTTTTTGTTGTGATTGTGAATGGTATTGTATTCTTGAGTTCTTTTTCTGTTAGTTCATTACTGGAGTATAGAAATGCTACTGATTTATGCAAATTGATTTTATACCCTGCAACTTTGCTGTAGTTGTTGATTACTTCTAACAGTTTTCCAATGGATTCTTTGGGGTTTTCTATATATAAGATCATGTCGTCTGCAAACAGTGAGAGTTTCACTTCTTCCCTCCCTATTTGGATTCCTTTTATTCCTTTTTCTTGCCTGATTGCCCTGGCCAGGACCTCCAGTACTATGTTAAATAAGAGTGGTGATAGAGGGCATCCTTGTCTCGTTCCTGTTTTCAGGGGGATGGGGTTCAGTTTTTGCCCATTGAGTATGATGTTGGCTATGGGTTTGTCATATATGGCCTTTATTATGTTGAGGTAGTTTCCTTCTATGCCCATTTTGTTCAGAGTTTTTATCATAAATGGCTGTTGGATCTTGTCAAATGCCTTCTCTGCATCTATTGAGATGATCATGTGGTTTTTATTCCTCAGTTTGTTGATGTGGTGGGTCACGTTGATTGATTTGCGGATGTTGAACCATCCCTGTGTCCCTGGTATGAATCCCACCTGATCCTGATGTATGATTCTTTTGATGAATTGCTGAATTCTGGTTGCCAAAATTGTGTTTAGAATTTTTGCATCTATGTTCATCAGTGATATTGGCCTGTAGTTCTCTTTTTCTGTGGTGTCCTTGTCAGGTTTTGGTATCAGCGTGATGTTGGCCTCATAGAATGTGTTAGGAAGTGTTCCATCTTCCCTAATTTTTTGGAATAGCTTGAAAAGGATAGGTATTAAATCCTCTCTGAAAGTTTGGTAGAATTCCCCAGGAAAGCCATCTGGTCCTGGGGTTTTATTCTTTGGGATGTTTTTGATTGCTGTTTCAATCTCTTTCCTTGTGATTGGTCTGTTCAAATTGTCTGCCTCTTCTTGAGTGAGCTTTGGGAGATTGTAGGAGTCCAAGAATTTATCCATTTCCTCTAGGTTATCCATTCTGTTGGCATATAGTTTTTTGTAGTATTCTCTTATAATCTGTTGTATTTCTGCAGAGTCTGTTGTTATTTCTCCTCGCTCATTTCTGATTTTGTTTATTTGAGCTTTCTCCCTTTTTTTCTTTGTAAGTCTGGCTAGTGGTTTGTCAATTTTATTTATCTTCTCAAAAAACCAGCTCTTTGTCTCATTGATCCTTTCTACTGCCTTTTTCGTTTCAATAGTATTTATTTCTGCTCTGATTTTTATTATTTCTCTCCTTCTGCTGACTTTGGGCTTCATTTGTTCTTTTTTCTCTAGTTCAGTTAGGTGTGCTTTAAGGTTGCTTATTTGGGATTTTTCTTGTTTGTTAAGATGTGCCTGTATTGCGATGAATTTTCCTCTTAATACAGCTTTTGCTGTATCCCATATGAGTTGGTATGGCATGCTATCATTTTCATTTGTTTCCAGGTATTTTTTTATTTCTTCTCTAATTTCTTCAATGATCCATTGCTTGTTCAGGAGTGTGTTGTTTAGTCTCCACATCTTTGTGCCTTTCTCAGCTTTTTTCTTGCAATTAATTTCTAGCCTTATAGCACTATGATCTGAGAAGATGCTTGTTATTATTTCAATTTTTTTAAATTTGTAGAGGCTTGCCTTGTTTCCCAACATATGGTATATCCTAGAGAATGTTCCATGTGCACTTGAGAAGAATGTGTATTCAGCTCTTTCAGGGTGGAGTGATCTATATATGTCTATTAAGTCCAATTGTTTTAGTTTTTCATTCAGCTCCACTATTTCCTTGTTGATTTTCTGTCTGGATGATCTGTCCATTGATGTGAATGGGGTGTTGAGGTCCCCTACTATTATTGTGTTGTTTTTAACATCTTCCTTTAGGTCTGTTAATAGTTGCTTTATGAATCTTGGTGCTCCTGTGTTGGGTGCATAGATATTTATAAGCGTTATTTCTTCTTGATGAAGTGTCCCTTTGATCATTATATATTGTCCCTCTGTGTCTCTCTTTACCTGTCTTATTTTGAAATCCACTTGGTCTGATATGAGAATTGCAACACCTGCCTTTTTTCCCTTGCTATTTGCTTGAAGTATTGTCCTCCACCCCTTCACCCAGTCTGTGTTTGTCCTTGGGGCTGAGGTGTGTTTCCTGGAGGCAACAAATTGTTGGATCGTGTTTTTTAATCCATTTTGCCACTCTGTGTCTTTTTATTGGAGAGTTCAATCCATTCACATTGAGAGTGATTATTGATGCATGTGGACTTAATGCTGTCAATCTGTCGCTCATTATCTTGTTTTCCTGTGTTTCTTTTCCTGTGTACTTTAGACTACCCATTTAATACTGCAATTTCTTATGCTGGGTTTCTTAGATTTTTCCTTATCTATGATTTGTGACTCTGTTCTGTACTTTATTTTAGTGTCTACCTTGAAGTTTGTATTTAGAATGTCGTGTATAATATAGTCTATTCTCTGGTGGTCTCTTACCTACTTGACCAATACTGATTTAGACCCTTTGCTCTTCCCCTCCTAAATAATTATTTTCATTTTTTATTCCAACTCGTCTTATTAATTTGTAGTTAGAGTGCTAAGATCGTCCTTGTTTTGGTAGTTTCCTTACTTTTACCCTAATGCTATAATTGAATATTTGTTATCCTGTTCTGGTTCTATCCATTGGTCTCCCTAGTCTGTGGATTGTGTCCCCTTTCTCCCTTTTTTCTTTTTTCAAGTATGAGAGCCTTCTTGAGGATTTCTTGTAATGGAGGGCTTTTAGTTACAAATTTCCTTAACTTTTGTTTGTCTGGAAAAGATTTAATTTCTCCCTCATATCTGAAGGAAATTCTTGCTGGATAGAGTATTCTTGGCTGAAGGTTTTTATCCTTTAAAGTTTTGAATATATCACTCCATTCTCTCCTAGCTTGTAGGGTTTCTGTAGAGAAATCTGCTGACAGTCTGATAGGGGCTCCTTTATAGGTTATTCTCTTTTTTTTCCTTACTTCCCTGAGTATTCTCTCCTTATCATTCCTATTTGCCAACTTTACTACTATGTGCCTTGTGGTAGGTCTTTTTACATTGACAAATCTAGGAGATCTAAAACTCTCCTCTACACACATTTCTCCGTTGATCCCTAGATTTGGGAAGTTCTCTTCAATAATTTCGTTAAGCACACTTTCTGCTCCATTTTCCTTTTCCATATTCTCGGGAATTCCTATGATCCTTATGTTCTTACTCCTCATTGAATCCATTATCTCTCAGAGATTTTCCTCATTTTTTTAAATTCTTAATTCTCTTTCTTCCTCTGTCTGGCGCCATTCAGCCTGTCTGTCCTCGATGATGCTAATTTTCTCCTCTATGTTGTCTACATGGGCATTCAGGGAATCTGTATTCTGTTTTATCTGGTCCATTGTGTTTTTCATCTCAAGTAATTCTGTTTGATTCTTCTTTATGATTTCAATCTCTTTTGTGAAGTAACTCCAGAACTCGGCTTGTTTCTCTATCTTTCTCTCTACCTCATTGAGTTTTTTTATTATAACTGCTCTGAATTCATTATCACTTAGTTTACCTAATTCCAAGTCCTCAGGACTTAATTCTGTGTTTTTATTGTTTTCCTTCTGGTCTGGGGCTTTTATAAATTGCTGGATGGTAGAGGAGCGGTTTTTCTCATGGTGGTAGAATTCAGTTGCAGTTACAGCCTGTCGCCACTAGATGGGGGTCGAGAGCGGCGTGTTAGCTCTCCGCCTTGGGGCAAGATGGCTGCGCCCACTGGCTTTGCTGGGGGTGAGGGGCTGTTACTCGCATGCACAGGTCTGGGTTCAGATCAGTTCTCTTCTCTGGTCTCCCAAGGCCCTTGATTTGTGGGGTCCCCGCAGACGGAAGCTTTCCCCCCGTCAGCGGGTCTCCACTGAATCAGCGGCAGGAGTCCTGGATGATCCCCCGGTCGCGTGGCCCCTCCCCTGTTCCTTCCCGACCCTCGCCACAGCGATCGCAGACTCTAGGGGAGGGAGCGATGTTCTCTCCTACCATTCCAGCGCCTCCGAAGGTGTAAGCAAGGTTATGATCTCCACCTTCTTGGTATTGTAGGTCTCTAACGAGCTGGCATTATGTTTATTCTCTGAAATTCAGTTCTTCCAATCTTTTGTTGTATTTTGGAGGGGAGAGAATCCCAGGTCAGCTCACCCTGCCATTTTGCTCCGCCCACTTCACCCTATCTTTTCTTCTAGAAGTTTCATGGTTTCAGGTCTTACATTCAAGTCTTTAATCTGTTTTGAGTTAATTTTTGTGTATGGTGTAAGATAATGGTCTACTTTCATTCTTCTGCATATGGCTGTCCAGTTATCCCACCATTTACTGAAGAGAATTTCCCTTTTCCATTGTATGTTCTTGGCTCCCTTGTTGAAATTTAGATGTCCGTAGATGCGTGGGTTTATTTCTGGGCTCTCAGTTCTGTTCCATTGATCTGTGTGTCTGTTTTTGTGCCAGTACCATGCTGCTTTGATTGCTATAGCTTTGTAGTATATTTTGAAATCAGGGAGTGTGATACTTCCAGCTTTGTTCTTTTTTCTCTGGATTCCTTTGGCTATTAGGGATTTTTTGTTGTTCCATACAAATTTTGGGATTCTTTGTTCTATTTCTGCAAAAAGTGTTGTTGGAACTTTGATAGGGATTGCATTGAATCTGTAGATTGCTTTAGGGACTATGGACATTTTAACTATGTTAATTCTTCCAATCCAAGAGCATGGACTATCTTTCCACTTCTTTGTGTCTTCTTGACAATGTTTTATAGTTTTCAGTGTACAGGTCTTTCACCTCTTTGGTTAAGTTTATTCCTTAAAAAAAGAAAAGGAAGTTTCATTCTTTTTGTTGCAGTTGTAAATGAGATTGTATTCTTAATTTCTCTTTCTGCTACTTCATTGTTAGTGTATAGAAATGCAACTGACTTTTGTATGTTCATTTTGTATCCTACAACTTTACCATATTCATTTATTATTTCTAAAAGTTTTTTTGTGGATTTTTTAGGGCTTTCTATATATAAAAGTATGTCATCTGAAAATAGTGATAGTTTCACTTAGTTCTTTCCAATTTGGATCCCTTTTATTTCTTTTTCTTGCCTGGTTGCTCTGGCTAGGACTTCCAATACTATGTTAAATAAGAGTGGGGAAAGTGGGCATCCTTGTCTGATTCCTGTTCTTAGAGGGATAGCGTTCAGTTTTTCTCCATTAAGAATGATATTAACTGTAGTTTGTCATATATGGCCTTTATTATATTGAGGTACTTTCCTTCCCTACCCATTTTATTCAGGATTTTTATCATAAATGGATGTTGTATCTTGTCAAATGCTGTCTCCGCATCTATTGAGACGATCATGTGATTTTTATTCTTCATTTTTAATGTTAATATGGTGTATCACATTGATTGATTGTGGATGTTGAGCCATCCCTGCATCCCTGGAATAAATCCCACTTGATCATGGTGTATGATCTTTTTAATGTATTGTTGTATTCAATTCTCTAGTGTGTTGTTGAGGATTTTTGTATATCGGCCTGTAATTTTCTTTTTTTGTGTTGTCTTTGTCTGGCTTTGGTATCAGGGGAATGTTGGCTTTGTAGAATGAGTTAGGAAGCTTCCCCTCCTCTTCAATTTTTTGAAAGAGTTTGAGAAGATAATATATTAAGTTTTCTTTGAATGTTTGCTAGAATTCACCAGGGAAGCCATCTGGTCCTGGACTTTTATTTTTTTGGGAGGTTTTTAATTGCTGTTTCAATCTCCTTATTGGTGATTGGTCTGTTCAAATTCTAATTTTTTCTTGATTCAGTTTTGGAAGGTTGTCTAATTCTAAGAATTTGTCCACTTCTTCTAGATTATCCAATTTGTTGGTGCAGAGCTTTTCATTATATTCTTTTATAATCTTTTGTATTTCTGAGGTGTCTGTTGTAACTTCTCTTTTATTTCTGATTTTATTTATTTGAGTTTTCTCTCTTTTTTTCGTGGTAAGTCTAGCAAAATGCTTGTCAATTTTGTTTCTCTCTTCAAAGAATCAGCTTTTAGTTTCATTGATTTTTTCTATTGCTTTTTTAGTCTCTATTTCATTTCTTCTTTTTTTAAAAAAAATTTCTTTTTCTATTTCCTTTATTTCTGCTCTGATTTTTATTATTTCCTTCCTTCTACTGATTTTAGGCTTTTTTTGTTCTTCTTTTTCCACTTCCTTTAGGTATGCTGTTAGATTGTTTATTTGAGATTTTTCTTCTTTGTTGAGGAAGGCTGTATTGCTATAAACTTCCCTCTTAGAATTGCTTTTGTTGTATCCCAAAAATTTTGGCATGTTGTATTTTCATTTTCATTTGTTTCCAGGTATTTTTTGATTTCTCCTTTGATTTCTTTGTTGACTCAATAATTGTTCAGTAGCATTTTGTTTAATGTCCACATATTTGTGGCTTTTCTGGTTTTATTCCTGTAGTTGATTTCTAGTTTCATACTGTTGTGGTCGGAAAAGATGCTTGGTATTATTTCAGTCTTCTTAAATTTATTGAGACTTGTTTTTGGCCTAATATGCAACCAATCCTGGAGAATGTTCCATGTGCATTTGAAAAGAATGCATATTCTGTGGTTTTTGGATGGAATGTTCTGTATATAGCTACTAAGTCCAATTGGTCTAATGCATCATTTAAGGCCAATATTTCCGTATTGAACTTCCGTTTGGATGATTTATCCATTGGTGTAAATGGAGTGTTAAAGTCCCCTACTATTATTGTGTTGCTGTCTATTTATCTTTTTACATCTGTTAATAATTGCTTTATATATTTATGTGTTCCTATGTTGGGTGCATAGATATTTACAAGTGTTATATTCTCTTGTTGGACTGTTCCTTTTATCATTATGTAGTGCCTTTCTTTATCTCTTGTTACAGTTTTTGTTTTAAAGTCTATTTTGTCTGATATATGTATTACTATCCCAGCTTTATTTTCATTGCCATTTGCATGCAGTATCTTTTCCCATCCCTTCACTTTCAGTTTGTGAGTATCTTTAGGTCTGAAGTGTGTTTCTTGTATGCAGCATATATATGGGTCTTGTTTTTTATCCAGTCGGCCACTCCACGCCTTTTGATTGGACCATTTAGACCTTTGACATTTAAAGTAGCTATTGATAAGAATGCACTTATTGCCATTTTGTTGCTTTTTTGAGGTTTTAGTAGTTCTTCTCTGTTCCTTTGTTCTCTTGCTCTCTTCCCTTGTGGTTTTATGGCTTTCTTTAGTATTATGTTTAGGTTACTTTCTCTTAATTTTTTGTGTATTTATTATAGGTTTCTGGTTTCTGATTATCATGAGCTTCATATATAATAACCTATGTATATAGCAAACTATACTAAGTTGATGGTCTCTTCAGTTTGACCTCTTGCTAAAAGCTGTACTCTTTTACTCCCCTCCTCCCACATTTTTGTTTTTGATATCATATCTAACCTCTTTGTGTGTGTGTGTAACTATTACCCTCTTATCATGGAAATAGATAATTTCTGTTCTTTTGTCTTTTGACCTTCATATTAGCTTCATAGGTGGTTGATCTGTTACTTTTATCGTATATTTACCTTTACCAGTGATTTTATTCCTTTTTTTAAAAAATGATTTTCTTGGGCCGGCCCTGTGACCAAGTTGTTAAGTTCGTGCACTCTGCTTCAGTGGCCCAGGGTTTCACCAGTTCGGATTCTGGGTGTGGACATGGCACTGCTCGTTAGGTCATGTTGAGGCAGCATCCCACATGTCACAACTAGAGGAACCTACAACTAAAAAATATACAACTATGTACTGGGGGGATTTGGGGAGAAAAACCAGGAAAAAAAAAGATTGGCAACAGTTGTTAGCTCAGGTGGCAATATTAAAAAAAAAATTAAAAAAGAAAGATTTTCTTATTCCTATTTGTGGTCTTCTCTTTTCCACTTAAATAAGTCCCTTTAGCATTTTTTGTAAAGCTGGTTTCTTGGTGATACACTCCTTTAGTTTTAGCTTGTCTGGGAAACTCTTTATCTCTCTTTCCATTCTGAATGGTAACCTTGCTGGGTAGAGTATTCTTGGCTGTAGGTTTTTTCCTTTCAGTGCCTTAAATATATCGTGCCACTACCTTCCAACCTGTACGGTTTCTGCTGAGAAATCAGCTGATAGCCTTATGGGGTTTCCTTTGTATGTCACTTGTTGCCTTTCTCTTGTGGCTTTTAGGATTTTCTCTTTATCTTTAATTCTTGACATTTTAATTATAATGTGTCTTGGTGTGGGTATCTCTGGGTTTATCTTGTTTGGTGCTTTCTGTGCTTCCTGTACCTGGATGTCTGTCTCCTTCCTTAGGTTAAGGAAAGTTTTCAGCTATTATTTCTTCAAATAGATTTTCTGTCCCTTTTTTTTCCTTCTTCTCCTCAAAGCCCCCCAGTACATAGTTGTATATTCTAGTTGTAGGTCCTTCTGGTTATGCTATGTGGGATACTGCCTCAGCATGGCTTGATGAGTGGTGCCATGTCTGTGCCCAGGATCCAAACCAGTAAAACCCTGGGCTGCCAAAGTGAAGCGTGTGAACTTAACCACTTGGACATGAGACTGGCCCTTTCTCTGCCCCTTTGTCTCTCTCTTCTCCTTCTGGGAAGCCTATAACATGGATGTAAGCATGCTTGATGTTGTCCCAGAGATCCCTTAGACGTCCTCGTTCTTTTTAATTCTTTTTTCTTTTATCTGTTCAGCTTGGGTGATTTCCTCTAGTCTTTCATTCAGCTCACTGATCTGTTCTTCTGTATCATCTACTCTGCTACTGAGTTCCTCTAGATAATTTTTCACTTCTGGTATGGTATTCTTCATTTCTGATTGGTTGTTTTATATAGTTTCCAATTCTTCATTGAAGTTCTCACTGAGTTCATCCATTCTTCTCCCAAGATCAGTGAGCATCCTTATGACTATTTGTTTGAACTCTTTGTCAGAAACAGAACTACTTCTGTTTCATTTAGTTCTTTTTCTGGGGTTTTGTCATGTTTCCTCACTTGGAATGTATTCCTTTGTCTCCTCATTTTTCCTCTTTCTCTGTGCTTATATCTATGAATTAGGTAGGTCAGCCACATCTCCTGATCTTGGAAAGGTGGCCTTACATAAGAGATCCCTTATGAGGCCCAGCAGTGTGCTTCCCTCTTGTCACCAGTTCCAAATGTTCTGGGAGTGACCCCTGTGTGGGCTACATGTGTCCTTCTGTTATGGCAGGGTTGTTCTTGCTTTAGGTGCCCAGGGAGGTTACGCTGTCCCCCTGGCTGCCTGGTTGTGTTGCTCAATTATTTGTGGCTGCTATGGTCCTTTCAGTCACTTTATGGTGCCCCAGCACCATTGGCTGAAAGGTCTAATAGCACATTCCTGTTGCAGCCTTTCTGTTAAGTGACTAGGCCCCCAGTATGGCTGGTTGCTATAGCAGCTTACAATTGCTCTGGGCCTCTGGCCTGCAAGGCTGTTGTCAGTCCTCTCAGGGTTGCAGTGAGTGGGGCTGGCCCCAGGCATGGGAGCACCCAATTGTTTCAGGCTTTGGAAGGTGGGGCTCATACCCTATGTGGCTTTTTGAGAAGCACAAGTCTGCTGCAGCTGTCAGGCCTCACCGTCCACAGGGCCACACACTCCATCAACACAGTCCTGCCCCATGCGTGCACCCTGACCCACTGAAGTGGACCCAGCTTCCCCCCTTCGGGGGACCCACACATGCCACCAATGCAGGTCCACCCCTTGAGCGTGTCCTTCCCTGCCAGGGTGGACCCACTTGCCTGGTTGCAGAGGTTCTAGGTACCCCACCTACATGGGCCCACAAGTTGTCCGAGGGCTTGCTGTTGGGTGGGGCCAGTCCCTAGGGTGGGCTGCCTGCACTGGCTGAGCTGGATTAAATTGGTGCTTTAGTGGGTGGGGCGTCTGCCAGGGTCTCTATCAGCATGCCTACACTAGGTCATAATAATGGCTTTTGCCAATGTCTCAGTCCCTGGAAAGGTCTCACCTCTCACTGAGATGTGTCTGGAGCTTACCAGGTGAGTCTCTTTTCACCAAAGGACTGTGTACCTTTCTGCTGATTTTAGGTTGCTTTCTGAAATGAGTGAATTTGTGTGTAGGCCCTTTAAGAGCAGGCTTTTCTTCCCTATGTCTGATAGCTTATCTGGCGGTATTCCTCATTGTAGTTAATAGCCAGCAAGGCCAGGTATCATGACACTTGTCCTGCTTATGCTGAATCCAAAAGCTGCTTATTGTGGTAATGCTCACCTGCTCAGATCCCTCACTCCTCCAGGGAGGGCTTTGTACCTTAAGGTTGTTCCCGGCCTGCTATGAAGTGCTCTGGCTCAAGGGTGGGTTTTTTCTCTCCAGAAAGGAATTTCTGCCTCTTTCATCTCGGTCAGCACTGTCCCTTATTGTCGGGGTTCTTTTTATCCAGTTTTCAGTTCTCTCTTAGGGATAATTGTTACACAAATACTTGTAAGTTTGTTGTGTCCATGGGAAGAGGTGAGCCCAGAGTCCGCCTACACTGCCATCTTGACACCATCCCCCCAGAAGTTTCTTTTTATTTTGAATAATCTCAGTTTCTTTTAGTCCAAGCTTGCTGTGATTTCATCAATATAACTATCTTTAAAACTTTGGACTTTCTGTATGTCTTATTGGAGTTTACTCCATGTTCCAAATGCTACCTCCATAATTCTTTTTCATTTGGGCCTGTCAGGCTGCTATGGCACAACACTCTTAAGATTCTTAGAGGCCCTTTTGTCTAAATGAGAGGATTTACTAAGCATTGCATTATATCTCTCTGAGGTCTTGACAAAGGATCTTAGAGCCACATTTTTGGGTTGATCTTTACCAAGGTCATTTGCTAGCTGGACAGACTGGGGATGAGAAATTGTTTTGTTTTACAACCCAGGAAGTCTTAGTCCCTCTATATTTCCTCTAAATTCTGCTTGCAAACAAATACCTTATTATATGCAGCTAGAAGCACTTAAAAGATGCTTTCAACATACTGTCTAAAGATCTCCTTAGCCAAGACCCCAAGTGCATTAGATACATTTTCTGTCTTCCAAATTACTATAGGCATTTGTTTTGCCAATTGTTTCATTGCTACATAACACAGGTAACCACATTCCCAGGCTTCAGTAGCAATTTTCTTAGCACTTTTCCTAGGCTAGACCTGGCATCTTCACATGGTAGTCTCAGGTCAACATTCTAAGAGGGTGAGAACAAATACTGTAAGGCTTCTTGATGCCTAGTTTTAGAAGTCACACAATGCCATTTCCAACATATTCTATTTGTCAAAGCAAGTCACAAAGTGATGCCCATTCAACGAGTGGGGAAATAGACTCCACCTTTTGATGCTCTGGAGAAGTGGTAAAGTCATATTGCAAAATGGCGAGAATAAAAAGGGTGGGAATAATTACTGTGGCCATCTTTGCCCACAAAACTACCACACCAAAGCTAGTGTGAGATAGAGAATAACATACTTTCAGACATAAAATTTCTCAAAAATTTATCTTTTCTCAGGAAGCTACTGGGGCATGTATTTATAAAAATTGAGAGTGTAAAGCAAGAAAGAATAAGACAAGTGATCTGGGAATCAATGGCTCCCACAGAAGACAGAAACCAAGGAAATCTCCCGGAGGATAGGCCTGAGAGAGCCATATTCCAAATTGAAGAAAGAGGATGGAAGACTCCCAGAGGAATGTCTCCAAGAAGGATGTCTTGGTGGAAAATATAGCACTGATCAACTATTTGAGAGTAGTGAGAGAGGAATTTTCAGAGCTGTGGCAGGATGTGAAAAGATCTAACCAGTTGTTTAAGAAAAAAATACATAACTGAAAAAAAAATGGAGGCAGATATTAACTTCAGGAAAAACAAAAAGTTGCACAAGAAAGGCCATGTAATCATGTGCGATACTTGGGACAAAAGTAAATGATATTAACACAATCATCATTTAAAAATCACTGAATAAGAATTTAACTAAAATTGTGATAAAACTATACTGGGAAGATAGGGAAAGGGAAGTGGTCTGCAGTGAAGCTAAAATCCTTATATAGCATGAAGGAAAATTAGTGTATTGCCTAAAATCCACAGCTCAAAGCATAAGTGTGTACTTAGATTATTTAGAAATGAGTGCCTCTCGGAAGTGAGGTGGAGTGGGGGTTGTAAAATAGGGGGCTGATTTTCCTCTTATTAGTTTTTATTACTCTTGACCTTTTAAACTAAGAGAAAGTATAATGTTACTAAAAAAGAATGATTTCAAAAAATAGGTTAAAAAAACACATTGGCTGTTAATCAGAGAAAAAAATTATTGCTAACAGCAGTTTCAAGGGAGTTGTCAGGGTAAAAATCCTTAAAACAGAATTAAGGATAACCTATGTGATTAAAAATTTTAAACGTTGCATTTTAGATGCCAGTCACTATTTGAAGTCTTAAGACCAAAATTGAGTAAGGCAAATTCCAAGTCCGAAAGTCTTATAGTTTAGTAGGGTAGGCATAGAGGTAAGCAAGTATTGACAATGCAACATGAAAAGTGGTACAATAGGGACGTGTAGAAAGTAATTTGAGACCAGAGAGGAAAGAGAGACAGAGACGATCCTCGTTTTGGGTGGAGTCGGAGATGGCTCTCTAGAAGAGTGGACCTTAGAAATGAGTGTTGATGGATAAGTGAGTTCTGCTGGCCAACTAGACAGGGAAGAACATTTCAAGTAGAGAAGTTCACCATGAAAAATCTAAGCACGTTTGAGAAAGGGTAATAAGTTCAGCGTGGCTTGAAACAGGGTGTGAAGTGGGGGATTGACCAGAAATGAGCCTGGAGTGCTAGACTGGGGCAGATCTTAGAGGGCCTTGTGAATCATGCTAAGGGAGTTGGCATGTAAGGATTTTACCCTAAGATGTGACACACCAAATGCACATCTTAGCATGATCAGAGGCTCTGGGGAAGCCAGCGGGGGAATAAATGCAGGATGCGAGACTAGGGAAGGGAGACTCATTAGAAGCCTAGGATAGGAAGTGAGGGCTAGACAGGAGGAGAGAGTTGAGAAATATTTCAGAAGCTGATTCAGTGACAGGTCCTAGTGGCCAATCGAAAGACACAGGATTCAAAGATAACTCTGATGTTCACTCATTGATCAGATATTTATTGTGTACTTTTTCTGTGCTAGGCACTCTGCCAGGCACTGAGGTGTTTTGGGTTGAATAGAGCATGCTCCCTGCCCTAGAGGAGCTTTCATTTAGTGGAAACAGAGAATAAATGAGCAGTAAGTGTAGCTGTGATGCTTTATTCTCAAGAGGAGAAGGGAGCCCAGAGGTACTTGAGAAGAAGCTGCCAAAGAGGAAGAAGGCAAACCCAGAGTGCCTAGAACTATCGAGGCTGAGAGGAAGAGAGTTTGGGAAAGGAGTGGTCCATGGTGACAGATGCTGCCAAGCAAATGGGTAGCAGGGCTGAGGTGTCCCCTGGATGAGGCAGTTAGGATAGCATTAATGATCTCAGAACAGCAGAGAGGGTTGCTCACCAGATGTCTTAGGGTGTGGAGCAAAGAGATGGTGAAGATGCTGAAAGATGAATGTAGATTTCTCTTTCAGAAGCTGGTCAGGAAGTGAGGAAGAGATAAACCAGTGAGAGACTTCATAAAGATGTAGCTTTTAAGATGGAAAACCCTTGAGTATTTATTCTTATCAAGCCCAGCTGTTTAACTTGTGGAGCCCAGTACACAATGAAAATTCAAGGCCTCTTGTTAAAAACTTAGTGAGTCTTAAGACAGCAACAGCAGAGCATGAAACCGGTGTGGACCCTTTTAAGTGCAGGGCCCTGTGTGGCTGCACAGGGTGCACGCCAGGAAGCCAGCCCTGAATCTCAGGGGAAGGAGCCCAGGGAGGAAGCAAGAAGAGGACCGGATCAGTGACAGAGCCTGGCCTTAGAGCAATCGAGAAGGGCGGGACTCAGGCTCCAGATGGAGGTAGAGTCTTGAGCATGAGGAAAAACAGGTCTTTGGTCATCTCCTGAGATGAAGGAGATGGAGGATGGAGATGGAAGATGGACAGGAGGCGGTGCTGGAAGGGGAGGACTTCCTGCCAGAGAGATGATTTTCTTCATGGAATAATCTGTAGGTAGAAGAAAGCGGCAGAAGTTTACGGCAATATGAGGAGAGCGGGAGACCACAGGAGCGCTGGGAACCTGGGGGGCGGGAAATGGGTCAGTGGGAGTGGCCCCACGGCCAGCAGGCACTTGGGAGATGGGGCTGGAGCAAGCCAGGGACCCGCTGGACAGGTGAGGCGCCTGAGATGATGGGCTGGGATTCATGCTGGGTCAGCAATAAGAAATGGGGTGGCCAGAAGGACTGGAGGGCTCTCTCACTGCCGAGGGAGTTGGCAATGAAAGTGGCAGGGTAGGAGGGAGGGCTCAAAGGAGTAGAATTTGCAGGTTTAGTGTTCTGGCCATGAGCTGATGGTGAAGTTGGTGTGGTGCCTGTCTAGAGGACTCATGCAAAGAGTTAAGCAGCAAAAGGGAAGAGAGCTAGTTCTGGTGGAATGAGCAGAAGCGTCATGCATCATTATTTTAAGACCAGGCATAACTGCGCATGTGTGACAGGGAGAGTCCATGGAGAGGGAAGGTTGAAGGCGCAGGTGAAGGGGCTAAGTATGGGGCAAGGGTTTCTCTCCCCTTGAAACCAGAATAAAGAGAGAGAGACACGTTATAGAGCCGCCTTGTGAAGACGTGGATGTTAAGAGCGATTGGGTATTATCCGTGCAAGCTCTAAGAGTCATGAGGAACCGCGAACCTGGCCATGTGCTGGGAATGGAGAGAACTGTGAATTCTTATTGGAAACGAAGGGGGTCGCCCGCGAGCAGCGAGGAGAGCGGTGGGAGGCAGACATGAGTCTCGCTGCTCTAGCAAGGCCAAGGCGGACAGGCTGCACTCCTTCTCTCCAAGTCCCTCGGTTATGCCGGGTCCCTAGCCCTCCGCCACCCCTCCGCAATTCGGTGACCTCCCCAGAAGCGGCCTCCGCTGCCCCACAAAATCCAGTTAGGGCTTTCGGAGACCCAACTGGTCAAGAGGCCACAGTGATGCGGAGGGTCAACGAGCACCCGTCAGGCGGCCCGGGTGCCAGGCCCCGCACTGGGGTCCCGAAGCGGAGCCTCGCAGCCCCCCAGGCCTCTCGCCTGCCGTTCCCTGGCTTTATGTCCTAAGAAATCTGCCTGGGTTCCCCAGCTCGCCGTCCTTCTTCTTAGCTTCCTCCTCATCAAGGCAAACCTCCCCCGTCACCCTCGCCTGGGCTCCAGGTGGTTGCCACCGCCCCGCTTGCTGCCAGGGGCTGACTCCCTCGCCTTCTGGTGCCGAGCTGGGGTTTTCCGAATCCGGGCGGTAGGAGCCCAGGCGCAGCCGTCTTCATCTGGAAATAGTTAAGCCCTCTCCCGGATGGGAGAGAAGCCAGAGAACGGCCATGTCCCCCCTCCGTCATCGCCCCCTCCCGACCCCCCCCCCCCCCGGGTTCCCGGAGCTCCGAGGGGTGAAGCTGGGCCAGGTCTTCCCTGGCCGCGGGGCGCACGTGCAGCCGGCGGCCCAAGCGGCTGCCCAGGTCTGCCTGCCGGGGGTCCCCGCCCGGCTGCCACCGCCAGCGGGTTTGGCGCAGGGCTGCGGATGCCGCGTGAGCCGATCTCCCTTTCCCGTTCCCGGCGGCGGGTCCCGTCGATCCCGGCAGCCGCGCCAGGCCCAAGGGGGACGGAGGAGGGAGGAGCCGGAGACTGAGGGGAAGGAGGTGGCCCGGCGGCCCCGCCCCCGCCCCGCCCCCCGCGGCCGGAGCCCGGGCTGCAGCCGGGCGCGCCGGAGCCTGCGAGCCCGCGAGCCAGCGAGCAGCGGCCGCGGCCTCCTCTGCTCGCGCTGTGACCCCGGCGTCCCGGTCCGCGGCCCCGCTGGTCCCGGGGCCCGCGCCCCGCCGGGGCAGGGATGCATCATGGCCACGCTGGCTTGCCGGGTGCAGTTCTTGGACGACACGGACCCTTTCAACAGCACCAACTTCCCCGAGCCCAGCCGGCCGCCGCTGTTCACGTTCCGCGAGGACCTCGCGCTCGGCACCCAGCTGGCCGGGGTCCACCGGCTGCTGCGGGCGCCGCACAAGGTACGGCTCGGCGGGGTGGGCTGGGCCCCCTGGACGCAGCCCCCGCAGCGGGGCTCGCCGGGGTCGGGGCGCCACGGGCCGGCTGGGCTGGGCGCGGCCCCCGGGGACAAGCGCCCAAGGACAGACCTCCCCCCTACCCCTTAGGCAGAGGGGCCCCGGGCACCCGCTGGCTGGCGCGGGATCTCCTGTGCCCGCGAGGAGGACAGCCCTGCGCTCCGGCCACGAGCCTGGAGCAGGCGGAGCCGAGCAGGTGCCGCGCCGGCCGGAGGCGGGATGGAGAAGGTTCCCCGGCGCCGCGCCGTTAGCTCGGCCGGGTGGGCGGGGTGGGGCTCGGACGTGGGCGATCGGCCCCGGCACCCGCGCGGGACGCAGAACGAACCGGGGCGCCGGGGGACTCAGGTCCCTCGCAGGAGAGCGCTGAGCTACGTCCGGGACAAAACCTCTCAGGCCTCTGGGGCCGCTACGGGCGGCCGCGCGACCCTCGCCACAAAGCACGGTTCCCAGGGACACCTCCTCCTCCTCCCCGGGGGGCCACAGCCGAGGACGCCCACCTCGCCCTGCGGTGGCGCTCGGAATAGTCCCCTTTTCATAGGAGAAGCAGGTGGCCTTGGGAACCTTGGAGGAGCAGTCGCTGTGGGAGGAGGGGCGGGGGCGCAGAGGGGCGGCGCGCGCACAAAGCCTGTGCCTTGCAGCCCGAAATGAGTGTCCCCTGGGAAGAATGGCTTCTCCGTACACCCGATGGAGGTTTTTTCTTTTCTTTTTAACCCTTTGCAGGAGGACAGGCATCTTGCAAAGTGTGGGTTGCAAAGAGCTGAGCATTGAAAGCTAACCGTTTAGTTACCCAGGAGAACGCTTCCTCCCACTTAAACAGATTTACTGCACCTTGGAGACTTGCCTCCCCGGTACATTTTCTGTTTAGGGTTCATATCGAAGCTTGGAGATGATTTATTCTTTGAGGATCAACGTTGATGAATATTTGGAAGAGATAACCCTTGATGCCAAAAAGAAGAAAATAGACTTTGAAAAATTTTTTAGATTTCTGTATGATGTTCACCTGCCTTGGAAGTAGAGGGGAGGTTGTATGTAGAAACCGGTGGGCTGTGGCAGTGGCATTTCTCTCCCTCTGTTAGTAGTATATCAGTGTCCCCCCCCCCCCTTAATTAGTAACCTGTTTTCAAGAATGAGGAATGGGTCAGTTCTGTGTCATTCTCTCTGTGTTCGTGAGGGGTGGGTAGTACAGTCACTGATTGTGGAAACCTCTCTGGCGGTAAAAGCCTGTTGGATTGGGAGATGGAGGGATAGAATGATATAGTGTAGATTCAGCTTATCAGAATTACTTTTGTAAATTATTTGGTTCTTCTCAATCAGTGGACTCAGTTAAAAGTTTTCGAAGGGCTTCTTCAGCATCATAATATTCCATTCATTATGGTCTCTGATTACAGGGATCTTTTGTGGAAACCAGAGAAGACTCATAATTGTGGCCCTATGACCTTGAAGTGGTTTCCTTGGATTTCAAACCCTATATACGTAGGATGACCTTTCAAGCTGGAAGCTGAAGTACGTTTTTATGTTTCCGTGGAATAGCACCATAGTCTTGATCCAGTGTTCCTGGTCTGGTAGGAGGAAATCCTCATGATCCCGCTGCGCCACCCCCCTCCTCCTCCCCCAGCCAGCACAGCAGGTACACTGGCTCATAGAAGTTTCTGAGGTGTCCCTTGTGGAATAAACAAACCAGAGGATATCTCACAGAGACCCTTGACCCCTCCTCTTGCAGGCCAGCCAGACTTAGTCTCACAATCTTTTGCCCAAAGACCGTTGCAGTATATTTGGATGTTTGGCATTGTTTTTCACATCTCGAGCTGAGTGAGTAGCTGATTTTATTAGGCAGGTTCTGTAAAGCAGAATTCAGGGTATTGGTGTACCTAGGTGCACATTTATATTTTACTATGCTGATTAATTTCCATCAGGGAATCTATCACAGGATCCACCTGTGATAGAAAGAGCTAGGGAGGGGCTGGCCCTGTGGCCCAGTGGTTAAAGTTCCGCATGCTCTGCTTCGGCAGCCTGGGTTCTCAGGTTCAGATCCTGGGTGTGCACCTACTCTACTCATCAACCATGCTGTGGCAATGACCCACATGCAAAACAGAGGAAGATTGGCACAGATGTTAGCTTAGGGCGAATCTTCCTCAAGCAAAAAAAAAAAAAAAAATAGAGCTAATGAGTTTTGAGCAGTTGGCATTTAGGTGTGTGCTCTACCTGGGATGTCAGTGCATAATCTCATTTAACACTACACAGCTCTGTGAGGCAGAGACTTTTACTATCCCTGTTTTACGGATGAGGAAACTGAGGCAGAGAACCCTTAAGTAACCTACTTTCTCTGCTAGGAGTGGAGAGCTGAGATTCAAACAAGGCCTGTGTGACTCAATTCCCCAGTGCTGTTCTGTTCGCTGGACCAGCTGTGTGGCTGTGGGCAGAAGCAGCGCCTCCTGGGCCTTCCATTCCATTAACTTGGGGAGTTCACCAAATCACCTTTGTGTGCCAGGAGCTTTTGGGCCTGGGGCAGGTGAATGATGCAAGCGTGAGTAAGAGCCTTGAAGCAGAATTCCTGGCCTGGTAGAGTTCACCAGTTGGAACAGATAGTTACCAACTCTGCTATGAATTAGCTAATGGTGAGGGAGTGGGCAAGCTATCACCCCAGGCATCTGTCATGGGTAAGGCTTCTAGGACCATGGGGAACTCTTCTCCCAGCTCCCACTGAGCCCAGCCTTTGCAAGAGGGGGAGTTTTTTGGGGAAGGGCATTTTGCTTGGTGGCAGGAGGGGGGAAGCTTGACTGTGGAACATGCAGCCACTCTCAGTGTTCTCAGTCCTGCACATTCAAGACCCTGAGGGAGTAAACTTTTGCTTGAAGCAGATCGCACATACGGAAAAGCGTGCAGGGCCTAAGTGAGCAGCTGGATGAATTTTTACTAAGTGAACACACCTGTGCAACCAGCCCCTGGAAGGTCCCCACAGAGGGTCCTAATTTGTAGGGCTCCCCTAGGGATCCTCCTCTGCTGGGAGCCCTTGATTGGTTAACCTCTCAGGCCTTCCCCAGCCAAAACTTCAGTCTGTGCATCTTTTCTTAATGATATATTAGTTTACCTCATGTCTGCCAACTCCATTAGAAGTTAGTTGTTCATTTAACTTAAACTGTGTCTTGGACAAAAACAATGTATTGTGCTTATTATGCTTTATCGTTATTTTTTCAAACTGCTAGATTGAAAAAAACCCCCAACTTTTTATCGTAGTTCCAGGGAAGATGATTAAATAAATGATTAGTTTGATAACAAAAAGATCAAAACAGATGCCATATTCTCCCTGGGGAGATGTTCATTTTGGTGGTTATATGTTTTGTCTGGACTTGGTGAGGGCTTTTGTTTTCAAATGCTTCATAAACAGGTGTTTATTTCTGGTGTAGTATTTTAAAATAAAAAATGTAATTACAGATCTTCTAATTTAGAAAAAACTATGTAGTAGAATTAATAAATCATAGGCCTTTCACAACTTAAATATGTTTGTATTGACGCTAGGGGCTAA